>NC_142270.1:902711-1203615 GCF_052056855.1 Sturnus vulgaris | reverse complement strand
GAAACAAGGGAAAAAAAAAAAAAGCCAGAGCAGAGGTATTGGCAAAAGAGTGTCAGAAGGGTTGCGTGCTGTTACTGCTGTACCTCGTACTGGAATGTTAAAGCTAAAAGCTGGGACAAAATTAAGAAACACTACCAAAAGAGAAAGACAAAGTGGGAGACCCCAGGACATATTCCCTGCTGCCGAGAAGATTAAACAAACCTCGGCTACTGGCAGCAACCCCGTAGGCCTTGAGGGAGGCAGAGGGATGAAAATGGTCATGGGAGTCATCCTATTGCTAATGATGATAAAAGGAAATAATGCTGATGCTTGTTCCAAGTGTCACCAGACAACTGGGTACGGGGATGCACGGTATCCACCCTTGCCTTCACACATATCAATTCGGCCTGCTATAATAAACACAACTTAGAAACTTGCACTATGATGGGAAGAAGTTACTGGGTAGCCAGCAATTTGGGAAAAGGAGGGTGGGCTCCATCAGCATACCAAAGTTGTCCAGAAGGAAAGACACACCTCTGCTTCACAAAAGAAGGTATGTGGGGATATTCAGATGAGGGAGGAGCGCAATATCACTACAAGGAGAAATTGATTTAAAAAAAATATAACTAAAATGTTCAAAGGAACAAAGACAAACTGTGGGGAAAGTTTTAACTTGTATGAAAAAATAAAACAACAACTCAGCGAATGGGACTTACCCACCTTGTGAAAAAAATTATTTGTAGAATTAATGAAAGAAATCACTACTGAACTGAACTGAACTCACTGTTGAATATGTAAAGGAATGCAGATGCCTAAACAATGGCCATGCAGGGCGGGGAAGGATTAAGGCCAGAACAGTTGTTACAGTGAAATCAAACAGAAATATCAAGGTGGAGTGTGTGAAAAGTTTAATAATTCTGAATGCTGCTTAGAAATTGATGGTAATGGTGAAGTAATTACTAAAATTGCAGAAGAAATAAAACGAATAGCCCATGTACTGTACAAACCTGGAACTCTATGCTTAATGATAATTGGTAAAATAACCTGTTGAGGGAGAACTCGGTGGAAGAAATTAGGGTTTATGTTAACATGTGCATTATTAGGACTACTGTTCATCCCTTGTCTTGTTCCAGGCTTCATTCGCCAAATCCAGTCAGTGGTTCAAGGAATGCAAGTTGCTACAATACCAATAGACCCTGGGAAGGCAACAAAATTAATGCCAGTAAATGAATTAAATCGAGTACAAGAGGTACTGACAAAATTTAAAGCCAGACCATGAATCAATGGGATAAAAAAAGAGAAGTGGGGAAATTGTGATAATTGATAAAAGATTCGTGTTAATCACAAAAGCATTGGGGTTTGTATAAAGCAGAATACTAAGCTCTGAAGTGAAGCATGGACACTAGATAATGGAAATTATATGATAAAATAATTCTGTTTTAAATCACCTTGTTATATTACGTTGTATTATGTTACATTATAATATGTTATGTTTTCCAAATAAGTTGTATCGGCTACCAGCTTGCAAAATCGGACTTCCCAAAAAGCCCTTCCTGCCTTTGTCTGATCAATACTGCCTATCCCAAAAATCAGACTCCCAGAACTTCTCTGGTGGTTATCTCCAAGGCCCAGATGGCTATCTGTGACTGATTATCACCCAAAGGCTTTGTGAATTTGTGTAAGGATGTTTATTCAACCACCACTGCTTATGACAACAAGAACCCAAAAATTATAGATTACAATGAGAACTCACAGTATAAGAAGAGGCTGCAAACCGAGGTTGGGTGGAGCGTGGAGTGGGCGGTGACCCCTCACGTTCCCCAGGGCGCTGCTTGCTCTGTCTATATCAAATAAAGCAATCAAAATTTTGCTGAATATCGAGACTTTTGTCTCTCATTTATAACACAAGCTTAGGTCCTAGAAGCAAGAATGTAGATTTAAAGCTTAAAGCAGAGATGTGTGAAGTTAAGAAAGTTAAACTATAGAGTTTAAGATATAGAAAGAATAAAAGTAGTTTCAAAGGTGACAAGTCTTAGAGTAGTTCTGTGTGTCAGCACAGGATTGGCTAATAAAGGTCATGCTGTAATTAGACAAAATTTCTTAGTATTGGGTTAGAAGCATAAATATCTTTATTAGCAGTGTTTTATTGGTTAAGAAATCCTTAAAAGGCCTTGTAACCATAAGTCTTGTGACTTCTAGCCATGCTCTCTTCATTTGCAACAAGAACTCATGTTTTTTTATAGAAGATAAGAAGAATAAACTGCACTTCCTAAAGCAGCTAGAAGTCTCATCTCTCTGCCTCATTTGGAAAAAGAAAATCCCAGTGGAACGTTGTATCGTGGGAACAACAAACCCACAAACTTTCAACAGCCAGGAATTGCTTTGGCTGCTCAGATTTTCTTTCCGCAGGCCCTGCTGGGTCACGCTCGGTTCTATGCGGTTCCGTGAGGTTCCATGCGGTTCCGTGGTGTCACAACGCTGCCCTGGGTTCCACCAGGCCCTGCTGTGTCACAATAGAGCCTCGGTTCCATGAGATTCCATGGAATCAATTCCATTCCACGGAATTCTGTGGAATCCCTGGGTCTAGAGGGGCTCACAGCCCCAGCCTGGCCGCCCCTTTGGACACGGCTGGATGGGGCTGGGAGCAGCCTGGCACAGTGGGAGGTGTCCCTGCCATGGCAGTGGTGGCACTGGATGGGCTCTGAGGTCCATTCCAACCCAAACCATTCCAGGATCCGGATCCTAAAAACCCCCACACCACCAGGACACAGCCCCCACCTCCAGGGAATTTGTCTAGGCAGGGAATGGCCCAATCCAGAGGCCTCCTGGATTCCTGATTTTGTTGTAATTTTCTGGAAATGTCTCAATTTGTACCTATAAACCTGGATGAGCTCACTTTTCCTTATTCGTATAGGGGACAACTGAAATGATGCTGAATTTCTCCTGAGTCTAATATCAATAACTGAATATTTAATGAAAGATAAAGCAGGCATGCAGAATAAACTGGTTTCAATGGCTGTGAACATTAAAAGTAGAAAATGACAGTGGAATTCCACTGATGCCTTTTTACCTAAAAACAGAGGCTAGACAAAATTAAGAGAATAAAAAGCAGTTATATTTGTTGAAGGCCCTTCAGGTGTATTTCAAGCAAAGTAATTTACCCCAAGTTTGCTCTCCTCAACTCACTTTTGTTTAATGTCCTAAATCCCAGGATTTAGAGAAGAACAACAGAGACACAAGGGGGGTACACATTGAAAGGAGATTTTGGAAGTCTGTACCTCTCAATACCTCAGCCAGTAGGGAAAGAGAGAGGGAAAGTAGGATTAAAAGAAGGCTGCATCCCTGAAAGATTGGAGAGACTCCATGGGTAATGTCCCATGACCTCTTCCTTTATTCGAATAAAGTTACAGGGCTCCTCTGCCTCCTTTTTGGACATAAACCTCCAAACAGAGGATTCATTTTAAATGAATTTTTTATTAAAATCCAAGCAGTGCATTAATTTTTCAGACAAGGAGAGTGAGGCCACTCATGGGCTCCACTGCAGGGCAGAGAGAGTGAAACGCCGTCAGAGAGCCCCAAAATCCTGGAGGATTCCCTCTCCAGGTGCTGAAACCCTGAGGAGCCCCTAGAAATGCGGCTAGGACCCTCAGAGATCCCTACAATGGGGCTGGGCACCCCTGGAATGGGGCAGGGACCCCCAGAGACTGTGTATTTGATGTAATTGGTGTTGCCTCTGCAGCTCCTGCAACGGGCACGATGTGGGTGGCTGAGAGGCTGGACATGACCCCAGAGGTGTCCTGGGCTGACCCCCAGCCTGGGCAGCAGCTCCGGGAGGATTCTGCCCCTGGGCCCCGCTCAGCTGAGACCCCCACCTGCAGAGCTAGGACCCCACTCAGAGGATGTGGAGCTACTGGGGCCTCTCCAGAGCCATGCCATGAGAGCTGGGAATGTTCACCTGGGGAAGGGAAGCATCCAGGGAGAGCTCCGAGCCCCTTGCAGGGCCTGAAGAGGCCCCAGGAGAGCTGGGGAGGGACTGGGAGCGCCCAGAGCTGCTCCCAAAATGGCGGTGCGACCCCGGCCCCTCCCCCACCCCGCCCTCACACCTGCCGCCCACACCCCAGGCCCGAGCCACGCCCCTTTTGGAACCCTCCTCCCGACCAATCAGATCGCTCGGTCACGGCCTGGCCACGCCTCCTCTCTGTGTCCTCACAATGTGGAACGCTGTTTGCTCCGCCCACAACCCTGGTTCTCGACTTCCATTGGCTGTCGCTAAAGCATGTTGGGCTTGGTCTGGGTATATAAAGAGGCCCGGTGGGCCCCTTTGGATCAGTTCGGGATCGGGAGCAGCGGCGGCAGGAGGAGGAGGAGACCCCAGAGAGGGGCCCCGAGGAGCGCATCGGGAGGACACCCACGGGGCGGGCGGAGATCGGCATCGTCTACCGGGCAACGATGGGCACGGAGACCCCACCGATGGCTCCGCTCCACGGAGACCACCCCACCCATCACCAAGGCGAGCACAGAAACCACCCGGCCCCTCTCAGCAATGGGAAGCGGGCGGTGATGTCCTGACCACCTCCTCCCATCCCCACACAGGACAAGGACAGAGATGGCCCGCCCCCCCCCCCACCCCCCCCCCCCCCACCCCATAGCGGAGGAGCGGCAACGACGGGCGCGGAGACCCCACCGATGACTCCGCTCCACGGCGACCACCCTACCCATCACCAAGGTAAGGGCGAACAGAGACCCCTCCCACCCCCTCTACTGCAAAGGAGGACGGACGTGACCTGACCCCTCTATCCCCACAGTGGGTGAGGACAGAGATGATCCCGATCCGACCCCACCGATGACTCCGCTCCACGGCGACCACCATACCCATCACCACGGTAGGCATCAACAGAGACCACCCAGCTCCCCTCTATTGCAGAGGAGGACATGACCTGACCACCCCCCCCCATCCCCAGAGGGGGTGTGGATGGAGGTAATTCCGACCTCTCTCTCCTATGTAGGGGAAAACGACAACAACGGGTGCGGAGATCCCACCAGGAATTCCTCCGCTCCATGGAGACCACCCCACCCATCATCAAGGTACACAGAGAGGCCACCCAGCCCCCTCCCAGTAATGGGAAGCGGGTGGAGATGACCCTGCCCCTTAATCCCAACAGTGGGTGATGACAGAGGTGACCCAGCTGCCCCATAGGGGAGGAGCTGCAACGAGGGGCGCGGAGACCCCACCGGTGACTCCGCTCCACGGAGACCGCCCTAGCCCACACCGAGGTAAGCACAAACCACAAACTGAGACCACCCGGCCGTCTCCCAGTAAGGAGAGGAGGAGTGAGATGACCTGACCCTCATCCCCATACAGGACCAGGACCGAGACCGCCGGGCCCCTCCGTCCCGGGGGCCGTCCCGGGGGAGGGCCGGCCCCGCCGGGCCCCTCCGTCCCGGGGGCCGTCCCGGGGGAGGGCCGGCCCCGCCGGGCCCCTCCGTCCCGGGGGCCGTCCCGGGGGAGGGCCGGCCCCGCCGGGCCCCTCCGAGGCCCGGCTGCCCGGCCGCCATCCACTAGGGGTGGCGGTTAGGAGTAGACCCGCTACCTCCTTAGTTGGGGGACGGAGAAGAGCCCGGACCCCCCCGATCACGGGGCTGAGGACGGGATGGCCCGGTCGTCACCCACTAGGGGTGGAGGCTTGGAGTAAACCCCGACCCCTCCGTAGCTGGAGGAGGGAGAAGAAAAGGATCCCGAAGCGCGAGCAAGGTGAGGATGACGGAGAAACCCCAGCTCCTCCATAGCGGAGGACGGAGGCGATCCTGGCCCCCTCATTAAAGTGAGGAGGATGGAGGCTCGGTGCTCTCAAATGGAAAGATGAGACCCCACAAGAGGAGACAGACAGAAACCCGCTTCCCCCGTTGGCAGGAGGACGGAGACTCCCTGGCTCTCACTCTACCAGGGTGAGAAGGATGCAGACCTCCCCGATCATCTAGCGGGGTGAGGGGGACAGGGATACTTCCCCAGAGCCCCTTCAGGCATGCCCCGGGCCGAGAGGGACAAGAGACCTGTTGAGCATCCCCCAGGCTCCGGGCAACTTAAATTTGGCAGAAATAATTTTACATGTTTACAAAGCATTTCATGCTTTGCCTGATGATGACTCTCCCAAGGAGTCCCTTGAGATGAAAATGAAACCAATTATTTGTGAAACAAATCACAATCCCCCTCCAGCCCTCCCCTGGGTGAGGAGTAGGGACAGCCCGGGCTTGTCCCCATCCCTGTCATACAGGGGGAGTGCTGGGGGGTCTCTACCCCTGTATTGGGGGCTATGAGGGTGATTTGTCTTTCTCCCCTCGGGGATTCCAGTGCCCCTGGGGCTGTGGGAGATGCTTCTGGGGTTTAGGATGAAGGTGTGTCTATTGCTGTCATGCTGGGGGATTCTCAGGAGGTCGCCCCAATTAAAGCAGGGAGATGGGGGCTGGGGGTTCTCAGGATGTCACCCCCTTAAAGGAGGGAGACAGGACCATCTGACCCCCCAGTTATGGGTGGAGGTCCCTGGGCCTCCTTAGATCTGTGATAGTTGGAGAGCCTCTCCAACTCCCCAGCATGAGAGTGACAGACACCCTAGACCTCCCAAACATTTCCCAAAGCCAGAGGGACGGGCTTTGAACTGAGCATCTCGGAGCCACTGGCTGAATTAAGATTGCCAGGCAGCAAAATCAACAGCAGATAAGATAATTTGGCTGATAATTAATTTGGCTGATAATTAATTTGGCTGATAATTAATTTGGCTGATAATTAATTTGGCTGATAATTAATTTGGCTGATAATTAATTTGGCTGATAATTAATTTGGCTGATAATTAATTTGGCTGATAATTAATTTGGCTGATAATTAATTTGGCTGATAATTAATTTGGCTGATAATTAATTTGGCTGAGCTTGAGTCTCTCAACGAGGCACTTACAATGAAAATGCGACCAAAGCACAAACCCCTGGTCTTCCCCCAGGGCGGGGAGCACCGGACAGCCAGAGATCTCTTCCATCCCTATCACACTTGGGGAATTGTTGAGCCTTGAAGTGATGGCCAGGCTTCAAGGCTCCAATGGGTTAAGAGGCACAGGGACACCCTCCCTGAGTCTCTCTAAGGTCTCCTCCAGTGTGAGAGGGACAGAGACCCCTCGAGCATTCCCCGGGCTCTGGATGAAATAAAAATAAAACCGACAGAGGTGTGACAACGCATAACGGGCTTGGACTGATTATTTATTAAAGTGTGAACAAGGTCAAATCTAAAGAGTGCTATGGGTTTTGTTTAATGGGAAATGTCAGGTTGAGGGAGGTGGAAAGAGAATGGGTGGGGGGGGGAAGCGAGAGAGTGGCAGAGAGATAAAAGTAGAAAAAGCCAGGGATGATTCTCAGCACAGTTCTGGGCTTGGCTTTTTGGATTCATTCTTCCTCAGCCTTATGCTGCTAGAATGGGCAAAAAGTCCTTCCTGGGAATGGCTAAGGATTTGGGAAGGGACTGGGATGGGGCTTAAGAGTTGGAATTGGATGTAAGGTTAGGGTTAAACGTGGGCTATGGTTTAGGGCTGCGGGTTTAGGAAGGAGCTGGAATTGAGGCTGGGTTTGGGGTCAACATTAATCCAGCCCCATTTCTGGGGTGCCCAGACTCAGGAGCAGGGGTCTCTGGGGGTCCCAAACACATTTCTAGTGGTCCTAAGCCCAGGGGGAGGGGTTTCTGGGGTGCCCAGACCTATAGGGTGGGGGTGTCGTTGTTGGGAACTTTTAGACCTACCTGTTGCCTTCCCGCTTGTTAATAAAGCGTTTTTATCTCTTCACATTCATTTCTTACTGAGGGAAAGGGATTGTTGGAATCCTGAAGAAGGGTAACTCAGGCCATTAAGTTCTGCTGTCAATTTTCTCTTACACCAGGCTGATGACAGATTCATCACTTGCCTCACGTGCAGGGATCCCAAGCCCATGTCTGGGGGTGCCCAGGTGCACGGGATGGGGTCTCAGGGGGGCCGAGACCCATTTCTGGTGGTCCCAGGCCCATGGGGTGGGGTCTCTGGGGGTGCCCAGGCGCACGGGGGCGGGGTCTCTGAGGGTCCCAGCCCCGTTCCAGGGGTGCCCATGTGCATGGAGAGGGGTCTCTGGGGGCCTCAGCCCCATTTTTGGGGGTCCCAGGCCCTGTCTTGGGCCGCCCCCGCGTGGGCGTGGCCATAGCAACAAGGCTCAAAGCGTAGCCACGCCCCCTCTGCGAGGTTTCCGCCCCTTCCCGGAGCTCTCGCGAGAGTTGGTGGCGCGGGCGGGTCCCATCAGGAGCCACCGCCGGTCCCTCAGCGCAGCCCGGCCCGGCTCGGCTCGGCTCGGCTCGATCCGCTCCCAAAGCCCTTCCCTCTCCCTCAGCCCTTCCTGCTCCCTCATCCCGGCCTCTCGTCCTTCCGTCCGCTCTCTCAGCCCTTTCCTCTCCCTCAGTCCGTTCCCTCAGCCCTTCCTGCTCCCTCAGTCCGTTCCCTCTGCCCTTCCCTCAGCCCTTCCCGCTCCCGCATCCCGGCCTTTTCCTTCCGCCCGTTCCCTCAGCCCTTCCCGATCCCCCTTCCCTCTCCCTCATCCCCTTTCCTCTCACTCCGTTTCCTCTCCGCTCAGCTCTGCCTGCCCCATCTCGCCATGAGCTTCCTCTTGTGAGTGTCCGGGCTGCCCTCAGAGGAGGGTCCTGAGGGCGGCCCCGAGGGGCTTCAGCGGAGGGAAAAGGCCCGTGGGAAGGGGCTGGGGGAGGTTATTGGTGGGGGAGTCGTTTATGGAGGAATGGAGGGTTGTTCTTTGAGGGGGTTGAGGGGGTGAAGGGATTCGCGAGGAGAGTGCAGGGCTTTGAGGGGAAGATTTGGGGACTTCAGGAGCTGAAGAAGGCACAGGAGGGCACTTTGGGGAAGGTTTAAGTGGAGTGGTTTGTGCTTGGGCGGGTTCCTGAGTGTGTGTGGAGAGGGGAAGCCCTTGAAGAGAATCCTCGTGAGGGAATGTACAAGGAAAGGTTTCCTCAGCTGTGGGGAAACTGACAGGACCAAAGAAAACAGCCACAAGTTGCACCAGGGGACGTTTAGATTGGATTTGAGGGGAAATTTCTTGGCTGCAAGGGTTGGAAAGGCTGCCCAGGGCAGCGGTGGAGTCCCCATCCCGGAGGGTGTCCCAAACACGGGTGGATGTGGCACTCGAGCAGTGGTGACCGTGGGGACGCTGCTGTGATGGCCTCAATGATCGCGGGGATCCTTTTTTCCAACCATACCGATTTCACGATTCTGTGGCAAACTGGAAATGCTTCTCCCCCTCCTCAGTGGGAGCCGCTCTTCAAAAACATTCAAGCCAAAGAAGAACATTCCGGAAGGATCCCACCAGTATGAGCTCCTCAAACACGCTGAGGCCACGCTGGGCAGCGGCAACCTGCGGCAGGCCGTGATGCTGCCCGAGGGGGAGGACCTCAACGAGTGGATTGCTGTCAACAGTGAGTTCTCTGAGAGAGGGAAAACCCCAAAACCTCGGGGTTTATCCTCAAACAAACCCCTGAATTCCCCATGCTGGGGTGGCTGAGGTGGGATAAAAGCAGCGGAAGCAGGGCCCACGTCAGGGAGGTGTTGTGCAAGGAGGAAGAGACAAAGCTGCACCAAAGCTGCACCGTTGTGGTTTTGGGGTGGGTTTTTAGCAGTTCAGGCTCACGGAGGGGGATTTTGATTTGTGAATATTTTGGGAGTTAGAAAATCAGCATCATCGGCTGTAAAAGCTGCAGCATGAATGATCCATGGAGAAAGTAGAGCTCCATTTCCCCCAAACTCCAGGATTGTGGAGTTTCTTTTTTTGTTTTCTGTTTTCAGATCCAATTTGGTTTGAGCAGCTGCTCCCCCTGGCCTTCACCTTTGCAGCTTTGGAGGTTAGAGAGAGAAAAAAGTAATTTCGAGCAAGGAATGTAGAGATTCAGGCCAAGAGTGCTCAGCCTGAGGAAGGTCTGTCCTGTATTACCAAATCCATCAGGTTCTTGAAGAAGCTGAACCTACTTTTTCCACGGAATGCTGAGTAGAACTGAGGGTGAAAAATGGGCAAATCAATGCAAATCCCTGGATGGCTGAAATGTCTGGAAGTTGGGTGATGTTGTAGAGGAAGGTTTCGGTTTTGCCAAGACTTTAGTGGGACACCTGGGAGGTGCTGCAGCCTCGCTGAGCTCACACCTGGCTCACCCCAGGGCGCTTTCCCTTTGCAGCCGTGGATTTCTTCAACCAGATCAACATGCTGTATGGGACCATCACGGAGTTCTGCACCGAGAGCAGCTGCCCTGTCATGTCTGCAGGGCCCAGGTGAGGGGCAGGCAGAGCTGGAAAAAGGAGAAGAGAAGGGAGCTGGAAAAAGGATGGGACATGTCCAGGTGGGATCGAGGTGCCACGTTTTGCTCGTCTGTTCTCATTTATGGTCACTCCATCTGGGTGTGTCTTTTTTTTTCTCATCCTTCCCTGAATTTGGAAGCTGGCGAGAGGTCTGGTTTAACTGGGAGGGACTGGTCTTGCTGGCAGTCTGAAGGAATCCTGGAATGGTTTGTTTTGGAAGGGACCTTAGATCCCATCCAGTCCCATGGACAGAACAGTTCCCACTATCCCAGGCTGCTCCAAGCCATGTCCAAGCTGGCCTGGGACACTTCCAGGGATGTGGTGAATTTTTAGGAGGCACATTTAATCAGCTTTTAATTTAATTTAATAATTAATAATTTAATTTTAATACTTTAATAATTTAATTTTCATTTTCTCATGTGGTGGCACTGCTCTGTGGGAGAAGGTTGGGGCAGGTGGGAAGTAGAGAGTGAACCCTTTTTGGGGCCACCTGGTTGATTTTAGGTGTGAATTCCTGCAGGGATGCCAGGGTTGGTTCTGCACTTGTGTATTTTGCCAGGGCAAAGCCACAGCTGGGAATCCTCTTCAGGAGGTTGCCAAGGCTCTCAGTTCGTGGGCCCAGCACCCTGTGGGTGCTGTGGGTCTCTCCTACCCCGCAGGATCTGCTCTGCCAGTTCCTGCCTCTATTTTTGGGGCTGTTTCCTGTCACAGCTTCCTGCTCGTTTGCACTGGTGCCCGGGTGATAAACAGAGAGGGTTTTGCTGCTTTTCAAGGATCTTGTAAAACATCTCTGAGTTCAGGGGCCTGTGTTGTTGTGGGGTGATCCCAGGGTCTGCCCTGGGATCTAGAGGCTGTGGGAGAAGTTCTGTGTGGCCCAAATTGCTGGATCTGAAAGCCACTGAAGGGAATTAATCCAGGGAAGGGTGATGATGGCCCTGGTGCTCCTTTGGTCAGCTTTTGGCTCGTTTTAAGGAAATGATGATGTCAGAGGAGGCTGCCACACAGCTGAGGTCATTTTTAACATTTGAGGGGCACTGCAGATCTCTGGGAGCAGGGACAGCATCGGATGGAATGGCTGGAGCTGTTCCAGGGCAATTTGGGATGGAGATCAGGGAAAGGTTCTTCCCCCAGAGGCTCCCCAGGGAATGGGCACAACCTCGAGACTTCCAGAGCTCCGGGAGCATTTGGACAGTGCTCCCAGGGATTGCTGGGGGTCTGTGCAGGGCCAGGGCTGGATTGATGATCCCAGTGGATCAGGATATTCCAGAACTGAGGCTAAAACCGGTCAGCCCTGACCATTGGCTCAGGAAATAGCTTGTTTAGCTAAGCTCTGCTCTCCTCAGCCCTGAGCAACTCGGGCATTGCTCCAGGGCCCGAAATCCCATTTTTCCTGTGGGAGCCAGGGCTGAATCCCCTCCCCCAGGTACGAGTACCACTGGGCCGATGGCACCAACATCAAGAAGCCCATCAAGTGCTCAGCGCCCAAGTACATCGATTACCTGATGACGTGGGTGCAGGACCAGCTGGATGACGAGACCCTCTTCCCTTCCAAGATCGGTGGGTGCAGCTGTGTGCCCTGGGACGGCCCCTCCTGGCTGAGCCACGCCCTGACCCCTGCCTGTCCCTGCCTTCCAGGCGTTCCCTTCCCCAAGAACTTCATGTCGGTGGCCAAGACCATCCTGAAGCGGCTGTTCAGGGTCTACGCCCACATCTACCACCAGCACTTTGACTCGGTAATGAGGCTGCAGGAGGAGGCTCACCTCAACACCTCCTTCAAACACTTCATCTTCTTCGTGCAGGTGAGCTGGGAGGGACTGCACCTTCCCTCTTGGCTTTTGGATTGAAACTTCCAAGATGTCTGGTGGTAACACTCAACTCCCCCTCCATACCCACCCCTTTGTGGTGTTGGGCTTTTGTAGGGTTTGATTTTTTTTGTTGTTGTTGGCTGTAAGTGCTCAAATTTCCCTCTGGGGTTTTAATTACCAATCTGCAGCCAACAAAAACAGAATTGGAGGAGAATTCAGAGGGTTTGTAGCTTAGGAATCGACTTGGAAGGAGCAGCACCATAACCTTTTTTTTTTTTAAAGTTTTCGAGCCTGTTCTGTGACTTGCTGTGCACAGCAACGTGGCAGAAGTTTTGCTGCCCTGAAATTAGATTTCTCCACAAGAAACAGGAGCAGTGCTGGTCCCAGGAGCCACGTGCAAGGTGACCAGCAGCTTTTTCCAGCTTCCTTCCCTTCCTGTGTCTCCTTATCTCCTGCCAGGAGTTCAGCCTGATCGACAGGCGGGAGCTGGCTCCTCTGCACGAGCTGATTGAGAAGTTGGGCTCCAAGGACAGATAAAACCCCCCGGGAGGACCCTTCTGGCCGCTCCTTTTCTGCTTCTTCAGCCACCTCCACGCTTGGCTCCAGAGACTGGACAGCACCGAGTGGCCTCAGTGCTGCTGCACAGGCCCTGCTGGGCTGGGTGGAGGTGGAGCAAGTTCTGTCCTGCACTGGAGCAGGTTCTGTTCCAGCTGCTGCCCAGAGCTCCTCTCTGGACTCTCCAGCCCAAGAGCACACCCGGAGCAGCTCAGCTTATTTTTGGAAGCGCTTTTTTTTTGTTTGGGTTTTTTCTGGATAAAAGAGGTGCACTTTGGCCCAGAGCCTTAAGCTCCCCGTGGGGGGTGAGGAGAAGTGCCTGGCCCCAGTGTGGGCTGTCCCTGTCCCCTGTCCCTGGGTGGGAGGAGCAGCTCTGGCATGTCCCACGGGTCCCTCCTGTGTGGCAAAGGCAATAATAATAAACTTTCTTCCTGCTCTTCTTTCAGAGGAAGAAGGGCTTCTCCTCTTCTTGCACCCTCCCACGGGGCTCTGATTGAACACACAACACGGGATGGGATTCACCCCCAGGGGGACAGCCATGGGCCCCTCCTGGAGCTCTTTATTGGTGCTGGGAGCAGCCTCAGGGCTTGGGGGCTGAGGTGAAGATACGAAGGCCGTGCATGTGCTTGATCTCCTCGCTCAGGGCCTGCAAGGCAAGCGCAGCTCTCAGGGGCAGCTCTGGGCCTGAACCTGCACCCTCAGCCCCACGGGACTGGAGCTGCTGGGATCAGATAAAAAGTGTGGCCCTTGTGCAAAGTCACACACAGAATTCCCAGTGCTGCGTGTGCACAGACCAGACCCTGCAGGGTTTTCTGCACCGAATCCAAAGAGCTTGGGGACCCTACGCAACTCCCCAGTACTGTTGTGCCCCCAGAGAGCGCTCAGACACTGCCCAGGCTCCCCAGGGAATGGGCGCAGCCCCAGAGCTCCAGGAACATTTGGACACTGCTCCCAGAGAGGGGTTTTGGGGTGTCTGTGCAGGGCCAGGATTGATGGGTGCTTGACACCCATTCCATCTGCTCATGCTCCCTCTCTCCCGTTCCCTCTCTCCTGCTCCCTCACAGCCGTTCCCTCTCTCCCATTCCCCCTCTCCAGTTACCTCACACCTATTCCCTTTCCCCTTTCCCTCTCTCCCGTTCTCTCTCTCCCATCCCGTGCCCCAGGGCAGCCCCCAGAGCCCCCTGACCTGGTTCACCATCTGGTGCTGCTGCACCGTGCGCTTCTCCCGGAACTCCTCTGACTCGATGTGAATCTCGTACATGGCGCCGCAGCCTCCTGAGAAATTCCAGTCAGTTCAAGGCAAAGCTTGAGCCAAAGTGAGGCCCCTCCGTGCCCTCACACTCCGGAGCCCTCTGGGGGTCCCGCAGCCGGGAGGGGCTGGGCTCTGGCGGGAGTGTCTGAGGACAATCAAAGCTTTTCCTTACCTGAGATATCCACCACCTTGATGGCCGATGCCCGCGGGAACTTCTCCCGCAGCACCCGCGCCAGCCGCGACTCCCCGTCCGTCTGAGAGGCGAAGCCGCGCCAGGAGCGGCAGCGCAGCAAGAGCTGGGGGGCGAAACAGCCCTGAGGAACCCGGGGGGACCCCAAAAACAGCGGGGAGAAGGGAAGGGAAGGGAAGGGAAGGGAAGGGAAGGGAAGGGAAGGGAAGGGAAGGGAAGGGAAGGGAAGGGAAGGGAAGGGAAGGGAAGGGAAGGGAAGGGAAGGCTGCCAGCACTGGAGGGGGGGCACAAGAAGCTCGGAAAATCGGGAGATGAGGTGAACTGGGAGAAGGAGGGATGGAGACGGGAGTGAGGGAGAGAGGAGGATCGGGAAGAGGGAGAAAACGGAGGATCGGGCGACGGAAACGGGGGCTGGCAAGGCAGCGGGGGGTCTACCTGTACCTGAGGGACATTGCGAGGAGCGGGAGCACCGGGAGGGGCAGTAGGAAAGGGGGGGAACCGGGTAAAGGAGGGATGGAAACGGGAGATGCTTTTTCCCGGCACCGGCACAGCGGCTCCCGGGGGGGGTACGGGGGCGAGCGGGGCTGGGGCACCCTCCCCCACACCGGGGCCCCGGGGCCGCTCACCGTGAGGGACACACAGGGGGACACACAGGGAGGGGACGGGCCGGGAGGGGAGCAAGGGCAGAGGGACACACAGACACGGGGACTGATGGACACTCACCGGGCCCCGGCCCAGCCCCGCCGCCGCCATCCCGGGGCGCGCGCCGGGGTCACCCCCAGCTCAGCCAATCAGCGTGCGCCGATCGCGGCAGGGGGCGGGGCCAGTGCTGCGCTGCCCGAGCGCCCCCTGGCGGCTCGGAGGACCCGGGAGTGGCACCCGACGCCTCGCCCCGAGGGGTCCCCTCGTGACCCCACAGAGTCTGATCCTGACCCCACAAAGGGCTCGTCCCGACCCCTAAGGACCTTCTCCTGACCCCACAAAGATCCTCATACTGACCCCACAAGGAGCCTCATTCTGTCCCCCCTACAGTGTTCCCTCCCGACCCCACAAGGAGTCCCCCCTATCCCCACAAAGAGCTCATCCCGACCCCTAAGGGCCCTCTCCTGATCCCACAAAGTGTTCCCTCCTGACCCCACAAAGGGTCTCACCCTGTCCCCCCACAGGGCCCCTCCTCACCCCCCCGTGTCCTTAAAGAAGGTTCTATCCTGGCCCCCATTCCCATATCCAGGATCCCATTCCACCTCTCATCCCACAGATGGAACCCCATCCTGAACGCCCCCCAAAATGGACCCTGTTCCGCTCTAGCCCCACCTATCCCCTACCCAGAACCCCATCCAGACCTCCCCAAATCCCAAAAACCCCAATCCTGCTCCCCATTCCCACACCCAGAGCCCTATCCCGACCCTCTTCCCCTCCATTCCAGTCCCATTCCAGCAGGAATTCCACACGAGCCTTGTGTTGAGTGCAAAAAATAAATATAAAATTTATTAAAACACCCACAATATTTTAAAGATATCAGGAATAATACAGCCCACGGCCCCGTGGCCGTGCCAACTCAGAATAAAATACAAATTAAAAAAAAAAAAAAACAACAAAACAAAACAACAACAGAACAAAAAGAAACAAAACCAAAACCAGAGGGGAGGGGGAGGGGGAGAATCCAAACTTGCAATTTTTAGGCATCCTAAAAAATAAATTTACTGAAACACTTGGGAAACAGGGAAAAGAAAAGAAGGTTAAGGGGGGAAAAACAACACAAAGAGGGGGAAAAGAAAAAGGGAAAATTATACAAAATAAAATTATCAGCATAAATTTACTGTCCTAGAAGTATCTACAGTTTAATACACGTTAATCCTATTGCCTTGAGACATGGGAAAAAAAATCTACCGGTCCTCAATCCGCCCCGGAAAAAAACTTCATTTCAAGTAACCACAGTCCCGAGCCGACCAAGAAATCTTCAAGTGAATTTTTCGGAGCCGCCGGGACACCCCTGCGGTGTTTTCCCCCTCCACCTGCCGCCGACCCACCTCCCCATCTCGATTATCCAAAAAAAAAAAAAAAAAAAGCCCAACAAAAACGCCGAAACACCCGCCCCGCCTCCGACCGAATTCCCGAATCCGAGAAGAAACGGAGCTAGATTTTTAAATTTGGAATTACCACCTCTTTTTCCTTCGTGCCGCGGTGCAAAAAAACCCTCAAACCACAAAACCAAAATTTAAAAAAAACATCCCACCGGCCAATAAACCTCCTCGCTCCCGGAATCAAAATGAGGCTGAAATTCCGGCGGTTTTGTAAATCCCTGAAGGATGCGGAGAAATGAGGAAAAACCTGGGCGGAAAGGGAAAAAGAGGAGGGCGAAAACGAAGAGGGGGAAATGAAGGAGGAAACACCGCTGCGAAAGGATCCCTGATTTCGGAAAAGCTTCACCCCGGACTCGCTGGCGGGGGCTGGGGGGGGGCTGAGGTATTTGCCTGGGGGGGGGGGGGGCGCGGGGGGAAGGAGTAGCACCAATAAACCCCGAAAAAAAAAGTTTTTTAAAAAATAACAAAACCGGAAAAAAGGGGGGAAAGGGAAAAAAGAAAGAGCCGGGCAGAAGCGGGATGGACGAGGCGGGAGGGGATGAGAGCGAGGAGCTGCGGGAGGGCGGGGCTGAGCCTGGGCAGGGGCTGGACACAGAGATGGACACGGGCTGGACACAGAGATGGTCACAGAGATGGACACGGGCTGGACATGGTGCTGGAAACAGATGGACACAGGGATGGACAAGCCATGGATGCAGTGCTGGACACAGATGGACACAGAGATGGACATGGGCTGAACAGAGTGCTGGGCACAGGGATGGACATGGGGCTGGCGTGGGTTTGGTGCTGTAGGGGAACAGTTCCAGAACTGGGCCTGGCCGGGCAGTGCTGGGGGTCTGTGTGGTGTCATGGAGGTGCCCCAGCAGCACCGAGCTGTGCGCTGTGCCCGTGCAGGGTGGGCAACCACCGTGCCCATGCTCTGTGCCCAACCACCGTGCCCATGCTCTGTGCCCAACCACCATGTCCATGCTCTGGGCAACCACCGTGCCCATGCTCTGTGCCCAACCACCACGTCCATGCTCTGGGCAACCACCGTGCCCATGCTCTGTGCCCAACCACCACGTCCATACACCATGTCCAAGCCCCACGGCTGAGAACTGTGTCCACACACTCCAGCTCAGCACCACGTTCACACACCGTGTCCATGCACCATGGCCAAGCACCACACTCACAGGCTGTGGCCAAGCACTGTGTCCATGCTCCATGTCCATGCTCCATGCCCAGGTGTGTGCCCAAGTGCCGTGTCCACGCACTGTGCCTGAGCACCACGCTCAGGCACCATGTCCACAACACGTGGTCAATCACATCGCGGCCAAGCACCACGGCCATGGTCCATGGCCAAGCACCACAACAGAGCACTGTGCCCAGGAACCATGGCCAAGCACCACAACAGAGCACTGTGCCCAGGAACCATGGCCAAGCACCACAACAGAGCACTGTGCCCAGGAACCATGGCCAAGCACCAAGTCCATGCACCAGGTCTATGCACCATGTCCACTCACCATGTCCACTCAACCATGTCCATTCACCATGTCCACTCACCCTTGTCCACTCACCCTTGTCCACTCATCCTGTCCACTCACCATATCCACACACCACATCTGAGCACCACGTCCACGGTGCATGGCTGAGCACCATGCCCGAGCACCATATCCATGCACCGTGTCCGAGCACTGTGGTCAAGCACTGCCCACACATGTTCACACACCACAGCTGAGCTGAGCACCACATCCATGGTGCATGGCTGAGCACCATGCCCGAGCACCATGTCCATGCACCATGTCTGAGCACTGTGGTCAAGCACCATGTCCACTCACCATGTCCATGCACTGTGGTCAAGCACTATGTCCACTCACCATGTCCACGCACTGTGGTCAAGCACTATGTCCACTCACCATGTCCACTCACCATGTCCAAGCACCATGTCCAAGCACTGTGGTCAAGCACCATGTCCGAGCACCATGTCCATGCACCATGTCTGAGCACCGTGCCCAAGCACCAAGTCTACAATGCATGTCCATGCACCAATGTCCGAGCACCGCGGTCGAGCACCACGTGCATTACGTGTGGCCAAGCACTGGGACTGAGCACCACATCCATGTGTCACGTCCGAGCACCACACTGAGCACCACGGCCGAGCACCATGTCCACAAGGTGTGGCCAAGCACTGTTCCTGAGCACCACATCCAAGCACCACATCCACGAGCTGTGGCCAAGCACCATGACTGAGCACCACATCCACAATGTGTGGCCAAGCACTGAGCCCGAGCACCGCGTCCAAGCACCACGTCTACGTTGTGTGTCCAAGCACCACATCCAAGCACCACATCCAAGCACCACACCCACCATGTGTGGTTGAGCACCATGTCCAAGCACTTATGTCCACACGCCATGTCCGAGCGCTGTGGCCGAGCACCATGACCACACACGTGGCCGAGCACCGTGACCACAAACCTGGCCAAGCACCATGGCCACACACATGGCTGAGCACCCTGTCCAAGCACTGAGACCTCACACCTGGCTGAGCACCACGACTAAGCACCATGTCCACAACGTGTGGCCGAGCACTGAGCCTGAGCACCGAGTCTATGATGAGTGACCAAGCACCATGTCTGAGCACCACATCCACCATGTGTGACCGAGCACCATGACCACACACGTGGCTGAGCACCGTGACCACAAACCTGGCCGAGCACCATGACCATACACCTGGCTGAGCACCCTGCCCAAGCACCATGACCACACACCTGTCCAAGCGCTGTGGCCGAGCACCATGACCACACACCTGGTCAAGCACCCTGGTCAAGCACCATGACCACACACCTGGCTGAGCCCCCCGGACATCACCTCTGAGCACGTCATCCTGGGCCCACACCTGCACCTCGACCCTCAGGGAACGGCTCCACCCGGCGGCACACCTCGGACGCGGCACCTCTTTCAGTTTGCATAAACCCAACCGGCTCCCGGCACGCCTCGAGCTGTCGCTCCGGAATAGTAAACTTCCTTCTCAACGACATTGCTTAATTCTTTTTCTTTTTTTTTTTTTTTTCTTAAATCTTGGTTCCTTAATTTGATATATACATTAGTAGCACCTCAGCGAGATGGAATCAGGCAGAAGCGTGATACAGTTTGTTAAAACACCATAGCACCGTTTGTATTACAAGATTTCATTTAATAAAAATATGCCTTATAGAGCCCACAAAGCGTACTCCAGTATTAAAAGGAAAAATCAGCAATTGAGGCACCTCAGGGATTCTGGTTTCCTTCTCCTTCCCATGCCTCATCCCGAGAGCATCGAGATGGGGGGGACGACCCAAATTGCATCCCCCGTTTCCTGCCCGAGGCGAAGCATCGCGGCCAGAAAAAACAAAGCAGGACTAAGGAGCCGGTCGGGGCTCCCCGTGCCGAGCCCTCCCTGGGGTTCCTACCGCGGGTGTTGTTCTAGCACCATTGTGGCCACGACCTGCTGCAAAATCAGGTCCCCACATCCCACTCATTAAAAACATCCCTCCCCCCGAGCTCCGTGACCCCCGTGGCTTCGGCACAGGGCGGGACGAGCGCGGCCGCCGGGACGGGTAAAGGGAAAAGATTTTGCTTGGAAACAGCCTCTCAGCAGCAAGGGGTAAAGAGCTGTGCATAGATTTCGAGTTTGTGTAGAAGTCTGAAGCGTGCGAATTTGTAATGACTGAGAGTTGAGGTAGGTTAGACGTTTATGTAGTGTAAAAACGTGAGACTGCAGCAGTTCTCGCTCCCCGACCCGCGGCGCCGGCAGCTCCCCGCTCTCCCGGGCTGAACCCGCCGGAGCCAACGCCGCGCCGGACCGACCCCTCCCTGCACCGATAAACCTCTGAGCAAGCAGGACTTAGACAGGTTACACGGACCATCGCCTTCTCTGAGCGCTCCTTCTCCTCCTCCAAGGCACCCCCGTCACGCCAGCCAGAGACCCGGGCGACGCCAGCGGGGCCGGCACCCGAATCCGGCCCCGGATCAGCCGGGTCCCCTCTCCGCGTCCCGAACCACAGCGACACGGCGGGGCGCGGGCATCGCCCGCGGGCATCCCTAGAATCTGACTTGCCGACTCTTACAATCCTGATATGCTATTGGGTATTTGTAAGAAAAGCGGGAATAGCTCGTTGAGTTTCCTTGTCAAATATATGCGACTTTACAGATTACGGTTAAAAATCGAACAAAAAAAAAAAAATTCATTAATGATGAAGGACGGACAAAGCATGTTAAATATTCTGCCAGTATTTACAGTTCTCCCACGATAATCTTGTTTAAAACATACTGCTTCAAGTTGGGGGGAGTGGGGGGAGAGGAAAGAGGGGAGTTGTTTGCTTTTTAAGTTTCGCTTTCATTTTTTTTTTTTTAATCTAGGTGAAAGTGCTTTTAAAAAAATTTCTTTCCCTATTTACAGGTTTAAAATCAGACCACGTAAATGTTCAGGCTGTTTTACCGAGATCCTGCTGATCCGTGCCCGTGCGCGAGGGAAGGAGGGTGACAGTAAACACGAGGTGATCCCGCACGGTGACGGTGTCGGCGCTGCCTCGCTGGCTCTCCAAAAGGCACCTCAAAGTGCAAAAGCAACGACCCCTCCCCACCACGGGGATGCCGGCCCCGGCTCCGGCCACGCCGCGCTCCGGGTGAGCCGCGGGGCGGCTCGGCCGCTCTCCGTCCGTCTCGGCGCGGCTCCGGTGCCAGGCGGGAAGTCTCGGCTGAGAGTGTTCGAAAAGCACCACGCGGTTTGTCGTCGTTGCTGGGTTATTGGTTGGGTTGGGGGTTCGTTTCATTTTTGTTTTTGTTTTTGTTTTTTTGCGGGAAGAACGGTGATCCGTAGGAAGGAGGGATGGCACCCGGGGAGAGAAAGAGCACCGAGCCCCGGCGGCGCTGGCCGCGGCTCGCCGGCACCAGCGGGGAAGGCGGACCCGGCATGGGTTTGACCAGCCAAGTCTTGGGATTCGCTCTTCCCAGAGCCGATTGCACGGAGAAAGTCCCCCGGAGACAGAAAGCACCAGACTTTAGCAACAGTGATGTATAGAGAGCAACACTCGCTATTCACAGTTTGGGGTTGGTTTGTGTTTTTTTCCTGTTTTTTGTATTTTTCGGTTTTTTTCTTCTTCTGTTTTTGTCCCGTCGGCTCCTATGGAGATGCCGCCGCTGCCGCTTGCCCTGGGGCCGTGGGCAAAGGAGCCCCAAGTCCGAGCCCAAGTGCGGCCCCCCGGCAGCAGCATTCTCCAGCCCGGACGTGTCCTGAGGTCTCCGGCGCCTGCAGAGACGCCGGCTTGCTCTGTGGCGGCAGAACCGATCCCGCCGGAGGCGAGGAGCCAAGCGGAGATGCGCCGTCCCGGGACAACGCTGGCTCCTGTTGCTGTGAGAAAGGACTCCTCGAGCTGCAAAAATGGTGTTTTTAGGTCCTTGGAATAAAAATAATCGGATGTTCAGCGTGTCCGGCTGATGGTAAAGCACGTGGTCCCACCAGCCCCCACGTGGCAGAGCTGGAGGGAGTCACCTTTTGCCTTTAAGCTGGTTTGGTGTTCAGGTTGGTTTGGATTCATGATTAGGGTGGTTTTTCAATGTTGGCTTCTCTTTCGAAGATCGGCTTCGTCGTTGTCATCGGAGTAAAAAATAAAATAAAATCAAATCCAACAAATAGGCCATTTTAAGTGGAATTAAAAACCTCTCCTTGCGAAAGGACGCTAGGAAATTCATCCGAGGCTAGATTAAAAAACATGGAGATATAAATATGAGATTACCTAAAATCATCAAACAGCATCATTCCTCTTGGGTTTTTTAACCAAGTTTTGCTTGGTTTGCCAACCCCTCGCCAGGCGCAGCTCTCCGACGGCGTGAGCCCGTGCCGGCTGCGCTGCTCCGGAGTGCGCGCGTTGGGTTCGTTTCCTATGGGTTAGGGTTTTTGTTTTTTTTGTTTTTTGTTTTTTTTTGTGGTTGTTGTGTTTCGCTTCGGTTTTGTCTATTAACTTTTGTTTTATTCTCCCCCACGCCTGAGGAGAAAGCACCACGAAGCAACGCCGGATTCTGGCGCTGCCGAGGGTTGAGGTAAGATGGGGCCATGGCGGTCGCCTCCGTCTCAGATCCAGCGGCTGTAGGGGCCCGTCACCTTGGTGTAGGCGTAGGAGGACACAGTGATGGCGGAGTTGGTGGGGATGGCCACCGCCTGCCGTGTGGGAACTGAGTCCCTCCTCTCCTTGCTGGGCGCCTCGGTCGCCAACGCGCCACCCCACTTGCGCTTCTTGGCAAAGGCTTTGGCATCCGGCGGCAGCCCCAGACGCGCCGCCTCCTCCTGCCGAGCCCGAGCCCGCTCCGCCAGCTGCTTCATCTTGGCCTCCCACAGCGCCAGGCCGTGGTTGGGCTGGTTCAAGTTCTTGTGTTGGTAGAAAACAAGGGAGATGCGGGTGGGGTGGCAGCGGTTGGGTTTCTTCAGTGGGGTGGTGGCGTGGAGCTCACGGCGGGCGCACTCGATGAGGATGGAGCCGTGGGCAGGTGCCACGGCCACGCCGCCGATGTTCTCATCCAGGAAGTTGTGCTCACTGTCCGACCACTCCTCTTCCTCTTCCTCCTCCTCTTCCTCCTCCTCTTCCTCTTCCTCCTTCACCGCCTTCTCTGGCAGATCCTCCTCCAGGCCAAAGGGGTCCCACGGCTTGTCCCGGCGGGGCCCTGCTGCCCCCTTCTCACCCACCGCTGCCTCCCATGGCTTCTCCGGCAGCCCCGGGCTGGGTGCCGGTGTCCTCCGCTCCTCCACCTTCACAGAGCCCCATGGCTCCTCGGGGAAAGTGGGGAGCCGTGGCAGAGGCGAGCTGAAGCCCAGTGACCCCAGCAGGCTCGGGGTGCCTGTGCTGGCCAGCGCCGTCTCCCCCAGCTTGCAGGGGCTCCAAGGTTTCGGCAGCAAGCCCGAGCCGTGCGCTGTCGGCTCTCCTGCCAAGACGTTGGACCACTGCTTCTCCGGAGGTGGCAAGCGCACAGCAGCGTCGAAGGCGCTCAGCTTCTCCCGCCCGCCCGAGCCTGGCGCCAGCGTGCTCCACGAGTCCTCGGCCGTGCTAGTCCTCTCGGGGGAAGCCGTGCCCCGGGGTGCCTTGAAGGGGCTCCACCGCTGCTCCGGTGCCGTGCCGTGCGCAGGGACTGCCGGCAGTGTTAAACCAGTGCCAGGCATGGCTGCAGGGCTGGGAAGGGGCTCGATGGCGGGTGGGGGGTCTGGAGGCTCCTGCTTGATGGGCCGGCTGCCGAAACAGTTCTGTGCAAACGACGGTGCCTCCTCCGAGCCCGAGCTAGTCCTGTGCGCCCCGGCCGTTGCCGCTGCTGCTTTCTGCTGGCTGGCGTAGCGGTTGGCTCGCTCATAGGTGCGCTGGTGATGGTTTTTGCTCCGCACACTGTGCGGGATGGGCTCAGGGAAATTGGCGTTCCCATAGGGGTGGTTGAGGTTCTCCTGCAGCGCCGAGACGTCAGGCTTCTTCTCATAGCCATTGCTCACCCAGCTGCTCCCACTCCTCTCAGGCGCCCCATAATTGAGAAACTGTGAGGGGAACACGTGGTTGCTGGAAAAGCCGTAATACCCGAAGGAGGGAAGCGCGAACTTGGAGTGAAACCCGTTCACGGAAGGCAGATTGGGCTGTGCATAGTAGGAATGGTAAGAGTAAACACTGTTCATGCTGTACGGGTCGGAGGGCCGGCAGCTGCCCAGCACTGAGTAGCTCTCCACCACTGCGTTGCCGTTATACTTGAAGGCGTTGTAATGGCTCTGGGGTTCCACCTTGATGGAAGGTTTCAGCGGTTGCGGGGGTATCCCGCCTTTCAACGCCATACCTGTGGGACAGCACACATAGCCCCCATGACCTGCCAGCCGAGGAAGGCACTGGAGGGGAGCCAGGACCCCAGAACTGTTGGCCAGACTCACAAATCCCACAGTGATGGGTTTGCCAGCCAACAGCAGAGGTTGCTATCACTTGCCATCACCTGGCACACCAGCATCGATTCACACCTTCATGAAAACCCAGGTGCCACATAGATGCCATCCAGCACCACAACACAGCAGCCCAAGAAAGTACCCAACCACATCCCCATCCCCTCACGCGCTTTCCGGGCGGCTCAGGGTGGCAGGACCTCACCTCTGCCCCCGTTACCTGCATTTGGCTGGAGGGTGGGGAGCTCGAGTGCTTCCTGCTTTATCTTCTCTGGCGTCATCAGCTTCTCTTTCTGCAGCTTCTTCTTCTCAGCAGCAGCTCTCCTGGCTTCCAGCTGCCGCTGCCGGCAGGACTTGGCAGGCTCAGGCAGCTTGCGGACCTCGCGGGGGAAGGACGTGAGCACCTGGATGGCCCCGCTGCCCACCTTGGCGTTCTGGTTCTCCTCACTGCCAAACTCATCCGTGCTGGACATCTTGTAGAGGGGGAGGACGTGCAGCTGCTCATCTTCGGGAATTTTCCCCACCACACGATTGTCTTCCTTCGTCAGCGTGCAGACCTGGCCAGAGCAGGTGCTCTCAGTGGGATGCTGATGGATGTGGCCTGTGCTGGACAAGCCAAACCTCCCACTTCTTCCCCACACTGATGTGAAGCCACAAGCAGCCTGGCATCCCCCCAGCCTGCTCTGGTCCCCAGCTGCTATTTGGAAACCTCCCATGGGGTTTGGGTTGAACAAAATTAGGTGCTGGTCCCTGTTAGACCTGAGCAGCTCATGTGAGATGTGCCCACAGCAAAGACATGCAGTCACACGGATGGGACAGCTGGGGATGGAGCCCCTCAAACAGGAGCATCCCAAATTAGGGGGGAGCACCTTGAAAAGCCCTGCCTGGCACGTGCTTACCACAGTGCAGCCGTTGTAGAGGTTATGCTGGTCCTTGTGAGCATGAGCACAGAAGTCCATGCACGCTGTCACTCCCGAGAATGGCCTCCCCTCCTTCAAGCCCAGCCGGCAGTCGATGGCTACATCCTCATTGGTGACCTGTGGAAGGAGGAGCTGGTTACCCAAAATCCCCCAACACCCATTCCAGCTGTGTGGCCACTGTTGCCGAGGGATGGGATGACCAGGACCTGGTTTTGGTAGGCTTGTGGCGCCAGCCTCTTGTAAAGCGGAGCAACCTCAGTGGCCAAGTCCTGAAAGCTTCTCCGGAGTAGCTCTTCCTGTGGTAGGGAAAAGAGGAGGATTTTACCCAGGGGTTTCAGAGCCCACAGACACCACACCCAACACTTCCCACCACATCCACCACAGCACAAAGCACGTGGCTTAAATTCCTTGTGAGGATTTGGCTGTTCAACCTCCAGCCTCACTTTCTGTTGTGCTTTCACTTGCTCGACCCTCTGGCTCTTCCCTGGGATTTCTATAGAGGCCCCATTCTCTTCCTCATCTCTCTAGTCCATAAAAAATCCCACAAGAAATCCTATTTTCAGAATCCTAAGAGGAAAGGAGCTCCAAACCACCCCACTCCACCCATATCACCCACCTCTTTGGGATTGTCTCCCACCAGCCTGAACTTGCGGGGAGTTTTGCTGCGGGCGTATTTGCAGCCATTGAAGTACATGCTCCAGGAGCAGCCAAAGGAGAAGGAAGCCCCGCAGGTGTTGGGGTCCTTGCCCTGGCAAGCACAGGTCCGGCTGTGGGGGGGACACGGAGCAGGAGCATCAGCCACCAGTGCCACACAGTGCTGGCAGCTCTGGGAATGGGAGGGACCCCGCATCCCATTCCCACATCCCATTCCCGCATCCCATTCCTGCATCTTGTTCCTGCATCTTGTTCCTGCATTCCATTCCTACATCCCATTGCCACATCCCATTCCCACATCTCGTTCCTGCATCTTGTTCCTGCATCCCGTCCCTACATCCCATTGCCACATCCCATTCCCACATCTCGTTCCTGCATCTTGTTCCTGCATCCCGTCCCTACATCCCATTCCCACATCCCATTTGTGCATCTCGTTCCTGCATCCCATTCCTATATCCCATTCCCACATCCTATTGCTGCATCTTGTTCTCCTATCTTGTTCCCAAATCCCATTCCCTCATCCCATTCCTGCATCCCATTCCCACATCCTGTTCCCACCCCCCATTCCCACGCCCCATTCCCACCCCCCATTCCCACCCCCCATTCCCACTCCTCATTCCCACCCCCCGTTCCCCCACCCCATCTCCCCAGCCCGGGCCGTGCAGTGCTGGCAGTGGGACTCACTCGTCGTTGAGGCCGCAGCGGCGGCTGGTGGGGTTGCCATACTTGGTGAGGGTGTCGGTGAGCTCCTGGTACAGGGTGTCCCCCAGCGTGCGGGGGATGCCCTCCCAGGCCAGGATGAGGATGATGATGACGGCGTTCTGGCAGTGGTGGCCGGCCCGGTGCCGCACCAGGCACAGCAGCTTCTCCTCTTGGTTGTGTCTGCGGATCACCTGGGAAACAGAGGAGCCAAGTCAGACTGCTCCAACAAACACCTCCCAGCTGGGGAGGATCCCACAGGTGGGTCCTGGGTGTCCTGGATGCCTTCCCCAGTGCCCTGTGGGGTGTGTGGGGGCAGAGCTGGGCATGTTCCCATGGCTGCATTCACCCCGGGGGCTTTGGGAGGCTGGGGGGAGCTGCTGGCACTGGCCACGCCGTTCCACAGGTGCCGAGGCTGGGAAGCCCCAAGGAATTTGTCTCACTTCCTCCTTTCCAGCCACAAATCGAGCAGCCCTCCCCTGCCCACTGTGGCCACACCAGCGGGGGAACTGCTGGTCCCCAGGCGTGGAGGGGACGAGCTCAGGGAGGCTGCAAGGGGGATGAAAGGCACTCACCCACTTGGCGATGGGGCAGCCCCGGGAGCTCTTGCCCTCCTTGCCCGTGTAGATGACCTTCTCAATGCGGATGGCCTTGCCCTTCTCGCCATACCTGCAGGGGCACGGCCGTCAGCCCCACAGCCCCCACATGTATGAGAGCCCCACTCACCTTCACGGGCCCCACTCACCCTCAGGAGCCCCCATTCACCCTCACAAACACTCACTCATCCTCACAAACACCCACTCCCCTGACAGGACCCTACTCACTCTCCAAGGCCCCCTCTCGATAGGACCCCACTTCACCTGATAGGACCGCATTCACTTTCTCCAGTCCCTACTCACCCTGACGGGACTCCACTCATCTGACAGGACCCCACTCATTCTCTCAAGTCCCCACTCACCTGACAGGACTCCACTCCCCTGACAGGACCCCATTCACCCTCTCAAGTCTCTAGTGCCCTGACAGGACCCCAGCCCCTCCCACACTCTCAGCCCCCTGCTGTCCCCGTGCTGAGGGGCTCTTACCGCTCCTCCATGAGCTCCCGGATGGAGGCCACGGTGGGCCCCGAGCCCAGGTGGGTGTAGTATGGCCCCTCATCCTTCTCCACGATTTGCTCTGCAGAGATGGGAGTGGGGAACAGAGATTTTGGGGTCTGCACCTTTGCCGGCTGCCCCAAAGGATTCCAAACACCCCAATTCCCTCAAACTGAGCTCTTCTGCATCAACAATCAAGGGTTTGTTAAACAGCAACTCCTCATTCCCTGCTCTGGAAGATTCTGCCAGCACTGAAATGCTGCTGGGGAATGGACCCTCACCCATCAACACCCACTCCTGAGCAGCCACAGCCCTTCCAAGCACCCTGGCCGTGACCATGGGAACCTGCTCTGGCCACTGGAGCTCTGCTGAGAGGGAAATTCAGATTCCAAACTTCATCCTGGATCCCCTGCTCTCCACCAGCTCCTACCCAGGGCTCCCGTCCAGAACCTCTCCCAGCCACCAGCCCAGCTGGACACTGCCAAAGCCATCACAGGAGGATGTGGGGGCAGGAAGTTATTGCTGCCTGCCTCAAGCTTTTCCCAGAGGATTTGGGGATGCTCATGGGATGCCCTGAGCTGGTTGAGCCCATATGAGGAAGGAGCTGCTGCATGGGGGAGAGGCAAAAGGATGAGGGGGCTACAGGAGAAAGATCTGGGCCATAGGAGAAGGATTTGGGCTATGGGATAAGGACACTGGTGCTACAGGAGGATCTTGGAGTTACAGGAGATAGATGCTGGAGCTGCAGGAGGATCCAGGGGCTGCCAGAAGAGGACCCTGGGGCTTCAGGAGAAGGACACTGGGATACAGCACTGCAACCAACACCCCCCTCACACAACAAACCCCTGGGGGCTTTCAGGGCACGAAGGAGCCGGTGTGGGAAGCCATGGATGGCCCAGACAGTCCCAGGGGGCAGGGTGGATCCCTCTGGCACACACACGGGGGTGCTCCAACGCTGTTGGCTGGGATGTGCCCAGCACCACGTCCAGGACTGGTCTGTCTTTGCATCCCTCTGCTCTTCACTGCCCTAATTTTCATTCCCCTCATGTCCAGCTGGCCAGGAGCCAGGCTGAGGAGAAAGCCGGGCTCAGCTGGGCTGCAGCTGTCCAGACAGGGATCAATACAGGACACGTGGAAAAGGCTCATTTTATTACAGCCTCCAACAGCACCGAGCCCAATAAAGCACCAAGCCCAGCTCCTGCTGCATTTCTTTCTCCCACAGCTTTTCCTGAGAGAAAACAGAGAAGTGGAAGGGGGGGAATCCCCCCTCTCCCAGCCCCTAAACAAATCTTTTCATGGCAGATTGGGTTTGAGCAGCTTTAGGAAAGCTTTCCCTCCTCTCTATAGAGTTTGGGTTCATTCCTGCTGCCATTTACAAGCAAATAAATTAATAATCAGAAACCCCACTAATAACGTGCAGCTTATGCTTAGCCCAGGGCCTCCTCTTCCAGCAGTAAGGGGGTCATTTTTCCAGCTGGATGCCCCAAATCCTCACCCTGCTGCTCCTAGGGGAGTGCATAGGTCCAGTCTAAATATAAGGGAGGGAATATCCAGCTCCCCACACTCAGATGGAGGTGGACTAAAAGGACTGGGTAGGAATTCTCTAGCACTTACTGCAAAGCCTAACAAATGCCAACACAAACCAAAAAAAAACCACACAAAAAAAACCCCCAAAATCTGAGAATTTGGTGATTTTTCAATGCATCCCAGTTGGATTGGCCAGCAAACAAGGCAGCACCCCAGCAGCAAGTATTTCTCCAGTGACAAGCATCAAGCCAAAGTTTGGGTTACTCAAAGCAACCTGAAACAGCTAATTTGGCTGAAAATACCAGGAATAGCCAGGTGAAAGGAGGTTTAGGTGGGTTTTGGCACTGGGACCACCATGGATTCATGGGATTCAGCTGGTTAAGGTTAAATAGAAGGAAAACCCAGCAGTTTTGCTGCTCATCCAATCCCCCCTCGGCACAGCCAGTGGCACCCGTGCCACCCCCGCGGTGACGGAGGCAGGCACTCGGGATTTCCATCCAACAGCAAAACTAAGAGAGGAGAAGAGAAAGAAAAGGGAGCTCCACAGCACCAGGGTTTCACCACGTGAGGGCCTTACCTCCCCAGAACCCGGGGCTTTGCTGGCACCACGGCTCTGCTCCAGCATCCACCCAGGCCAATCCCACTCTGCAAAGCCCTCAATCCTCACTCTGCCTCCCTCCTCACCACCCCCAGCACGGCTGCTCGCTCACCAACACAGTCACAGGTGGGGAATTCTGCCTGTGCCCTCTTGGCTGGGGTGTCCAGGAGGCTTTTGGTCGGTGTGTCCAGGTATTTCAGCGGAGACTCCAAAAAGCCGCTCAGGGTCGGCGTCAGCGGTACCTCGTCCTTGGTGGGTGTTCTGTCGACATCGTCTGCATCCGGGTTTTGGCTTTCCTCAGAGTAAAAACACGTGGTGGACACCACGGTGATAGCACCAGAAGACTCGATTTTGATCTGTTTGGGGGAGCGGGCAGTGAAGGGTGGCTCTGACAGCAGCCCCTTCCCTGGAGAGATGCTTTTGGGTCCGGCTTGGGGAGTGCTGCTCGAAGCCGGGGTGGTGGCAGCGGTGGTGGCAGCGGTGGTGGCGGGGGGGGACCCTTGCGGGGCTGGTGCTGGCCCCCCCGGCAGCTCGGCAGCCCCAGGCGCGAGCGGGGCAGGCGTCTCGGGAGGCGGCAAGTTGAAATTCTCCCCAAACTCGGCTTCAAATTGTCGGATGAGCTCTTCCAACTTGTCATCCACCATGATGGGAGCTGAGGTGGCCGGCGGGGGGGCAGCCGGCGCTTCCTCCGAGCCAGTCGAGCCCGCCGGCGCCGAGTGAATTTGGGGGCCCCGGCCGGGGGCACCCCTTTCCTGAGAGTCGGAAGCCGGGGGGACGCCGTCCAGGGGGTTTGGTGGCAGGGGGCATGCGGCGGGCAGGGGTAGTGCAAGAGGCTGGTGCGGGAAGGCCGGCGGCGGCGGCGGCAGCTCCGTTTGCATCTCTTCAGCGGGGGGTTCGGCGGGGGGTTCGGCGGGCGCCCGAAACCCCTCCAGGCTGATCTGCCAGAGGGGAGGGAAGAGCGGCTGCGAGTCCTTCTGCTTCGCCTTCTTGATCTGCACTTGTTTGCGGAGAGGTTTGGCCGGCGGGGGCTTTTCAGGCGGCGTTTTCTTCTTCTTCTCTTTGGGCTGCTTTTCAAAGGGCTTGGGGGGCGCGGCAGGGGCGCTGGGAGCCCACCAGCCGCTCTGCCGGTCTGGGGGTGTCGCCGTCGTCGCCAGGCTTTGCTCGAGGAAGAGGCTGCGCTTGTGGTGGAGATGCTGCTGCAGGACCAACTGCGTCTTCTTGTGCAGGTCAGGCTCCGGCGGTGCCGGCGGCAAGCGGGGGCCGCCCGGTGCTTCTTTGCTGGGTGCTCGTTCGGGGGGTTCTGTTTTGGGGGCTGCCACTTTGCCGGCCGTCGCTTCGGGTCTCTTGAAAGCAGCCTTGATGTAGTCGTCAGCATTACCCAGCAGCTGCTCCAGCTCTGCCATGGGGTCTCCAGCCCCCGCTGCCCCCTCGGCCTCCAGCCCCCAAGTGGCCGCGAAGTTGCCCCGCGGAGGCGCCGCGCCGAAAAATGGCTCAGGTGCTGCTCCCGGCTCCGGAGGGTACCGGGGCTCATCCCCTCGCTGCCACGCGGCCCCCGGCGGGCCGAGGGGGCCGGGGCCGAAGGGGATGGCGGGGGGTGGCGGCGGCGGCGGGGGCTGCCCATTGCCCGCGGGCTGGGGCAGAGCGGCCGAGAGCTGCGTGAGGGCTTCGATGGCTATGGCGGTCTGCAGGCTGATGTTCTTCTCCTTGGCGATGGTCAACGCGCTCTGGGAAAAGGGGAGGCCGTCGGGCGGGCACGGCTCGGCAGCCTCAGGCACCGGCTGGGGGTCGATAGCACCTTCTGGGGGAGGAGGCGGGGGGATGGCGGCGGCGCGGGGCCGAGGTGACGCCAGCTCTTCTCCGAGAGCCGTCTTGATCTTCTGCTCCAGCCATTCCAGGTAGTCGGGACACTCGGGGCCGTCGCAGTTGCAGTTGGGAGGCTTCACACCGTGCTTGGCCAAAGCCAGGGCGGCCTTGAGGGCGTGCAGGTCCTCTCCCCGTGGCACCCCGTCTGCCGTGCCCAGCCCACCCCGGCTCATCTCCGAGTCAAACTTCTCGTACAGCAGAGACGGCGACCCCGGCGGCGGGAGCCGGTAGGAGGAAACGGCTTCGGCCACCGCTGAAAAGGCCACCAGGTTCCGGACGTCTTCCAAGTGGGCTTTGCCAGCGGCGGGCTGCTGGCCCGGCGACCACCCGCTGGGCTCCATCAGCACGGTACCCCCCGCCTCCGGCCGGCCCCCATTCACCAGGCTCAGCCCGCTGCCCTCGTTCAGCCGCCTTTCTTCCACATAATTAACTGGCCCTTCTTCCATTTGGCTTCTGCTGGGTCCATCAACTGCGTCGCCCGCCGAACCTGTCTGTGAGGAGGGAGAGAGAAGACTCGTGAGCATCCCCACGTGCCAGCGCCCCTAACCCTATTTTTTTCCCTCCATTTCCTTTAGTTCCCCTTTCCTCGTCTCATTTTCTGACGGGGGAAGAGGGATGAAGACGCATAAGAGCCACGCGAGAAAGCGATCGCCGCCGGCAAAGCCACGCGGGTTCTGCCCGGCTGAGAGAGGAGCAGCTCGGCTCGGAAGGCGGCCCCATGCCACCCACGTCCCCTCCCCGCCACTCGCTTTCGAAATTGCTCACGGGATTTCCATCACCCACCAAGCGCGACACGCACAGGGTGGGACAGGGAGGGTGTCCTTGGCTGCGGTGACATCGTTTGCCCCCAGTGAAGGAAGCAGCACAAGGTGGAGAGGAGGGGGTTTTTGGAGCTGGGCCATGAGCCAACATCCTGGCCGGGAGCAGCCGGGGGGCCGCGGCACGGCAGGAAGCCGCCGAGTTGGCTACGCCGGTGCCAGGGGCTGCTTTCACCTCAAATAACCCAGTGCTGTATCAACACGGCTGCTGGCAGCACCGGTGGCGTGCCAGGGACACACCAAAACCACCCGGCCACGCCAGCACCAGGCAGTGGCACCCAGGGAGCCAAACACCCCAGCTCTGGGCTGGACACCCCGACTAAGACCCTCCAAGGGGTTCTGCCAGGGATGGAGGGGGTCTTGATGTTCTCTGAGGTGCCGTCCCACCTCGGCACTGAGGATTTCGGGCTGTTTGCCGATAACCAGGGGGAGCTTCCGTCAAGCTAAAAATACAGCAAAGTTCACTGGAAAAATCGTGCCAAAGCAAACAGAGGCTGTGGGCAGAGTTTCCTGCCTCTGGACGGCGGCTCGTGGGAAGGATCCGCAGCTCAGATTCGTGGGGAGACCCGAAGTACAAAGTTACGGCTCCGAGTGAAGCCGGTGTTCAAAGTGCCTGTGTGTGGCTGTTTTAACCCTTCAGGCACCACGGAGTCCTTCACTCTCCGCGCTGAGAGCGTGAGCAGAGCCACGCTGGAGAGATAAGGCGGCTACTGACTCCGGCGAAACCTCGGAAGAACCACTCCCAGCACCACTCTTTCCAAAAAAAAACCTTTTCCCCAGCGGTGGAAACCCCCAGAGGAGCACAGTGCGATCGCTCCGGCATCACCCCAGTGCTGCCGTGGGTTTTTAGAGGGGCTCCGGTGCCTCCGGGGCACCCGCGGAGCCGCGAGCGATGGGACCAGTCCGGCAGGTCTGGGGAGAAAGCGCTTGCCCCGCAGGCCGAGCAGGGTGGGGACAGCACGCCTCCGCTCTCCTTTGCAAACCCGGCCTCGCCCGTCCTTCCTACGCCGTCATCTTCCTCCTCCTCCTCCCGCCCAGCCAAAGGGGATTTCCCCAAGTGCCTGGGAGATAAACGCTCTGGCCCCTCCGAGGGTTCGGGGGGACACGCTGGTGGCCCCGAAGTGTCACAGCGGTGATGCCAGCCCAGGGAAATGATGGCAAACCTGTTTTGCTCCGGGTGGGGAGAGGCCTCAAGGGTTTCCCCAGGGAGGAACCTGATGGGAAAGGGCAGGGAAGGCCCCAAAAATCAGCCGCAGGGCCAGGGAGGCACCTTGGACTGCTCCATCCCATAAATTGGGTTATGGAGCCGGGTTGGGAATGTAGGAAAATAGTCCACCGTGTGAACTAAAGGAAGGAGCAAACATCCCCCGCTGTTCCTAAAGGGTTAACCCGAAAGCCACAGCCTTACCCAAATCACTGGAGGAAAAAAACTCTCTCTCTCTCTCTCTCTCACACACACACACACATAAATACAAATAAATAAATAAATAAATAAATAAATAAATAAATATACATAACAAATTTTTTTCCTGGCTCTCCCATCCACCTCTTTTGTTGCTGGCCCTGTTGGCTAGGAGATGAAAAGACCTCGCAGCTTCTTCCCTAAAAATCGACTCTGGCTGCATCCGCAGCAATTCCCCCCTCTCTGCCATGAACCCCAGTTCCTCCGCCCTTAGCCTATTTTCCTCGGAAAAAGTGCTGGCTGCCCAAATCTCCTGGACCTCCTTCCATTCACCCCGGGAAAGGATAAAAGCTGGGGAGAGGAGGCAGAGGGGGAGGGGAGGAAATAAACTGAAATAAAGAGAAAACCAAGCGATATGGTTCGGGTTAATTTAGCTGCTCCTGCACATCCCCTTCTGCATCCTCCGCTATAAAAGGGGAGAAAATCTCCATGAGGACAAAAACTTTTTTTTTTTTTAGTCCGTTTTTCCTCTTTTTTTTTTTTTTTTTTTTTTAATTTGCCCCCCACCTCCCAGTTTAAATGCCTTAAACAGACGGAAGCAAAGGGAAAAAAAAAAAAGCCAAAAAAACACAACAAAACCACACAGGCTTGGAGCGTTTCCAGCCTGGGCTGCGCTCCCTGGGAATAGTCCGGAGCGGTTTGTAAGGCAGCGAGCGCTGGGGAGCGCGGCGGGGGCGCGGTGCCGGATTCGGGGACGGCACTTACGTGTGCACGGCAGGGAGGAGAAGCCGCGGGCGACGGCGGCACCGTCCGGGCCAGGAGAGACCGAGCGGGAGCCCCGGGAGCCCCGGCCCTCCCCGCCCCCCGCCAAAGCAGCTGCAGGAGCCATTAGTGCCGGCGCCGCGCGCACGTACGGACCGGTCGGCGGACGGACAGACGGGCGGACGGACGGACAGACGGACGGACAGTGGAGGCTCCAAGCCGGCCCTGCCGCCCGCCCGCCTTGGCCGGGTCCGGAGAGCCGCCTCGATCCCCACGGGGAGCACGAGGGGGACCCGGCGGGGAGAGACGGCCACAGCTCTGGAGAAAGCTGCCCTAGAGATTCACCGTCCCCACCGTCCGAGAGATCCTCTGCCCTAGAGATCCACCGTCCCCACCGTCCTAGAGATCGTCTGCCCTAGAGATCGTCTGTCCTAGAGATCCACTGCCCTAGACATCCACCGTCCTAGAGATCCACCGTCCTAGAGATCCACCGCCTGGGAGATCTGCTGCCCTACAGATCCCCTGCCCTAGAGATCCACTACCCCAGAGATCCACAGTCCTAGAGATCCTCTGCCCCAGAGATCCCTTACCCTAGAGATCCACTGCCCCAGAGATCCCTCTGCCTTAGAGATCCACTGCCCTACAAATCCCATTGCCCTACAGATCCTGCTGTCACATGTCCTGCTCCCCTATAGATCTTATTCCCCTACAGATCCCAGTGCCCTATAGGTCCTGCTCCCTTATAGATCCAGTGACCCATATATCCATCAATCCTATATATTCCCTCACCCTATATAACCTATACAACCAAGAACCTGTATGTCCAGCAAACTTAAACATCCAGCATCCCCATATAATCATCTTACACCTCACCAACCTGCACATCCAGCAGCTCAGACATCCAGCACCTTAAATATTCCACAATCCCATATAAATAGAGACCCTAAACACTCAGCAATCCTAAATATCCAAGTCCTGTATACCCAAGCATGGGACCAACACATCCAACAATCCTATATGGCCAGCAGTCCATATAGACAGCAAGTCTACACATCCAGCAACCTTATCCATCCAGCATCCCTATATATCCATCAGCCCTATAAAATCAGCAATCTTATACATCCAGCAACCCAGGAACCCAATATATCCAGCAACGCAGATACTCCACAATCCCATACACCCACCAACCCTAAACAACCAGCAACCCATAATTCCTGAGTCCTACATACCCAACAACCCTATATATTCAGTGACCTATACATCCAACATCCCCTATATTGCCAGGAACCTGGATATTCCACAGTTCTATAAATCCAAATCCCAAAGCAGCTTCAAACAGACCCAAAAACCAGGGACAAGCTGAGGTCCCCGGTGGGACAGACAGACATCCTGTCCATCCATCCATCCTCCCTACAGTCTGAGTCCCAAACTCACTCCCCCCTTTATTTTTCCCCTTCCTTTTCCACTTTCTCAAATTATTCCTTTCAACCCTTTGCTGGTACAACAAACAAATAAAATCTACCCAAAGTCAGCAGGGAAATGGATTTTAAATCCCTCATCCTCACAAAACACCTGGTCCCCCACACCAGGGCCCCAAAGATTCCCCAAAATAAATATTTCGGAAGTTTGTTAAACTCGTTTCCAAACAGGTCAGGAATTGCAGAGAATGCAGCAACTCAGCACATACAGAGTGGACGGACACTTTACATCATCCCACTGCAAAACCCTCACAATTTGAATGAAAGTGGAGAATTTGGGGGGCAGAGGAGCACGGAGGAAGCTGGGTGGAATGCTGAGCCCTTCCCAGCCTCACCAGGGTGGCTGTGGGGGCATCGTGTGCCGGGGCTGTGGGGAGGGCACGGCCGGGAGGCGCGGAGGTCAGCGGGAGCTGCTGCCAGCCAGCGGCACGGGCCAGCCAAGAGGGAGCTTGGCTGCCGGCCCCGCTGCGGTGGAGCCCGGCCAGCCCCGGCACTCGCATTGTGGTTTTCCTCCTCTGGCAACAACCCCGGGGATCCTCTGTTGGGATGGTGGCTTGGGGGCACCGCCAGGGGAAGCCCTGAGCATCCCTGAGCGCTGGAGACCCTAGAGAAACCGCTGAGCTGGTGCCACCAAAGGGCTGTGCCACGGACGGGAGTGCTGTCGGAATCACGGCACTGATGCTTCTGGGGAGCACCGTTCTGCACCACCAGACCCCAAGAGATGGGAAAGCCCTTCCCGGTCCTCAGCCAGCAACAGCCCCCAGCTGCCAGCGGGAGAGGAGCAGATGACCTAAATCCAACTCGACGCTCCCTGAAAAGGGAAATCCAAGGAAATCTGGGAAGGCCAAGTGCCGAGTCAGAGCAGTGACATCCCCCAGTTTCCCCCGGCTCCCCCTGGCCGGGGTACCCACGGTGCTGGCTCGCGGTTCCGCTGCCTCCCGCCGCTGCGGGCGGCCACGGCCGCCTCTCCCGCCGTGTTTTCCAAGCTGTTTCCATGGCCCCGGCTGACCCCAGCGCTGGGGCTGAGCTGCTCACTCCTGTCCTCATTTAGCCTGAAGAAAAGCCGGAATAACGGCAATGCCGAGGGAGCTGAGCTGATTTACGCTGCGGGAAGCCCGGCTCTGCTTTACTCCAGTCCCAGGAGCTCTTTCGGGGACCCCCATGGCCACGACTCCTCTCTGGACTGTGCTGGAGCAACAATTCCACCCTCTTTTCCTCCTCTTTTGGGGTATGATGAGCTGGTTGAATGTGATATAGTTCCACTCCCAGCTCCTGCATCAGCATCCCACCAGTACCGGGGGCTTCTGAGGGAGATGGAGGATTTTTTTCAAGGCGAAAAAATTTTTTTCCAATGTCCAACCACTTCGTTTCCTCCAGGAAAAGTATTTTCCCTTTTGGAAGGGATGCTTGAGGTGGGGATGTTCAGGGTTAGGATGGTTGGGGAATGGATGCTCAGGGTGGAAATATTCAAGAGTGCAGATGCTTGGGGTTGGAGCGTTCAGGAAGAGGATTCTTGGGATCAGGAATGCTCAGCAAGGGGATGTCTGAAGCAGGAATGCCCGGTGAAGGCTTGGGGTTGGAATCGTTTGGAGGGGGAATGCTCGGAATGAAGATGCTTGGGGTCAGAACACTTGGAGCAGGGACAATTGGAGCGGAGACACTCAGAGCAGGGACATGGAGCAGGCGTAGTCGGGGCAGGGACACAGAGCAGAGACACAGCAGGGACATTTAGGGCAGGGACACAGAGCAGGGACACAGAGCAGGGACACTCAGAGCAGGGACACTCAGAGCAGGGACAAGAAGGGACACTCGGGGCAGGGACACTCAGAGCAGGGACACTCAGAGCAGGAACAAGAAGGGACACTCGGGACAGGGACACGGAGCAGGGACAAGAAAAGACACTCAGAGCAGGGACACTCGGAGCAGGGACACGGAGCAGGGACATGGAGCAGGGACAAGAAGGGACACTCGGGACAGGGACACGGAGCAGGGACAAGAAAAGACACTCAGAGCAGGGACACTCAGAGCAGGGACACGGAGCAGGGACACGGAGCAGGGACACGGAGCAGGGACACTCGGGGACGCTCAACAACGCGGACAGGCGAGCGCTGCCTCAGCAGCCGCTCCCAGCGAGACTCCCTCCCGCTGGAGCAGTTTTTGGGAAGCCGATGCCGCGGCCAAGGCCCAGCGTGTGTTCGTGTGTTCCCCCCACGCTGCTCCTGCCCAGCGCGGCGCGGAGCCCGGCCGGGAGCCGCCAGTTGGCGCGGTCACCGGGAAAGGCTTGGCACAGCATGGAGCCCCGTCAGGGAGAGGGCTGAGCTCTTGAAAGGGAAAAGAAGGAGGGAAGAAAAAAAAAAAAAACAACAACAAAAAGAATCCCACGGGACTATTTTTGTTTCAACACAGCTGGCTCCCCTCGTGCCGGCTCCCAGATTGGCACCGGGGCCGGCTTGGCAAGGCGGAATCACCGTGCATGCTCCGTCCGGGAAGGGAATGGAGGGATGGAGAGGAAGGGGAAGAGGAAGGGCAGAAAGGGAAGAGGAAGGAGGGGAAGAGGGGAAAGAAGAAGGGGAGGAGGCAGAGGAAGGGAAAGAGGAAGGAGAAAAGCGAAGTGGAAGAAGGGGAAGGAGTTTAAGGCAAAGAGGAAGGAGATAAGGAGAAGGAGATGAAGGGAAAGGAGAAGGAGAAAGACAAGGTGAAGGAGAAGGGAAAGAAGGGGATGGGGGAAAAGAGGATAGGGAAGGAGAAGAAGGAAAGGAAGAGAAATGGAGAGAAAGGTGAAAAAGGAAAGGAAAGGGAAGAAGGAATGGAAGAAAGGGGGTGGGCAGGGAGGGGAAACAGGGATAGAAAAGGAACATGGGGATGGGGAGGAAGGGACACAAGGGGAAGAACGGGAAGGGGACAGGCAGGAAGGGGATAGGGGTGGGGAAGGAAGAGGACCCACATGGGAAGGAAGTGGAAGTGCATGGGCCATGTGGGAAAGGCCTCTCCTCACCCCTCACCCAGCCCAGCTGCATTTCCCATCCCACTCCAGACCAATTTCCCAGCCCCATTGCCAGCATTGCCCACAGGACCAGGCTCTGTCCCCTCCCACCACTCCAGCCCCCACAGCCCCCCGTGCACTGCAAACCGGGGGAAGGAAAGCCAGATTTTGAGGAGCAAGAGGAAAAGTTTTCCACAGCTATGTACTGACCAAACTGCACCCCAGTTTTCAAGGCTTCGCCCCCTGCTTTGAACAGAGGAGGAGTCCCTGCACCCTCCTGGTCCCCAGGTGCAAGTCAGGGATGTGCCAGCCAGCACCCATGGGTGCTGGGCTCCCCTCCAGCTCATCCCCATCCCCTCATACCTGGGGGATGCTGCCGTGCCCCCCCTCCCCGGGACGTGGGGCTCCTCACGCCGCCGCACAGCCCGACCTTCGGCAGAGGAGGAGGAGGCGGAGGAGAAGAACCGTGTGTGCTGCCACCTCCCACCTGGCAAGCACGGGCAAGTCGGCGGCGCGACGGCCGGCGGGCAGGAGCCGGGAGATGAGTGGGAGCCGGGCCCTGCCCCATCTGGGAGCAGGGAAAACGCCGCCGCTGCCAAAGCCGGAGCTGGTTTCGCCGCCACGACCCGTTTCCCGTGGGGAAAAGCATCTCGTGGCAGGTGGGAGACGCGACCCCTTTGGATGAAATCCCTCTCCCAAAGCCGGAGGAAGGTGCAGGAAAGGCGAGGAAAATGTGCCGGCAGCATGGATGCTGGCTCGGCATCAGCAAACTGCAGCGCGCTGTACAAAGTCCCTTTTTCTACCCAAAAATTTCAAGCTCGCCCGCTATCCTACTGCCTCCCGGGGGCCGGGGCCGCTGAGTCAGCACCGGCACTGCTGAGTCACCAGGGCCACCTCAGCTGATGAGCTCAGCGCGGGGGTTTGGCATCTCCACGCTCACCGGCACTGCCGAGCCCCCAGGAGTCTTTTACCAACACCTCTGCCAACATTTTGGGGTCTCACTAGCTTTTTCTCACCCATCCCCAAAACCACACCGGCCGGTATCGCCTTTAATCCACCATTACAGAAACAAAAGCGACAAAGGATGAGGAAAGCCGGGGAAGCCAGTGACGTTTCAACTCTTCCCACTCTCCAACCAGCGCCGTGTTCTCTCCAAAAACACCTCACCACAGACCACCCACGAGCCGCGACCGTCCACTGTCGCCACCGCACCCTCCCCATCCTGATCGCCAAAAGAGGAAACGGGAACGGTGAAAGAACAGAAAAACAAAGTCTGGTTTTGCCTCTTTTTCCCCCCTCGCTGGGGTCAGCAGCACCACGGGGGAAAGTGCCGACGCCGCCTCCGGCTTTCCCGGCCCCGGTGCCGGTGACGGGGCTGATGACTCACGGGGAAGGAGGGGGGCAAGCGCCGCGTGCTCGGGGCCCTCATGTTTGTAAACCTAAAAAAAGCCATGTGCGGGCAGGCAGCGTGCTCCGTGCTCCGGCCGCCGGCTGATCCGCAGGGGAGGCAGCGTGCTCCCAGTGTGAGCCCAGCGTGATCCCCGTGTGCTCCCAGTGCGATCCAGTGTGTTCCCAGTGCGAGCCCAGTGTGAGCCAGAGGACAGGCAGGATGCTCCCAGTATGCTCCCATTGTGATCCAGAAGGGAGGCACCATTCTCCCAATGTGTTCCAGAGGACAGGAAGGATGCTTCCAGTGCAACCCAGTGTGTTCCCAGTGTGCTCCAGAGGACAGGCGATGTGCTCCCAGTGAGCTCCTAGTGTGCCCCAGTGGGCCAGCGGCCCATTCCCAGTGTGCTCCAACACCAACCATCCCAACCAGGGAGGCTCATGGAGATGCCTGGCATGGCTGCAAGAAGCCGGCGTTGCCAGCAGGGCTGCTGCAGCCACGGCATTAATTAAGTGCCAGGGCTTTAATTGCAATGCGTTAATTGGTGCGGATTTAGGCGCCTGAGCTTTAACTGCAGTGGCTTCAATGCAATGGCCTTAAGAGTGCAGAGGCTTTAATTGCAACACCACTGGGTTCCTCAGAGGCTCAGGGTCTTTGGAGCCCCTCACTCTGTCGCTCCTCATCCTGCTCCCCACTCCCTGCTCCATCCCAGCACCGCGGGCTGCAGCTCTGGGATGTTTCTCCATCCTTTCAGCCAGGCTGCGAAGCAGAGCCATGGTAAGCAGGGCTGTGCCGCCAGCCCTGCAGTGACAAACCCTCCGGCCATCCCACGGCATCCCCGGCCTCGGCGCTGACAGCTGCAGCATTTACAACTTGCTCCAATCCTTTTTTTTTTTTTTTTTTTTTTTTTTAACAGCATTTTCAGAGCTCAGGGTGGTTCGGATTTTTTTTTTTCCCTTCATTTGGCTGCGATGGGAACTGCAGGCTCAGGAGCTTGTGGTCCCCAGCTCCCCCCTTCGACAGCAAAATCTCATTTAATCAAAAGATGCGGCGACTGGATGTGCAGAAGCACTTCGCTCTCGCTCTCTTTTTTCCCCCTTAAGAACTGCCATTTTATCTGTAGCAAACAAACACGCTGCATTGTCCCCGCGACACCGCTCCCTCCGACAGCCCTGCCTGCAAATCCCAGGCCATCCTGCTGCCCAGGAAAAGGGGATTGTGGCCCTGGGACAGAGGAGAAAATTGGGGCTGAGCTGGGTTTGTGGGGCTGGCAGTGGTGTGGCGGGCAGATGTGGAGTGGGCCGGAGCCGATCGCAGCTGTTTCACCTCCAGCCTCTTCCCGTTTCATTTCATCTCCCCTTGGATGCCGGCCCGAGGAGTGGGGGATAAATAAAAAAAGCTCTTTCATCCTCAGAAATGGTCTGGCACCCTTTTACACAGAGCTCAAAGCAGCGAGATTAAAGCGCTGGCAGAGGAGGGAGCAGGGGGGTGTCACAAGGAGGGATCCGGGGGCATCTCTCCCATCCCCGTTTGCAGTGGGGACAGCGAGGGGACAGGGACAGTGGGTTTTGGCACCTGCTCATTCATGACATCCCCTTGAGAGGACCCCCTGAGCACACGTGGAGCAAGGGACTCGGCAGGGGCAGGGAATGGGGGCCCCAGTGCCACAGGAACAGGGACAGGGAAAGCTGGCACAGGCTGGGACTGAGGACCCCAATGTCACAGGAACAAGGGAGGCCAGCACAGGCAGGAAGAGCACTGGGACCCCAGGGGAACGGGAATGGGGACAAGGGAGCCCTGTCCACACAGGGAAGGGACTGGGGACACCAACGGCATGGGAATGGGGAAAAGGAAGTCTTGTGCATGCAGGCAGGGGAATGGGGACCCTGATGGCATTGGAATGGGGACAAGGGACCCTGCACATGCAGGCAGGGGAATGGGGACCCTGATGGCATTGGAATGGGGACAAGGGACACTGATGGCATTGGAATGGGACAAAAGACCCTACATATGCAAAGAAGGGATTAGGAATGCCAACGCTGCAGAAACAGGGAGCAGGGACCCAAGCATGCACAGGTGGGGGACAAGGGACATCACTGCCATAGGGATGGGGACACTGGAGCATACAAGCAGGGTACCAAGGATCCTGATGCAGCGGGGATAGGGACTGGGAAACTCCCACAGGGAACCCCAATGCTACGGGGACAAGGACACACAGTGCCACAGGGACAGGGGACCCTGGCACATGCAGGACGGGGACTGAGCATGCCAGTGTCACATGGACAGGGATCCCAGCACACACAGGCAAAGGACAACAGACCCTGATACTGTGTGAATGGAGACTGGGAACACTGGGACATGCAGGAAGGAGTGTGAATACCCCAACGGCATGGAGACAGGGACTAGGCACCCCAGCACATGCAGACAGGGCACCGGGGACCCCATGAGGACAAGAACTGGGGACTGCAGCACATGCAGAACCAGGACCAAGAGCCCTGGTGCCATGGGGACGGGAACTGAGGACTTCAGCACATGCAGGCAGGGGACTGGAGGCCCCAGACCGCTCACTCCCAGTGTGCCAGCACCAAGGACACCCCAGCAAGGGCTTTCTGGGACGCAGACCCGAAGCACAACCATGTGTCCCAGAGCCATTGTGCCACCACTTTGCCATGCCCATTCCCAGCTGGGTCAGCAAAAGCCCCTCAAAGCAAAGGCCAAAATGCTGGGAACACGCACATGTTGCCTTCCCCAGATCCGGAGCCACCTTCCCCCTTAATTACCTGCGAGAAAGAGTCCATGTCGGGCAATCCGAAAAAACAAACCTCATCAACGCTAACGAGGTGCCAAAGGCCAAGACTGGGTCTCGTTTATGGGGCCACCGTAACAACCTGCGAGGACTCTGCTCCGGCGCTGCCCAGCCCTTCCCAGCATGATGCAACCTCTCACCGCATCCCGGCACCCGGCACGGCGCCGAACTCACCGCCCCGGCACCTGCCACCGGTTCTATCTATGATTCCTATTTTTTTTTTTTTTTTCTCATCTTTTTGCACAGCATCCACCGCTCCGGAGGCAGCTCCGGCGTTGGCGGGCGCACGCGCCGGCGCATCCCTGGCTGCGAGATCCGGAGCATCCCCATCCCTGCGAAAACACGTGCTGCCAAAAGCCGCTCACCGCCGACTCCGAACTTCGGGGCGGCCGCACGTTTTTCTGGCAGCGCTCTCTCCCTGACCTCGGCGACGTCCCTCGGAGCCACCGGCACCCGCAGCCGCTCGGGTGCCAAAAGTGCCAAACCGCACCGCTCTTGGCACTGGGATAACCAAAATCGCCGCCTGGGCGGGCGACTGAGACCCCCCTGAGGAGGACCAGCTGGTTTTTCTGCCCACCTCCACCACGCCGTGACGGAAATTAGGGGGTGCCCGCGCCGGACCCCGGGGCCTCGTCACGGCGAGGGATGACAGCTGCCACCGGCCGGGTGACGTCACTGTGACGTCACGGCGGGGAGCCTCATCGCCCTTGTTCGCATCACCCCGCCGCACCTCTGAGCTCAGCACATTTCGGGGACGGCCGGGATGAGTTAATATAAATAATGATTAATAAAGGCGGAAAGCACACGGAGGAATAACGATGTGGGGTGGCGCGGGGGGGGGGTTGGGTTCACCTTAAGGCTTATCGCCCTCCCACCCCTATCCACTACCCCCCCTTCACCCCCCCACCCCCCTCACCAAGCGATGCTGGAGGGAAAGGAAAGGGATAAAAGAAGGAAAACAGCCACAAAACGGGGGCGGTGGCGCGGGCCGTGTGTCCCTCCCCAGGCCCCGCCGCTTTGTCCTCGCGGCCCCGCGGGGCCGCCAACACCGGGGGGGGGGGGGGCTTTAACCTCCCCCGCACCGCCCCGCAAACCCGGAGCGAGATTGGTTTTTTTTTGGGGGGGGGGGGGTTGGGGGGTGCAGATGGAGTGTTTTGAGGGGGGAAGGGGTGCGCTTACCTCGCCGCTGCCCCCGCGCTGCCCCCACAGCCCCCGCCGGCCCCGCACGGCGCCGGCCCTCAGGAGGAAGCCATCTTGTCTCCCTCTCCTCCGCGCTCCCTCACCGCCGCCCCGCTGCAGCCGGGGGGGGGAATGAGCGCCGCATCCCTGCTCCCCCCCTCTCCTCCTCCTCCTCCTCTTCTTCCCTCCTTCCTCCTCCTCCTTCCTCCTCCTCTTCCTTCCTTCCTCCTCCTCCTCCTTTCCCCCCCCACGCGCAGCCCCCCCCCCCTTCCCCACGCAGTGGCACCGCCCGCCCGCTCCCTGCGCTGCGCAGGAGCGGGGACATGAGGGGGACACGGGGGGGGCCGCGGGCGCGGGGGACACGCGAGCCCGCACCCGCAAAACACGGGGAGAGGGGACCCCCAAAGCCGGGCACTGCGGGACTGTGACCCCGGGAAACTGAGGCATCGACCCGCGGGCGGTGGGAGCAACCGAAGGACCCCGGGGACATGGGGGGACACAGAGGGGACACGAGAGGGGAGGGACACAGGGAGACACTGGGGGGATCCGGGGAGAAACACGGGGGACACTGGGGGGACACAGGAGAGGGGACAATGGGGGAAACGTGGGGGACACTGAAGGGGGAAAGAGGAGGACACAGCAGGGACACGAGGATGTGGGGACATGAGGGGACACGAAGGGGGTGCAGGTGGGGCACAGAGGGCACACAAGGGGGACATGGACAGGGATACACACGTGCGACTCCTAAACCCCAAAATGGGGTCACAGGACCCCCAAACCCTGGTCATTTTGTCATTGTCCCCTCAGGGCACTAAGGCACCAGCCCACACGAGGGGTGGGAGCAGCCACAAACCCCGAGAGCAGCCGGAGGAGCTCCCAAAACGCTCTTTACACCCCTCCCTCCATTTTTTTCCTGCCATTAAACCCCTGGCAGCCTTTTTAATGTTTGTCCATTAATTTGGTTGGGTCCATTTCGGAACATTTATCATTTGGGGCCCTCATCAACTTGGCGACACACCATTAATTTGGGGACATCACTAATTCGGGTCCCTGGATTAATCTGGGGACATCAGACCTTTGAAACATTTAAATCCTCCTCCAAAAACATGCACGTTGACCTATTGCCCCTTCTTCTCCAAAATCCAGGCCCTGTTGAAGAAAGGGGGGAATTGCGGGCGCTGTCCCATGGGAATTAGATGGCAAAAGGGTTAAGGTGAGGCTGGATCCTTGAAAAAGTCCTGGTGGGATTCAGCCCAAGCTTTTCCAAACCCTGTTGGAGCTGGCAGGTCCCCCTGTGATGCACGAAGTATTTCAGGTAGAGGAGGAGAAAGAGAGAAGGGAAGAAGGGGAGCAAGGAGAGCGAATTCCCCCCGAAACTTCTCCATCCGGACTTGGAGGTGATGCTCCTGGAAGAGCAAGCTGATTTCCAAGCTGATTTCTCGGTTAAATCACCAGCAAAACGGCTACAAACTCAACATTTCCAAAGGTTTCCCTGGAAAACTGCTTTCCACTGGGATCTGAGGACCCATAAAATGCCCACTAGGTTGGATAAACCCGAGTCCAGGTGGAAGGGCAAGCACAGACCTGACATCGTCATCCCTGCAACATTCCCTGGAACAACATTTCCTTCTTCTTCCCCGAAAAGGCCACGCGTGAGCCAAGAGCCCGTCTGGACCCGACCTTTGCTCCAAGCACTGCGACTCCCACGGGAATAAATGGGATCAACTGGTGCCAGGAACTGTTTTTTTCCCAAATTTCCACCCTCGCGCTGCAGCACCCCGGGTTGCAAACCCCTTTTGCCCGGCCCGGCTCGGCTCTGCCAGGCAAGAACTCGGTGCAAAAAGCACGGTGCGGATTTAATTCCGACAGACGCCTCTTCCCTCCCGTCCTCCTCCTCCGCTCTAGCATCCATCGGATTCGCTCCCGAGCCCTTTGAGCTGCTCACATCACAGCCCGGCCTGGAAATATTTCCATTTTCCAGGCACGGACACGGTGAGAATCCCCCCGGATTACCCGGGGACAGCCCCCAGCAGGCGGTGACTCCTGCAGGTGACACCGGCATGTGCCGAATGAAAACGAGCCAAAGCCCAGCCTGTCCTTCACCCCATCCATCAGCCCCATGCTGGTTTTGGAGATGCTGGACACGTTTTGGGGCGATTTCACGCTCGCAGGAAAAAAAAAAAAAAAAAAAAAAAAAACCCACCTCAATCCTCCAGGGAAAGCCTCGGAGATGGACAAATTTAGTAACTTTTATTAGTAATGCTTTAAATGAGATTATCCCTAATCGCCGGCGCTCGGCCCAGAGCCTGGCTGCCAAATTCAGTTAGGGGCTCTCATTTCGAGGATGAACGGGAATTTTCGAGCGCCGGGAATTCTCCAGGGACACCTTGAGCAGCGCCACGTCCCAAAACCACAAAACCAAAGCGGTTTTGGGGGCCTGGTGTGCCCATTCCTGCTGGGAACGGGGTTTTCTATGGGGTTCATTCAGGGCTTGCTCGCCGAAGCTGAGCGGGACAGCTCAGAGCATCCTTCCCTCGGTTGGAGCGGACACTGGCGTGTTCCGCGCTAATGAGCGGCTGCCCAAGACGTTGATTAGTTATGCAAATGAGCGGGAAAGACACCCAGAGCCACCTGGGAAGGCAGGAGAGGGTCTGACAGAGCCGCGCCATGGGAGCAGAGCTAAACCTTGACCTCTGCCATCTTCCTCCTCCTCGTCCTCCTCTCCAAACCCTCACGGTTGGGGACACAGCAGGAAATCAGCCCCCAAGGGGAGAGCAGGAGCTCCAGGCAGAGCTACGAGGGCAGAGACGGCTCTCCCGGGCTGGGCCGGGCTGGAGGAACTGGTGGAACTGGTGCTGGCTGCCCGGCCGGCTCCGGCTGCCAAAGCACCCCGGGAGAGACGCCGGGACGTGGGAATTGCGGCACACCCCGGCCCGGCCACCGGCACCAGCCCCGGCTGCTGCGGGATCCCCGCGCTCGCTGCCCGCCCTGCCCCCAGCAGCATCCTAATAGTTAAAAAAAAATAAAATAAAATAAAATAAAAGAATCATCGTTCCCCCCATATCCTGCCTGGAAAAGCGCCGGGGACAAACCCTTTGCCTCCAGTTCTCGGTTTTCACCGGCGTTGTGCCAAGGGCAAAGTCCTCCTGCCTCGCCAAGCCACCTGTGCCAACGTCCCCACAACCCATCCCACCCTTCCCGTATTTCAAGGGAAAAAACAGCTGGGTACAACTCAGAGCCGCAGGGCAGTCGCTCACCTCCCGATACCACAAAAAAAAAAAAAAAAAAAAAAAAAAGCAGAGCCAATTTTTTTTTTTTTTCCTGGCGGGGGGGAAAGCACCAAAAATCAACGCCAAGCAGATGTTTCTCCCTCCCACGATGGAGACCCCCCAGCTGGAGCGGCCCCCCCCAGCCCCTTTTTCCCTTTTTCCCTGGCTCTTGCGTGGGCACAAAATGCGAGATCCCGGTTACAACCACCCCGGCCGGTAAAACCAGAAGTACCGAAGGAAGGCGTTGGAATTTTTTGGGTGAAGAAAATGCCGCAACTTGTTAGCTCCGAGATGCTCCCCCCGGGCACGGCTCTGCCTTCCCCTTCTCTTGCCACCCCCTTCTTTTTGGGGACCCCCTTTCCCCTCTGACGGCACCCGGGTGGGTTTCGTGCAGCGTTTTGCTTTCACACCAAGAATTTTCAAGGAATTCGGTTTAAAGGTGGGTTTTGTTCCACCCGTCCCGCGGCGCTGTTTTGGGGATGCCCCAGGGACGAGCTGAAATTTTTTTGGGGGAGTGTGGGCTTAAGGCATCAAAGAGGCCTTTAAAGCTGCAGAAAGTCCCATTTCCCACGGAAATACCCTTAAAAAAAACAAACCCATCCAGCAACCGAGGAGGGGCTTTCCCTGCCCACCCCGACGAGCCCCCTCCAAGTCACGGTGACGTTACAAAGGGGCCACAAACCACCCCGAAAAGGTGGGGGTGTGGGGATGAGAGGGGGGACGGATGGGTTGGGGGAGCCGGGGATCGCTCACCTCCCTGTGGAGCCCCTCGTGCCTCTCCATCTCCATCCCGGGGCCAGCGTTAGATTTCGGGGCTCCCCCCCGCCGAGGGGGCGGCTGGCCCGGGCTGGCGGAGCCCCCTGCCCGGCCACAGGGACATCCCAGGGTCACCGTGTCCCCCGCCCTGGGGACACCGCCGAGTTCTGCGGGGACAGAGCCGAGCGAAGCCGCGAGTCACCCCGACTTTTAATTTCCAGGCCGATTCCACCCCGGGGGGAGGGGGGGCGGCCCCGCTGACTCCCCACCCTTCCTTCCCCCGAGCCCCCCCAAAACCGGGGTGCTGCCTCCCCGCTTTTAATCCCACCCTTTATTTCTTCCAACCCCATTTTCCTTTCTTTCTTCTTCTTTTTTTTTTTCTTTAATCCCCCCTCAAACCCTTGCGGCTTCGGCACAACTTCGCAACTTCAGCCGCGCACCGGCAACTTTCCACCTCCCCCCCTCCCCAAATTTAGATAGAAAAGAGCGTTTACCGGAAAAAAAAAAAAGGGGGTTCGGCCCCCTTCCTTGGGAACGGGGGGTGCGGGGGCTCGGACGGGGCTGAGCGCACTCCCGGCCCGGGGGATGGCGGGGACCCCGGAGGGGCTGGCGGGCGGCTCGGGATGTCGCCGGCACCCGAGGGGACCCGCGGAGCTGCCGCACGCTGCTGCCGCCGCCGCTCCTGCTCTGCTGCTTCCTTTGTTCTGCAGCGCCCGCTCGGGGGGACCCGCCGGGCGGCCGGGGGGCTCCGGTCCCGCGCTCGGGGGCACCCGGAGCCTCAAGGGTATCGGGGAGGGGGCGCGGGGAGAAGAGGGGTGGGAGTTGTGCGCGGGGGTTTTGCTGTGGGGTTGTTGTTGTAGGGTGGCTGGGTGCGGGGGTGAGCGGGGTTGTTTTTATAGGATTGTCGAGGGTGGGGACGGGGGGGTTGCACCACCCTGTTGGTTTTGTAGGGCTGTCAGCTGTGACTCCTCTGTTGTTGTTTTGGTAGGGTCGTTAGCGGGGTCTCGCTCTGTGTTATTGTAGGGTGTCCGGAGAAAATCCCAGGGGGACCCCCCCGAGCATATCCTGCTCCACAGCCCCTCAGATCCCCCCTACCCTACCCCAGGTTTCCCCATTCCCTGCCCCATATCCCACCCCACAGCCTCCAAAATCCCCACCCCAATCCTGCCCCCCGCTTCCTGTGGGGCAGCTGCCCCACCAGTGTTTCTGTAGAGTCTCACTCCCCCACTCCCCTTTTCGGTGCCAAATCCCCTTGGTTTTCCCGCAAATCCTGACAGAGCCCCAGGGCACTATCCCCTCCCCCATCACGACACCCCAAAACTGGGGGAATAATGAATACTGTCCCCTCATGTCCCCCCTAGAGCCGCCCCGACCCTCCACAGCCCTGATTCGAGACACGGAGCAGCTCCTCAGAGACTTGATATTGATTTAAGGGGAAAAAAAGAGATACAAAATAACTAAATACGGGGGTTGGGTGTCCCCTAAACACCGGGATTTCCCATGGGAATTCAAGCAGTGCATGAAATCCACCTCAGGGACCCTTCCTAGCTGGGGATCCCTAAAGATGGGGAGGGGGTGACAGCAAGGACCTGGTCCCCTGAGCACGGGGAGCCCCCCAAAACTCCTCACACCGCTCTGAGGATCCGCCTCAAACCCACCCCTGGCCCAGCACAGGGGCTGAGGAGGCAGTTGGGGACCAGTACGTGTCCCTTGTCCTTGGATTTGGATCTTCAGGCAGACGCTGCCCCTTCCCCCGCTCCAACAGGGTCGGGATGTGACGGCAAAGTGTCAGCACTCAGCGATGTCACGAAGCCCTCCACCTGCAAGGACACCCTGGCTGAAGGGGTGGCACCGGGATGGAACTGGGATAGCACTGGGTTGGTGCAGAAGTGGCACTGGGATGGCAGTGGGACAGTGCAGAGGTAGCACTGGGATGGTGTAGGAATGCACTGGGGTGGCACCAGGATGGCACTGAGATGGTGTGGGAACGCACGGGGATGGTGCAGGGGTGGCACCAGGATGGTACTGGGATGGCCTTGGCAGTGGGATAGCCCTGGAATGGCACTGGCACTGCGATGGTGTAGGAATGCACTGGAATGGCCCCGGAATGGCACTGGGATGGACCTGGGATAGCCTTGGCACTGGGACAGCCCTGGGATGGCACTGGCACGGCACTGGCGCTGCGATGGTGTAGGAATGCACTGAGATGGCCCTGGAATGGCACTGCGATGGCGCAGGAATGCACTGGGGTGGCACCAGGACTGTGCAAGGGTGGCACCAGGATGGCCCTGGCACAGCTGAGGTTTCAACCACCTGAGACCCACGATAGGGAAGTTATTTTTCCCAAGGAAAACGGAGTAGAGGCAGAGGTTCGGAGCCAGCGTGGCTCTATGGCACCGGGAAGCCACCAGGCTGTGCCACCTCACCTGTGCCATGAGGACGCCCTGCATGGCCACGTCGTGCTCGAAGTCCTTGTCCACGTCCAGCACCAGGACGGGCGCGCGCCGCGCCTCCGCAAAGTGGATCCTGCAGGAGGGACACAGGCATGGAGGGAGGGATTAAACCCCCCAAACAACCACCCCCCAAACCCTTTTGGGGTCACCCCAAAGCTGGCACGGGTTGGCACTCACTGCGTGGTCCTGTCCACCAGCCATTGCTCGTGCTGGGCGTGGAGCTGCTGCAGGTACCCGAGCTGGATCCCGCCCTCCTCCTGCCTCGCCCGCCGCCGCAGCCGCTCCAGGCACGTCTTGGGGCACAGGGGGACAGACGGGAGGACAGCGGGACAGACGGGAGGACAATGGGACAGACGGGAGGACAGGGGGACGCAGGAAAACGGGGGATCAGTGGCAGAGAAGGAATGTGGGAAGCACAAACCCAGGAGGTGCTGCAGCCCCTTCTCCCCAAAACCCGCCCTGGAATCCACGGCAAAATTCCCTCCCACATTCCCACGGGAAGAGAAGCAGGCCCTGCTCTTCCAGGGCGGCGATTTATGGTGAAACCCCAACATTTGGGCAATTCTGCCGGGATCGAGGTGGACCTGGAGGCCTCCTGCCCCCGGCACACACCTGGGGCCTGGCCTGCAGGTACAGGAAGCCGTGGGGGACGGTGCGGGGCCCCAGGTGCCGCAGCAGGAAGTCGTGCCAGTCCTGGTAAATGGCCCATTCCAGGGGCTGCAGGTGCCCAGCCTCAAAGAGGTTCTTGGCAAAGACGTACCTGGGAAGGGAGGGAAAGAGGGGACCGGGCAGCTCTGTCACCTGCCACGCCCAGGTGGCTTCACAGCCTTTTTTTTTTTTTCATCTTTTTTTTTGCACTGATGAGGAACTGCAGGGGGTTAGTTTAAGGCAAATATCCCTAATCTGGGGCACGTGCAATGCCCACCGAGCCTGGCATCACCCAAAGGGCTTCATGCTGCCACCCGACACAGGTGAGGATGGGGCAGCCCCTAAATTACCCCAAAATCCCATTCCTGTAATCAAGCATTGCTCCAGGCTCTGCTCATCCTGAGGTCCCAACATCACAACCCAGCTGCTGTGGATACTCCCAGTTGCTTCATCTCTCTTTTTGGGGTGCTGGGTACCTGTCACTGAACACAGAGCGCTCAAAGACCCTCACGGGGTGGAGGGGCTCGGGGGGCCCCTCGTCCGGCGGCTCCAGCATCGCCTTCAGGCGGCTGATGCAGGAGAAGGTCTGGAAGGTGTAGGACCAGCGGGCTGGCTCCTGGTACATCATCTGCAGCAGGTTGGCAGAGCCCACAGATGCCTGCAGAGGGATGGTGGGGGATCAGGGGGTCCCAGGGTGGCACTGGGAGAGCCGGGGGGTGGCCGGAGTTGCCGTTACCTGGGCAGTGCCAGTGGCTGGCACCTTGCGCCACTGTGCCACGGGCTCTGTCACCAGGTGCCATCGCGGGAAGCTGGCACCCAGCAGCTTCAGGAAAGTCGATTTCCCCACGGCTGCGGGAGCAGAGAGAGAGCAGGGTGAGCCTGGGTGTGCCCCCTTTCCTGGATGCTGGGGATGTGGGGTGAGCCTGGGTGTCCCCCCACTCCCACCCCAGGAACACAGGGTAAGCCTCAGTGTCCCCCTGCTCCAAATCCCGGGATCCTGGGGTGAGCCTGGGTGTCCATCCCTGATTCCAGGAATGTGGGATGAGCATGTGTCCCCCCCCATTCCAGGCCCTGGGAACCTGGGATGAGCCTGAGGGTCCCCTTGCCCTGGCTCCCAGGAACATGGGGTGAGTCTGGGTGTCCCCACACACCAAATCTCAGAACTATTGGAGTGAGCCTGGGGTTTCCCCATTGTGGCTACTGGGAACACGGGGTAAGCATTGGGGTCCGCCTTCCTGGCTCTGGGGAATGCGGGGTTAGCCTGAGTGACCCCAGTCCGACCCCCGGGAACCTCGGATGAGCTTGGGTGACCTCAATCCAACCCCCGAGCACCTGGGGTGAGCTTGGGTGTCCCCCCCATGCCGGCTCCTGGGAACGTGGGGTGAGCCTGGGTGTCTCTCACCCGGGGGGAACTTTGTGTCCCCCCTCCCAACTCCCAGGAGCTCGGGGTTTTGGGGTGTCCCCCACAGCAGAGCCAATTAAGAAAATTACAGCCATTAACTCGCACCCCGGGATGCTCCGGCCTGCGCCGCCCCCCTCCCATCGCACCCCAAATCCTCCCGCTCCCCCCGCCGTCCCCTCTGTCCCCCGTGTCCCCCCGGTACCGATGTTTCCCTCTAGGGCCAGGCTCAGGGCGGCCCCGCACCGCCCCATCCCGCCACGGCTTCCGCCTTCCCACGTCATATGCTAATGAGATGCTAATGACGCCGCGCGCCACCGCCCCGTGACGTCATCGCGCGGGAAGTCGGCGGGGGACGGAAACAACGGGGGGGCGGAACGAGGGGGGGCTGGGGGCGATATTGTAATTTATGCAAATGAGACACTGTCCACAGCAATGCGGGGGGGCAGGGGAGAGAGCGCGGGACACAAAAAGGGGGATCGGGGTCGCCAGAACAACATTGGGATCACCAGCATGGGGCTGAGGACATCCACACGGAGTTGGGGTCACCAGACTCATACAGGGTCACCAAAACCACATTGGGGTAACTAAAACAACATCGGGGTCTCCAGGATAGGGCTAATGACAGTAACATAGGGTTGGGGTCACCAAAACCACACTGGGGTCACTAAAAGAAGATTAGGGTTCCCAGGAAGGGGGTAAGGACAGCAACATAGAGCTAGGGTCACCAAAACAACATTGGGGTCACCAGCATGTCCTTGGGCCAAAGACATCAACATGGGGTTGGGGTCCTCAGTGTGGGATTGGGGTCACCAGCTCAGAGTTGGGGGCACTGAAATGGGGACAGAGGCTTCCCCCAAGGGTGGCACCAATGTGGGGCTGGGGACACCATTGTGAGGCTGAGGGTGTTTATGGCTGGGGTCAGCAAAGGGTCAGGGGCACCAACACAGCACTGGGGGCACTGACATGGGGTGGAGGGCATTGCCTTGGGGTTGGGGGCACTGACATGGGGTGGAGGGCATTGCCGTGGGGTTGGGGGCATCAAGGCATAGTCAAGGCTGTCAGCAGGACATGGGCACCAATGTGAAGTCAGGGCTCCCCCAACACACCCTGCCCCCTGACCGTGAGTGCCCCCCAACCCCTCCCAGCCCCAGATCTCCCAGAAAGGTGCAGAGCCTGGAGAAAAGGTTTTTTAATGCGCAGTGGGCGGTGGGGAGGAGCAGCGGGGTCCGAGGAGGAGCGGGACACCCCAGCCTGGGCTCGGGGGTCCCCCACAGGGTGGGGAGGGGGCTTAGAAGCATTTTCGGTGGACGATGGAGGGTCCGGCCTCGTCGTACTCGGGTTTGCTGATCCACATCTGCTGGAAGGTGGAGAGGGACGCCAGGATGGAGCCGCCGATCCACACCGAGTACTTGCGCTCCGGCGGGGCGATGATCTGCGGAGACAGAGCCTGTAGGACCAAACCCCAAACCCACACCGGGACAGGGTCTGGGGTGCTGTGGCCACGGTTTGGTCACCCAGCACCTACTTTGATCTTCATGGTGCTGGGAGCCAGCGCAGTGATCTCCTTCTGCATGCGGTCGGCGATGCCCGGGTACATGGTGGTGCCCCCGGACAGGACGTTGTTGGCGTACAGGTCCTTGCGGATGTCGATGTCGCACTTCATGATGGAGTTGTAGGTTGTCTCGTGGATCCCAGCGGATTCCATGCCTGGGGTGGGAGGCGACTGTCACCCCCCTTCCCCCCACCTGTACTCCTCGGGCTCCCCAAAAAAGCCACAGGGGCACCCAGGAGTCTGTGCCACTATTTGCAGTGCAAAGGGCTGGGGGGTGTCCCAAAACATCTCTGAGGGGCACCCATGGGAGCTGCTACATGGCTCATCCCAAAGGGCCATTTCTTGTTTCCTCGCTGATGGGGATGGAGCAACCACTCCCAGGGATAACTGGGGGTGGGTTCAGTGATGAAGGAGGGCTGGAACGGGGTCTGGGGGCATTGGGGGGTGGGCTCAGTGATGAAGGAGGGCTGGAACGGGGTCTGGGGGCATTGGGGGGCGGGCTCACCGATGAAGGAGGGCTGGAACAGGGTCTCGGGGCAGCGGAAGCGCTCGTTGCCGATGGTGATGACCTGCCCGTCGGGCAGCTCGTAGCTCTTCTCCAGCGAGGAGGAGGAGGCGGCCGTGGCCATCTCGTTCTCAAAGTCCAGGGCCACGTAGCACAGCTTTTCCTTGATGTCACGCACGATTTCCCGCTCGGCTGCAGGACACGATGGTGGGACAGGCTCAGCCTGGTGGCAGCACGGTGGCACCGTGGGGTCCCCGTCCCCCAGCCCCCCGCCCCGGCCCCGTACCGGTGGTGACGAAGGAATAGCCCCTCTCGGTGAGGATCTTCATGAGGTAGTCGGTGAGGTCGCGGCCGGCCAGGTCCAGACGCATGATGGCGTGGGGCAGGGCGTAGCCCTCGTAGATGGGCACGTTGTGGGTGACGCCATCCCCGGAGTCCAGGACGATGCCTGGGACAGGGGGAAGGTGAGGGGGACACTCCAGGCTGGCCTGGTCCCTGTCACCCACGGTCCCCTACTCACCGGTGGTGCGGCCGGAGGCATAGAGGGAGAGCACGGCTTGGATGGCGACGTACATGGCAGGGACATTGAAGGTTTCAAACATGATCTGGGAGGGCAAAGCAGAGGGGCAGGGGGTTAGGGGTGGGCATGGAGGTCACCAGCACACCCCACCCCAACCCCTGGGGGCTGTGCCCTCCTGGGGTCAGGGCACTGCATAGAAAAACACACAGATAGTTGCGGTGCATGCAGAAACTGGGGGGTGGTGGCACTGCAGGGACACGCAGGGCAGTGCCTGGCACGGAGGAGGACAGGGACCGCTGATCGCTCTGGGAAACACGTGGGTTGTGGGGAAATGAGGGTCAAGGGATGGCACGGAAATGTGAGCCACAGCTGTGCACAGAGCCACGTGGGGCCGTGCACAGTGTGGAAAACGTGGGTCAAAGGGTGACACAGAAGTGCCAAGGGGTCACTGCAGTGCACAGAGCCACATAGGGCTGTGCACACCATGGTGGGGCAAATCCCACAGGTCCATGTGTTGCCAGAGACCCCTGGGGACATCAGGCACAGGAACTTCCCATCGGGATCTTTGCCCTTACCCTGCACCCCACCCCGCACTCACCCACCCCACAAAACCCCCAAATCCCACAGCCCTCCCTCTGGTTTTGGAGGGTCCAGCCCCATCCGCAAGGGTCCTGCAGTGCCGTACCTGGGTCATCTTCTCCCGGTTGGCCTTGGGGTTGAGGGGTGCCTCGGTGAGCAGGGTCGGGTGCTCCTCAGGGGCCACACGCAGCTCGTTGTAGAAGGAGTGGTGCCAGATCTAAGGCGGGCAAAGAATTGGCGTCTCACCCCGCACCGAAGGCAGGGCTGACGCCCGCTCCCTGCCCCGGCAGGGTCTCACCTTCTCCATGTCATCCCAGTTGGTGATAATGCCGTGCTCGATGGGGTACTTGAGCGTGAGGATGCCCCTCTTGCTCTGCGCCTCGTCGCCCACGTAGCTGTCCTTCTGCCCCATGCCCACCATGACACCCTAACGGCGAGAGAGGCCTCGTTAGCCACGTCCTGGTGATCAGAGCGGGGCAGGGGCTGCCCCGGGCCCCCCTGGGTACCCACCTGGTGCCGGGGCCGCCCCACGATGGAGGGGAAGACGGCACGAGGGGCATCGTCTCCGGCAAAGCCGGCCTTGCAGAGGCCGGAGCCGTTGTCGCACACCAGGGCAGTGGTTTCCTCCTCGCACATGGTGGGGCTGGCAGCGCTTTGCTCAGGGGGACCTGGGGGAGAAGCTGGCCGGGGGGAAAGCGGCGTTAAAGAGCAGCCAGGGGAGGACGAGGGCTCATCCTGCGCTACCGTGTCCGGCTTTGGGGTTGGAAGTGTTGGAGTCCTCGGGAATGGGCAAAATCCTCCGTGGGCCGTGCCCAGGGATAGCCTGACCCCGCAGGGGGGTGATGCTCGTTCCCCGTGGGTGCTGCTCCATGCTACTGCTGCTCCTCCATCCTTCTCCAGCCAAAATCGGTGCCAAAGGCCCCTGCTCCTCCTCCTCAGGGAGCTCCGGTGCTGTCATACCCAGCTGGTGCCCCCCAAAAGCAGGCAGGGAGGTGCCAGGTGATGCCCTCTCATCCGCTTCTGTCTCAGCAACTTTTGCTGCTCTGACCTCGCATCGACTCCCAAAAACGGGGAGGGGGAAAAGAATCGCCCTTCCCAGGGTGTGCCCCCTGGGCCAGAGGATGAACTCCCAAATCCAGAGGGAAACAGGCAAAACCTTGCAGGAGCCCAAAAAGCAAAACAAACCAAAAACCCACCTAAACCCCCAAATCATAGGGATTTCTGCAAGAGCACAACCTGCTTTGGCCTCAGCCCAGCTCTTGTCACCTCAAGCGAGGCCCCAGCTGTGGGGTCGTGCAGAGGCTGGCAATGCTAACCAATCTGGGGCCACCCCAAAAATACTGGGCACCCCAAAAACCCCCCGGGGTGCTTTTGCTGCCTGCTCTCCTCCAAGGAAGAAGGGAAGCAGGGTTGGGCAGGGCAGTACTCACCACAGAGGCGAGAGCTCCTTTCCTCTGGGACCGAGCCCCGATGTGCCGTGGGTATAAATACCAGCGAGCCCGAGGAACCTCAGAGGCGGATCCACTCTAAACAAAGACCCTAAATAGGCTCAGTGATGGTGTGTTGGCCATATGGCCATATAAGGTGTTTTATTTCATTAAATTGACCTTGGGCTGGTGGTAGGACCCAGCAGTTAATTATTGTAGGAAAATGTATGGTAGGATGCTTGGGAGGCAACGGCCCAGTTGTGAGTCTGTTCCTTTTATGCTCCGCTCTGATAAACAAGTGAAACACAAATCCTTATAAGCAACGGGCTGGGAAAAAGGAGGTGGAAGTGACTCCAGTTCCTGGGGAGCCCGTGGAGAAACCCCACGGGGTGGAGGTGGGTGTTGGGGCCCTGCCGTGGGGACACCCCGGAGCCGGGAGGGGAATTTGGCGTGTCTGAGATGCCGGAGCCGCGCGGGGTTGGAGCATCCATCGCCTCCTCCCGGCCTCGGCTCCCCCCGCATCCTCGGCATCCAGCACTCCTGCGATGCCTCTCCCTGCGGTTTTCTCTCTCCGCCCCCATTTTTGGGCTTTTGGTATCCCAAAGCCCCTCGTGCCCCAAATCCTGGGCCTGAGCCAGGCCAGGGGTTGTGGGTGCAAATCCCGACCCCGCACTGAGGGTGAGCCTAGTTCTGATTCCTCCTGGCAGGATTTTGGAGGCAGGATGAGCCCTTACGGGACAGGGTGGGTGCTGTCCCCAGCACCGCCCGAGGGGGGCCGGGGCCACCCCCAGCCCTGTGGCCGAGCCTTGGCAGTGAGAACGGAGCTGCAGAGGCCCCTGGCCCTGGCAGAGGCCAACCAGCAGCTCCCAAACTCCTGGCTGCCTTTTTAAGGACAATGGGCCCTCACCAGGGAGTCTCCCAGAGCACCCGGGGGAGACAGCAGAAATGCCCTGGAGTCACCCCCCGGAGCTGGAGGGGCTCGAGGGAAACTGGGGCACTGGGGGCCCAGGCTGAGCTCGAGCTGTGCCCGGGGCAGGGACATCCCAGTGACAAGGAGCTGCAAGGTACCACCACAAGCAAGGGACCCAAAGGTCCTGGTGTCCCCCATGGTTCCAGAGGGAGGGAACGGGCTCTGGGTTGCCACCCTAGAGCAGGACAGGGACACGGTGTCCCCCCAGCACTGCCAGTCCATTCACAACTCCAGTGTCCCCCAGGGCTGGCTCTGTCCTATCTGGGCTGTCACCCATGGGGCAGGACAGAGCCATGGCATGTCCCCAACACTGCCAGTCCATTCACAGCTCCTTAGTCCCCCAGAGATGGCTCTGCCAGGCTGTTCCCTTTCTCTTTCCCAGCTCACAGGGGCTGGATTTGGCCCCTGGCCCTGCCTTTGGTGTCCCCCCCATGCCCCCAGCCCCGGGGTCCTACTGCCACCCCACACCCCAGGCTGGCTGGGTCCCTGCCAAACATGAGGTCACCAAGGGGAAAGGCTGCCATATATGACACATAAAAAAAAAAAAAAAAGGCAAAAAAGCCCAAAAAACTCCCAAACCTTTAAAATAAATTATTCCCCAAATCCAGCGGAGTGGGGGTGGGAAAAGGGGGTTGCTGGAGCTGGAGAGCCCCATGTGGAGGCAGCATGGCTGTTGGTGGCAGGATCCCATCCCAACCCAGGCAGGGAGACATTCCCAAACCCCGGAGACATCCCTGACCCCTGGGCTGGTCCCAGCAACCCCAGCACCCCCTCAGCAGCTCCAGACTCATCCCTCTTGCTGGGACAGAGCAGCCCGGGGTGCCCCCATCCCTGGGGGATCCCCGAGCATCCCGGCCCGGCAGGGCTGGAGCAGGGCCGGCAGCAGCACAGCCCCGAGCGGGAGCCCACGCTGAAGCAGCCTAAAAAGGAAAGGTTTGGCCCCCGCAGCCAATCCAGCCGCCGGCGGGCCCGGGATGCTCGCAGGAACGCCAGGCATCCCACGGCACGGGCGAGGCGTGGGACGAGCAGGGGGCGAGCCCTGCTTGGCCGCTGCATTTCAAAACTCCCGGCGCCGGCCCAGCCCTCGGCACCTCCCTCCGAGGGGGAATGTTCAGGCCTGGAAGCTCTCGGGATGCTGCTGGGGATGGGCAAACGCGTGAAAAGAGAGATTTGGATCCATTCCCTTTGCTGAGGTGGAGATAAGCATCGCTCTCTGCCTGCGGGAACCCTCTGAAAAACACACGGCCCACATTGTTCCAGCCAATAAATCATTCCTGCCTGTGTAGTGTATGCTCGGGTTCAGCTCCTCCCAAATCCAACCCAATTTTGGGTGGTTTTAAGGTGTGACAGTCACATCTGGCACAGCTGGAGAGCCAGGGTGAGTCCGTGGGACATAGCAGCAGTGCCAGGATCTTGACATTCACTGACACACAAAGTGAGGAACCCAGGCACTTGGGGTGAAAAAATGGGATGAAAAAAAGCTGGAGCTCAGAGAGCAGAGCTGGGAGGGAGATGGCAGCTGGGCCCTGATCTGAGGAGCTCCCTGCTCCAAAGAAGGTGGAAAATTCCCTGGGGAAGGTTTATCAGTTCACTGGGACAACACCAAAGTGGTGATGTACCACCAGCTCCTCTCCTGGAGCCAGCTCACACCTGAGACCTGCTGGGAAGTGGAGCTGGGATGAATCCCTTGGGATATTCCCCACAGATCTGAAGGAAATGCTGCTTTACAAGACGTGATTTTCCACTCTGTGTCCCCATGCTGCTCCAGGGGAGCCCTCGGGGTGAGGAGCTGTGCAGAGCTGAGGGATGAACAATCCAACATGGAAACTGCACCCCCCTCCCGAGCATGGCTTAAATTAATTAGGGCTGAAAGCGAGTTCCCAGAGATGCCCCGAAGGCTCCTCATTCCCCTCCCACCCCCGGGGCCAGCCTGTTCCCAAAAATGAAAAGCTGGGAGCAGCACTTGTCACGCAAACCGCCAAAGAAACGAATGCCCCTCACCCCACCGAGGCAGACCCCACCCACGGAGAGAGCTCAAAGCAAAGGAGTGGCACAGGAGGCCGGGCCCGGATAATCCCATCCATGTGTGAAAGGCACGGGGTGCTGGCTGTTCAAGCACACGACACGAGCACGGCGATGTTTGCATGCCAGGTGGGAAGGCAGCTCGGGCCCTGCCCCTCCCGCACGGCCATGTGCCGACCATCCCAGCCCGCGGCGGCATTTGGGGATGTGCAGCACGGCCCAGCTGCCTCCCACCTTGGAATGTGCTGCTTCCCTCTCCCCCCACCGAGGGCCTGGAGCACGGGGAAGGAAAATCTCGGCTTGGCACCCGACTAAAGCACCTCGAGGAGGGTCCCACACAACAGCGACGTCATGGAGTGCTGGGATTTGGCAAGGACAGGCTTCCAGCTGCTCTGGGATGTGCAGAGACAATCAGGGATCTGGGAGCATGGAAGTGGTCAAAGCTGCTGGAAATCCCATCTTGGAGTGGAATGGAAATGGTCAAAGCCGCTGGAAATCCCATCTTGGCGTGGCAATGGCAGCCAGGAGACCGAGCTCCTCCACGGTAACACCAGGACATCCCCCAGCCAGGAAAAGGGATGAAGTGCCCAGAAATCCCTAAATGCTGCTGGGATGTAAAGCAGGGCCACATCCAGGGATCTTCAGCCCTGAAATGCTGAAAGAGGGATCCCAAAGGAGGTTGGGCCCTTTTCCCTTCCCGGGCAGACACACCAGTGCCAGGAAGCAGCACTGAGCTCCTGTGGGGGTCAGAGGGGTCAGCAAGTTTGATTTTAAACCGTAGCAAAGATTTATGTGCTCCTGGAAGCTGTGATGAGATGGAGCAGCCCAGAACGAGGGACAAAACAGGGCCTGGGTTAAACTGGGCAAGTCCCAAAAGCACTTGGAGAGGTTTCCACACCTCAGGGTTGCAGCAAGTCACAGGGAACCTCCCCAGGAGGCCATTCAAGGCTTGGATTAAACAACTGCTTTAGTGTTGGCTTCTGTCTCTGAGCTCCCAGCTGGCTTCTCCCCACACGTGGAGCCCCTTCCAGCCCCACACCAGGCACTGAGGTTCAGGGGCTCCTGAAGAGGGCAGGGATCTGATTCCACCACAGAGTGGGAGGGAGGGGAGGGATCACTACATGGTAGAAATCATCTGCTACAGGAGAACAAAACCGATTCCCTAGGCCTAAAGGAAGGTGGGTGGTTCCTGTGAAGGGACAAGGCAAGAGTCTTATCGAAGGTCCATCAGCACCACGTCTCTCTCCACTATTGACACGTGATTGCAGGTCTGGAAGAGAGAAGAACAGGGGACGGGGTTATTCAGATGTTCCCACAGCTCAGGTGAGCCTCCTCCACCTCTTGACACAATCTGCAGCCAGTGCTTTCCCAGAACAGCCCTTGGATGCAGCTCCTTGGATCACCCCCACTGCTGGCCCTGCCCAGTGCCTCACAGCAACCATGACAGGTCCCAAACACAAATCCCCCCTCAAACAGCCCTGGGCTGCACAGCCAGGAGCTCTGCATCCCATCTCCAATGGCTGGAAAACCTCGGGAAGGTCCTGCACCTCCACTCTGGGAATTGGAGAGCAGCCCCTGCCAGGCTGAGCCTCCTGGTCCCAACCCAGCACCTCAATGTGGATTTAATTCAGCACACAACACAGCAACTCCCCTCCCCACAGCCCCCGCTGAACTCACCGTGAACAGAGGGGGGTCTTTGGGGTGTGGGTGGAACCCCTTCTGCCGACAGGATGAGATCTCCTCCAGGCCATGCTCTGTCAGCTTGAAAAACCCTGTCCTGGAGCAGAGGAACAGCAGCTCTGTAGCCGGAGCCTCTGCAGGCCCAGCCACATCCCCTGGGGCACAATTGGGGCCATTCATCTCCAGCAGGAGTAGAGATTGATGCTGAGGGACACCCCAATTCCTGGGAAACTCCTCTCCCCAGCTCTGAACCTGCTGTCAGGGGTGGGCAAGCTCTGCCCAAACACAGCCCCTGGAAACAGCTCACACATATTCCATCCCCAGGCCAGGAATCTGAGAGGGGAAGGGTGTGGCTGACAGCCCAGGCAGAGGGAAACGCCTCCCCAGCCCACACTCCTGGAATCATCCACCCTCACTCCTGGAATCATCCATACTCACTCCTGGTATTTGGGAGAGCACACAATGGCGATGGACTCTGGCAGCATCATCTGGTAGGAGCAGTGGGTGTGCAGGTCCACGCTGGACAGGAAGGCAGTCTGGGTGGGGTGGGTCTGCAACAAGGACATGGGGACAGCAATTACAGAGGGCCAGGAAAATCCTCCTGAGGGATCTGCCAAGGGAACCTTGTGGCAGAGGAGAGACAGCTCCTTGCAGGGCACAGAGGACACACGTGGGGTGGAATTCGTGGAATTGTGGAGTGGTTTGGGTTGGAGGGACCTTGAAGCTCATCCAGTGCCACCCCTGCCAGGGGCAGGGACACCTCCCACTGTCACAGGTTGCTCCAAGCCCCGTCCAAGCTGGCCTTGGGCACTTCCAGGGATCCAGGGGCATCCACAGCTTCTCTGGGAATTCCATTCCAGCCCTCTTCCAACCTCACAGGGAAGAATTCCTTCCCAATATCCCATCTAACCCTGCCTCTGGCAGTGGGAAGCCATTCCCCCTTGTTCTATCACACTCCCTGCTCTTCTCCTAAGTCCCTTCCAGCTCTCTTATAGCCCCATTTTTTTTTTTGATTGTCCTAAAATGTCTGCTCCTCTTTTGGAGTAGGTAATTCATGTGGAGTTACCTACAAAAGGAGCTGTACATTCCTGCCACATCCCATGAAAAATCACACCTTGAAGCCACAACAACGTCCTTGCAGGGCACTTCACACGTTCCTGAAGTGCAGCTGCATGCCATGGTGCCGCAGCACTCCAGGATATCACATTCCTTGGAGGGCTGTACAACCCCTGATAGGCACCACCTCACCCAGCTCCTGCTCACAGCCATGTTTCACACCTCAACTCCTGCTGATAGTGATGCCTTATATTAAGGGTTATAGGATATTTTCACAGGTGGTGAACACTCCTATTCCAGCTGGGGACTCAAGGACAATCTCTTCAAACTTCAGGCCCTAAGCATAAATAACGTGAAAAGAGGAGGGCAGGCAAGCAAGCAAGGAGGATGAAACTTCATGATTTGAAGCTATTAATTGGACTAAAACCTATAAAAATATGAGATCTCATGACCAAGCTCTCTTTTGCTTCCATCTTGGAGCTATCCAGTCAGGGCCACGACTGTGGCACTGGTACTGCCAGGGTGTGGCCTCTGAAGGCTCCTCAATAAATATCCATTTTATTCCTCTTAACTCTGTCTAGCCTCTGTTCCAGCTCCTCTAGGCATCAATAGCCCTTGCTCCTTTTGCTACTTATGTTTTTTTTTTGTTTTTGCCAAGACCAGCAAAGGAATTCCAGGGGGTCCCCAGTGTGGCAGGGCTGTCACTACAGAGGTGGCCCTGGAGCAGGCACTGGGAGCAGCAGCATTTCCCTGCCCAAGCTCTGAGGCAGCTGCTGCTTTCGAGAGATTACTCAGCTTTGCTTGGCAGGGATCCCACTGCCAAAGGCTCCATAGGGACATAGGGCAGCCGGGGAGGGGCCTGCAGCTGGCACAGCTCACAGCACAGCAGCACAGGGCTTCACAGGGACACAGCAAGGGAGATGTGTCCCTCTAGGAAAGGAGCTTGGGGTGCCCCCACAGAACCACCAGAGTCGGCTTTTAGCTGGAGGAAACATGAGCTTCGGGTCCAAGATTCCACTTCCAGAGAATTCCAGAATGGGTTGGGTTGGGAGGAACCTTAAGGCCCATCCAGTGCCACCCCTGCCATGCCAGGGACGCCTTCCACTGTCCCAGGCTGCTCCCAGCCCTATCCAGCCTGGCCCTTGGACACTTCCAGGGATCCAGGGGCGGCCACAGCTTCCTTGGGCACCCTGTGCCAGGGCCTGCCCACCCTTACAGGGAAGAGTTTCTTCCCAATATCCCATGTCAACCTTTCTTCCCTCCCTTTCAAAGGGCTTGACGCTTTAGGAAGAGACCCAAACATTAACCAGGCTTAGGAAGGGACCCAAACATTAACCAGGCCTGGATTTCTCCATCAGAGTAGTGAATAAGACTGTACCAGAGAGATAAACCCAACCAGAGGCTGCTGCCCATTCCCTGCCATCTCCTCCAGCTGCCCTTCCCCTTGGGGCTGGAGGCCAGCGAAGTGCCAGGGCAAGGAGACTCACGTGGATCCAGCCCAGGGTGACGAGGCCATGCTGGTCCTGGATGATGAAGAGCTCCTCCTCGTTCTCTGTGGTGCAGGAGTCGGGGCCTCCCAGCTGCTTGGGGATGATGACGTGGGTGATGGTGAACTCGTTCCTCATCTGCAAGGCAGTGGCAGCACAGGAAGCTGTAACCACCCCCGGACGTGAGGGAATTTCCTAAGCCTTGGAACAAGCCCATGGATGCATCCAGCACCCACCTGCAGGTGCAGCTCCAAGTTACTGACAAAGGAGTTGCAGGATTTTCTTCCTGTTTCGTTCTCCCTGTTGTGCAGAGCACCCACAGGAGCTCAGAGAAGTCCTGGACACCCCCAAACCCAGCTCTGCACTCAAAAGGGGATGATGCCTCATCCCTAAACCATCCCCAGTGTCTGGAAGCAGCTGGACTGCAGGAAGTTGCTACATAAAACAGTTTTGGTTCAAAGCAAACTCCTGGGAGTGACTCAGGGCAGATGGGCTGGAGCTGCCAACAAAACCTGGGCACGCCAAGTTTTGGGCAGAACAGTGTCCTGTGTGAGGCCACCAGCTGGGACACCCAAAGGACAAGTGCCTGGAGCTGCCTGCCACCAGGAATGTCACCAATGGGAGAGAAGAAGCTGAGTGGGGACTCAGGGTGGGGAAACCCTAACCCGAAAACAAGGAAAAGGAGAAGCACATCATCCCTAACACTCACACAGAAGCCTGACACCACACTGAAGAATTCCAGGACAATAATCAGAGTCCTTGAGCCACCTCCAAAGCTATAGCACTGTGACAAGCAGTCCCTGTGCCACTTTTGGCATCTCCATTGGGGTTGTTTCCTTACCAGCTTCCCGCAGAGGATCCCGCAGGTCTCCACGCCCCGCACCGTGTTGGCATCAGCCAGCTGCAGGAACTTCTGGCACAGCTCCCTGGGGACAATGACCTGGCGAAGGACATCCACACCTGCATCTGTGGGGAGGAGGGCAGCACAGTCAGGAATGCTGCAGAAGTGGTCCCTCAGGGCAGGATCTGAAGGGATGAAATGGAGAAAATCCACCTGGGAAGATAAAGTCCCCTTCCAGTGGCAGGCTCAGGGAAATGTGTCACTGTGACACTTGATAAAGGACAGGCACCCCCTCTCTCAGAACAGGGAAAGGGAGATGGAGAGGGGAAGGATCTTCTAGAAGGAGGGGTCAAAGGAGTGGTTTTTTTTAGCAAAAATTAAACCACACACCCTCAGAAAATGTCATTTAAAGCAGGACGTGTCACAGGGTAAGACCCAGCCATTGGACATGTTGGAATCAGTATTTTGGAATATTTAGGATATTTAGTGGAATTTGATCAGTCGGAGGATTCAATCAGCCCAACCAGGAGCTAAACCCCAATTTCCAGCAAGTATTTGGGTGAAGGAAAGGCAAACAGGCTGCAGACCCTGGAACAGCAGAGAGACTGGGCTGGAAAAGCAGGGAGGGCACATTCCCAAGAGGAGACAGCTCCCCCCAGCCCTGTGAGCATTCACTGGACAACATCCAGTGACTCGGGACAGCAAACACCCAGGAGAGATGGAGCCATGGTCATGTCATTCCAAGAGCCTCCCAGAGAAAGTGGCCATGTTTGGCTCAGCCCCAGCAGGGGAGAAGGGATGCTCCAAGAGGTACTAACTGTTCTCTGTGCTCCCCAAAGCACTGGGCTTCAAAGATCTGTCCACAACAGGAGGTTTGGACGGGACAGTCCCCGCTGATGGACTTGCTGGGTGAACTGAAGAGACTGGAACCTTTGGGATTAAATCTGTTGGGGGCTTTTCCACGCCAGGGATGAGGGGTCCATCCATAGACTCTGGCTCTGGCTTTCCAAATTCCTGTGCTATCCTCAGGCGCTCCTTCTCCAGCTCCTGCCGCCGGATCATTTCCTCAAAGGCGTGGAACTGCTCCTGCTCTGCCTGCTGCTGCTTCATCAGGGCCACCCGAGTTTTCTCCTCCTCCAGCTGCTGCTGCAAAGCCAAAGTGTGTGCAAATTACTCTTCCTGCTCCAAGGAGGAACGTGCCCAGGGACAGGAGCAGAGAGGGAGACACCATCCCGGAGCAGAACATGAAGCCTCTGCAGACCCCCAGCCATTCCCAGGTTATTCCTAAAGGATTTGCAAAAGGTCACCAGTAAACAGCATTTTCTGCAAGGAAACTTCAGCTTGCAGGGCACAGATCCAGAGCCAGCTGGACCAAGGGCAGGAAAGCCACTGCTTTACCCTCCCTCTACCATGGAATTATAATCCCAGGATGATCTCCTCTACCCTGTCTCTAAAGTCACACTCATCCAGAGCCAAAGTGACAGCAGAGGTGACTCCTTTGCCCACAGAACCTCAGATCTTTGCCCACGCTGAGTTTCTGGACTGTAAGACCTGGATGTGGTGTTGGGACAGAGAGAATAACCGAAGCAAAAAGCCCCAGCTCAGGCTGGCTTGGGATGCATGGGGAGAAGAGCCAGGGACACCTCTGACAGAGTCACCTGCAGTGACAGCAGGGGACAAGCCTGGCAAAAGTTGGGGCGACCCAGACTGGACCTTCCCGAGCACCCAGGGAGCCCTGGAGCTTCTACACCCTGAGAGGCTGAGGGGCTCCTGGGGAGCACAGGCCTCCAGTCTCCTGTCACTCACCTCCTGCTCCTTGTACTTAGCATAGTCCTTGGCGTACCTCTTTAGCAGCTCCTCCTTGAGCTCTTCAGCTCGGGGAAAGGCTACTTCCTTCAGTTTCTGGGGAGGAAACACAGCATCGGCCTGAGAAACAAAATCCCAGCAGCTGGAGTCCAAAAATCACCACCAAAATCACTGAGCAAGAACTCAGGCAGTGCTGTCCTTTCCTCTTCTGGACAGCACTGAGCAGAGCAGCTGCAGCTTCTTGTGGCTGGGAGGAATCTCCAAGCATTCCCTGGAAAACCACTGCTTGGGACATCCAGCATGGACCACACATAACCTTTAAAAAGCAGAGAGTTGAATAGGGAAGAAAGGACACCCCAGTGCTCAACAGGAGGTAAACTGGACACCACAGCCAGTCCAGTGCAAGTGCAACGGGGTAAGAACCCCCCAAACTGTAAGTCTGAGAATCGTGGAATTGTTTAGGTTGGAAAATACCTCCAAGATCATGGAGTTCAACCATTTCCCCAGTGTTGCCATGTCCACCACTAATCCGTGTCCCCAGGTGTTTTGAAACACTTCCAGGGATGCTGGAAGTTGGTGCCAGGACAGGACAATGCTTTTGGGGAAGGAATTTTCCCAGTATCCAACTCAGGCCTCCCCTGGTGCAATGCGAGGCCGTTTCTCCTTGTCCTGTCCCTGTTCCCTGGGAGCAGAGCCTGAACCCCCAGCTGTCCCCTCCTGTCAGGGAATTGTGCAGAGTCACAGGGTCCCTCCTGAACCTCCTTTTCTCTAAGCTGAGCCCCTTTCCCAGTTCCCTCAGCTGCTCCTGGTGCTCCAGAGCCGTCCCCAGCTCCGTTCCCTTCCCTGGACATGCTCCAGCCCTGCAATGGATTTCTTGGCGTGGGGGGCCCAGAACCGAACTCGCAAGGGGTCAGAACTACTTGGCCAAGTCAGGGCTTCTCAGCATTTGTGTGGATCACTCATCCCAGAGCCACAGAAGCCCAAGGTGCATGACCCTGACCACATTCCCATTCCAGACCTGGCACTGTCCCCACTTACTTTGACCGTCTCTCTCTTCTCAGGAATGACGGCACTTTTGTAATCGCGGTGCTGGGGCAGCTTCTCGATGAAGAGCCTGGAAAAACGGGACGGAAGCTGCAGCTCAAGATAGTCAGTGGTGTTTTGGGGGATCTCTGCTCCCTCTCAGGGCAGTCCGTCTGTCCTCCACCCCATAACAGCCCCTGGAGCGCGGCATGGCACTCAGGAGATCTCACTCAATCCCAAGGGAGCGCCTCACACAGGTTTTCCGTCCACCTGGCCTCTGGAGGTGATCCCCAGGGATAAACACATTTGTTTTGAACAGAACCATTAATAACCTGGTCTAAACCACCAAGGACACAGCGGTGACTCAGGAAGGTGCTTGGGCACCTGCCTACACCTGGGAGCATCCCAAGATTCCACCCGAGCTCAAGGACTCGGCTGACTCAGAGCTCCCCGTCCTTCTGCACAGAGGGACAGAGAGTTTGTGCAGGAGGGGAAATTAACTCAGACTTTGGCCAGGGAAAACTTGTAGGTGAGCTAAAAGCAAGTTCCCAACAGCCCCAGCTGCTGCACCAGGAGCCTTTGGGCTCTGCAGCCTGAGCACCCCAGGTTTTCCAGGCAGGAGAGAGAATTCTGGCTTTGGGAAGGGAAATCAAGACTGAGTTCAGCACCATCCCACTCAGCTTTCACCATCCCAGGCTGCTCCCAGCTCCCTCCAGCCCGGCCTGGGGCCCTTCCAGGGATCCAGGGGCAGCTTCAGCTGCTCTGGGCACCCTGTGCCTCCCCACCCACACAGGGAAGAATTTATTTCTAACATCTAATCTAATGCTCTGCTGTCCCCCTTGTCCTGTCACTGCCCAGGTCAAAAAGTCCCTCTTCTCTTTTTTCAGAAGCCTCCTTTAAGTGCTGGAAGGCCACAATGAGATCCTTCCACGGAGTTCTACAAGCACTAAACAAGGAGAATATCCCACAAACAAGGGGCAGTTCACTCTGGCTCAGCTCTCTGAGGCTCCCCAGGCTGGAGACACCTTGAGTTAATCTGTGATCAAGTCCCCAGCAGTGACGGAGTGCTCAGGGAGGGTGAGCTTAGCCAAGCCCTTCTCTCCTGCAAGCAGAGCTTTGCTGGCTCTGGGCACACACAAAGCTTTGGGGATAACCCCAAATCCCTGCCCTCCTCCTTCCTGCTTCAGCACCCACAGGAGGATGTTCCAGCCTCCTGCCCAGGCACAGGGAAAAAGGAGAATAAATAGGGGAATAAGGGAATAGACTGTGCCACAGAGAGCAGAACAAACCAACCAAGTAAAGCCAAGCAGGCAAAACTCAGGGGGCACAGAAACTCTGAGAGACCTCTGTGTGTGCAGTAAACAAAGCCAGCTGCTCCAGGCCCTCAGGGATGAGGAAGGACTTTTTGCCTCCCTGAATGCTCCTGGTGAGGATGCAGGATCAGCAGAGCCAGGGCACAGCCTGGAGCCCTGGAGAGGCCGTGGCTCCCTCCCAAAGCCCCAGTGAGGTCCCTGCTCCCAGCTGGGGGTGTGAAGTAGGTCACTGTGCCGAGGAGACACAACAAGGCCCCGAGTGCTGCCAGCAGCTTGTAGATTAAAATGGAAGGGATTAATTAGAAAGGATTAAGAGCAGATGCTGGCCTGGGCAGGATGGAAAAACCAGCAGAGACAGCTGGCTTTCCACAAGTCAGGAAGTGGGGGAAAAAATTGGGCAGGAGGATGAGAGGAGGGCTCAGCAGGCAGAGGGAAACTCCAGAGCAGGAGCTGCAGTGGCAGGCTGGGATGGGGCAGAGGAAGGGCTGGAACAGCTCATGTTTCCTATGGACAGCCCTGCTGAGGCCTGGCAAGACCAAAACCTCCCAGGGCCAGGAGTCTTGGGCTGGTTCAAACCTCTGCCTGTTGCCAAGCCCAGCAGAGCAGCAGCTGTTTGGCACCCAGCAGCCACAGCCAGGACTATTTTTAAGCCCAGCTGAGGTGCCAAGGCCAAGCCGGTGGCTCTGGAGGCCCTGTGACACCCCCACGAGTTCCTGGAGCTGACCCAAGCAAATCAAGGAGCCCAAGTTTTACAGAAAACTCGTGTCTTGTTACTCTTTTCTTTCTCGTTTGGCTCAAAGTTTTGTCTTGCTACTTTTTTCCTTCTTATTTGGCTTTACCAAACTAACCCGAGTGTTCCTGCTGGTGATGAAGGAAAACATCCGTTCACATCAAGGCAGGAGAAGCTGCTCAGGACCAAAGGCAAGGAAAGACTTGCAGGTGACAAGATACGTGTTAAAAATCCTGGAGATAGTTACAGAATCATGGAATGGTTTGGACTGAAGGGACCTCAAAGCTCATCCAGTGCCATGGCAGGGACCCATTCCACTGTCCAAGGGTGCTCCAACCTGGCCTGGGACACTTCCAGGGATCCAGGGGCAGCCACAGATGCTCTGGGAATTCCATCCCAGCCCCTGCCCACCTCCACAAGGAGGAATTCCTTCCCAATATTCCATCTATCTCTGCCCTGTGGCAGTTTAAAACCATCCCCCCTTGGCCTGACACTCTCTGCCTGTACAAGAAGCCCCTCTCCTTCCTATAACCCCTTTTTAGAAAGCAGAAAGGACTCTCAGGTCTCCCCACAGCCTTTTCTTCTCCAAGCTGAACACCCCCAGCCCCCCCAGCCTGGCCCCATTCCTAGGAAAGGGAGAGCAGAGCAAATCCATGAGAAGCTCCAGTGAATTGCCAGTGCCTCCTCCTGCTCTCTGGATCAGGACATCTAGAAAACATCAAACATATTGCTCAAACTCCAGCTTCCCATCTTCCCTGGAAGAAATGACGGTGGCATCACACTCCTATCTTTGGACAATGCAGGGCAGGAGCTCACATTGGTCAGGGGTCAGGTTTTCCACCCTCCTGGCAGCCCAGCAGCCAGGCTGGAAATGCCAGGAGATTCATCTGAAAGCTGCTGGGAACACAACCCAGCACTTCTGGCTGCTACAATGAACCAGCCTCCAGTTCATTTGTTTAGTTAAAAAGTTTCTTCTTCGGGCCCAGCTGCGTAACCTTCCTGGAACCCTTCCCAAAGGTTTTACACTTCCCAGCTCCCCCTGCAGCCTCCCAGGCCCTCGCCACCATGCCCATAAAAGCTCAGGAAGTGCGAGGTGGGGAGGAAAGCTAATCAGAGAAAAATGTGTTGGGTTTAAGGGGCAGCAACCCTGTACACAGGGGCAGGGAGGGAAAATGCCCACAGAGATGCCAACCCTGTTCTAGTGAGTGGGGAGAGTGGGCACAGCACAGACCACAGCAGTAGCACTGGGTGGAGCAGGAGGGACAGATTTAGGGGAAAAAACCCTACAGGAACAGGACACTGCACTGTTGGGATGAGAGTTTTCTTCCCTTTAAACACTCACAGGCACACAGCTGTGCTTGAGGGGGCTGGGTTATGTTGCTGAGGCGTAAAAAGAAATCCCCAAGTGATCCCTGGTCCCAAAGGAGGAACTCCCTGCTGTGGAAGGCTGTAGTAACCTCAGAGTAAAGAGTAAAACAGGCTCAGAGTAAAACTGGCTAAGAGTGAAAAAGACTCAGAGTGAACCGGGCTCAGAGAAAAACTGGTTTCTCCCCTGAAGGTGGATTAGCAGAGACACCACAACTCAGCCTCGATCTTTTAGGTAGATACCAGATACAAAAATCCCTGACCACAGATCCCTGCCCAGCCCTAGGATGTCACAGCTGGCATAGAAAAAAACTGAGGCCAACTGAGGTGATGAAACACCTGCAAACTTTGACCTACAGGTCGATAAAATCTCTCTGCTGCTGGCAGGAGTCTCCAGAGGGACAGAGTGATCCAAGAACTGCCTGGCTCCCAAGGGAGTTTCATTCCCATAATACCAATATCCCAAAAGGCTGTCAGAGGCTGATGCCAGACTCTTTCCATTGGTGCCAAGTAACAGGACAAGGAGTGAGGCTCTAAACTAAACCACAAGAAGTTCAACCTCAAGAGGAGGAAAAAATTCTTTCCATGGAGGACGGCAGAGCCCTGGAACAGCTGGAGTCTCCCTCTCTGGAGACATTCCAAACTCACCTGGACCTGTGTCACCTGTTCCAGGTGACCCTGCCTGGGCAGGGGGTTGGACTGGATGATCTCCAAGTCAAATTTTTCTGGGCTTATAGATTCTGGAAACTTTCACAAGCAAGCTGTATCTGTGGCTTTGTGCCTCACCTTTCCCAAATCTCCTGGTCAGTCTGAGCTGCATCTGAGGCTTTGTGCCTCACACCTTTCCCACATTAGTTTGAGCTGCATCTGAGGCTTTGTGCCTCACCTTTCCCACATCCTCTGGTCAGTCTGAGCTGCATCTGGGCCTGGCCAGTCCCATCAGCTGTGGCACCCCAAATCCCTCGGGAGCAGAGCTCTGGCCAGAACCCAGAGCTGTGGAGCTCTCCCATCTGTGTAAGCCCCTGCAGCCCCCTCACTCACGTGATGTACTTGTTGTAGAGGATGAAGGCGTGCTCCAGGTTGCCCTCCTCGCAGTACACGGTGGCCATGCGCAGCATCTCCACGCCCGAGCGGAAGTAGCGCCGGGGGGGGATGTCCTCGCTCACCTCCACGCTGCTGCCGGCCTGGATCAGGCGCCGCACGCGCTCCTCCGGCGCCAGGCCGGCGCTGCCGGGGCCCGGCATGGTGACACACATGGGCCAGCCTGGGGCTCTGCGGGAGGGAGCCACGGCATCAGGAATGTGGGGAACGGGGTCACGGGGTCACAGAAATCATGGGATCATGGAATCACAGAGTCATGGGATCATGGGAATCATAAGATCATGGGAATCATGGAATCACAGAATCACGGGATCATGGGATCACAGAAATCATGGGAATCATGGAATCATAGAGTCATGGGATCATGGGATCACAGAGTCACGGGATCATGGGAGTCATGGAAATCATGGAATTATAGAGTCACGGAATCATTGAATCAGGGAAATCATGGAATCACAAAAGTTATGGAATCAGAGAGTCATGGAAATCGTTGATTCACAGAATCACAGAAATCACGGAATCGCTGAATCACAGAAATAAAAGAATCAAGAAATCACCAAATCACAGATTCATTGAACCACAGAAATAACTGAATCATGGGAATCATGGAATCACTGAATGAAAAGGTTGGAAGAGACCTTTAACATCATTGAGTCCAACCCATGCCCTAACACCACCTCAACTAAACCATCCTGACCCAACAGGCCCATCCCAAATCCATCCTGACCCAATGGGATCCATTCTGACCCAACAGGATCATCCCAAATCCCTCTCTGCCCATGCTGTGGGAGGCACTCCTGTCACCCCAGGAATGCACCAAGACCTGACCCATGTGGGAATCACCACAGACAGGAGCTGCTGGATTCCAAGTGGAGGCAGCAAGCCCAGAAATCCTCCACAAGGCTCTTCCTCCTCCACCAAAAGCAGTTTTTCCTTGGAAAAGCCCCCCTGGGCCAAGGGAAGGGTTCAACTCCCTGTGAAATGCCACTAATTTCCTAGAACGTGTAAAAATGTCCTCACCCCTGTGGGGGTGGGCTTTTGTGAACACCTTTCCTGAAAGCCTTCCAAGAAAAATCCACTTTTTTTATATTACCTCCTCACTGAAATCACCTCCAGTTTTGTTTGCAAACCGAAAAAAAGACAATTATTTTGGTCACCCAAATGGGAGCCAGCAAAGCAACTCAGCTGCCACATGCAGTGTCAGGAATTACTGAGGCACGTCCCTTATTGGGAGGAATGAGTGGAGCCCCTCTTGAGGTTACCCCAGAGCAGCACCCCCTTTCTAAGAGCAGGCAGAGCCAGGAGCCTCTTGTCTTGTGGGATTCAGAGGCTCCTGTGCCAAAACCCTTCGGGATGTGACAGCCACAGCTCAGGGGGGCTTCACCTCTGCTGAGGGCGGGGGATCAGCTGCTCCCCCAAGCCAGAGCCCTGAGCCCCTTCCTCAAAATAATCCCTGCCAAGTCTCACAGTCCTTTTCCCCCTGCGAGAACAGACTCCCCTCACACTTGGAACCTCCCTCGAAATCCCACACGACGCCTCAAAATAAAGTGCTCAAATCACCTCCCCCCCCCCCCCCCCGGCTGCAGGCCCTAAACTCCAGCCCCGCCCCAGACCACCAGGAGAGAGGGTGACCCCTCCCCAATATCAGAGCTCTTCCTACATCCCGCAGCCCACAAGGACAGAGAGTGACCCCTCCCCAGAGTCAGAGCCCTCCCAAGTCCCACAGCCCATCAGGAGAGGGGGTGACCCCTCCCCAGAGTCAGAGCCCTTTCCAAGTCCCGCAGCCCTCGCCCTAAGAGGGAGAGCAGGGAAGACCCCCCTGCACTGCCTGTTCCCCCCAAATTTTCCCCTGTAAAACTAGAAGAGGAGTCTCCAATCAAAGCCCTCGACCCCGCAGCAAGGGGATTTTTTGTGGAATCCCCAAAACTACCCCCAAAACGAATCCCTCTACCCTAAGGGGAAAAGACGGCCCAGGCAGAGCCGCCTGCCCGGATCCCCTGTCCTGAGGGGAAACATCCCCGAGCCCTAAGCAGATCCTCCTTCCCCAGGCGAAAGTTCCCACAGCCAGACCCACCCCCGATGGGATTCTCCTTCCTAAGGTGAATATCCACAGCCGGGACACTCCGGAGCGGGTCCCCCTTCTTAAAGGGAAGATTCCAGACCCCCCTGACCGCGCCTCGATATGAGGCACCCCCGAACCGAACCGGAGCCCTGCTGGCGCGGTCTCTGAGGAGAAGTCGGGACGCCCCAGCAGCACCGCAGCCCTGGCGCCTCAAGCCGCCCCCGATGCTCAGAGGGACCCCCCAGCAGAGGTCGGGACCCCCTCTCCCGCAGGGCCCTCCCCATCCCCGGCCCAGCCCTGACCTGGCGAGCGCGGCTGCCGTTTGCCCCTCTGCACTTCCGGGTTCTCCACCACACGCCGCGGCACCACCCCGCCTCGCTCCCGGCAGCCAATCAGAAGCCGGCTCAACATCCGGGTATGTAGCAAAACCACTACCTACTTCCGCCTGGTTTTCTCTGCGGAACGTCGTGCGTCGTGACGTCACAGCGGCAGGTCTTAAAGGGGCAGCGCCCGTGTAGAGGCCGCGCTCCGCCCAAACCCAAACCCGGCCGTTCTCCAAAACCGGGCCCAGCCCCCCCGCAGCGCGGATCCTGCACGGGCCCCTCAGGGGAAATGATTGCTCCACACTCAGGCTGCAGTTTGCACAGCGTGGAAATTTACTTTAGCAAAAGTGGGTAAAAAGGAGGAAAAAAACCTCATGTTTACAAAGGCCCAGTCCTGTAAACAGTTCTTGTTATGCGTTGACGAAATCAACAAAAACCCGTTTTGTTGAAGGTCTAGGGATGCCTGAGAATGTTTCTTTAGGATTATTCCAGCTCTGGTTGAGTCTATGTTTTTTTTTTATTCCCTGCATCCCTCATAGATCAGCATCGAATTAAAAAATTCCTTGCAAAAGCATCAGTGCTGGGGAGAGCAGGAGAAAACAGGTTAAAAACTAGCCCTGTTCAGCTGCCCCACACCCGGCCTGGCAACTCCTGGTTGAGCCACAGCTGCTCCCTCCAGCCCCAGGAGGGTTTTTTCCTCATGGAACACATTCCAGTGCTGTCAGGACATTTCCTGCTCCCCCAGTCTGTGTTTCCTGGGCCGGCGTTTCTTGGCAGGGGAGAGCTCCTGGGGCAGGCAGGGCTGGGGGCTCTGGGGGGGGAACAGCTCCTTGTGCTTCTTCTTAGAGGGTGGTGGAAGCCAACAGTTCCTGGGGGCCAAACTGCAGGGCTGCTTCTGCTCCAGGTGATTCTGCTGCCTCTGCTCCAGGTGATCCTGCTTCAGGTGATCCTGCTTCCTCTTCTGCTCCAGATGATTCTGTTCCAGATGATTCCACTTCTGCTGCCTCTGCTCCAGGTGATCCTGCTTCTTCTTCTTCTGCTCCAGATGATTCTGTTCCAGATGATTCCACTTCTGCTGCCTCTGCTCCAGGTGATCCTGCTTCTTCTTCTTCTGCTCCAGATGATTCCACTTCTGCTGCCTCTGCTCCAGATCATTCTGCTCCAGCTGATGATGCTCCAGCTTCTTCTGCTGCCTCTGTTTCAGCTGACGATGCTCCAGCTTCTTCTGCTGCTTCTGCTCCAGCTGATGATGTTCCAGCTTCTTCTGCTGCTTCTGCTCCAGATGATTCTGCTCCAGATGATGATGTTCCAGCTTCTTCTGCTGCCTCTGCTCCAGATGATGATGCTCCAGCTTTTTTTGCTGCCTCTGCTCCAGCTTCTTCTGCCGCTTCTGCTCTGGATGACTCTGCTCCAGATGCTTCTGCTGCCTCTGCTCCAACTTCTTCAACTGCTTCTGCTCCAGCTGCCCCTGCTCCAGGGCCCCATGCCTGTGTCCCAGCTCCTGGGACTGTTCCTGAGCTGTGGGGCCAGGCCACTGCTTCTTCTTGCTGCTGCCAGGGTTCCTGCAAAGAAATTTGGGAGTCAGCACCCAAAAAAGGGCTGCTTGGGAATGCCCTGGGCCCCTCTGGGTGCACCCAGAGCCTTTTCCTGCAGCCTGAAGGATGAGAACACCCAGAGAGGTTCACTGCTGATTTCTGACAGAAGGTTTTCAGCAGGAAATGTTTTCTGTACCCATCAAGGTGATGCCTTGGGTTTTCACTTTCTAATTTTTCAGAATCTCTGCTGCTTAATGTGTAACTCTGAAACTTTATGTTAGGTGTTAGTAAGTTCTCCTCACAGAGTAGTTGGACAAAACAATCCCTTTCTAGCTAGAGAATCAAGGACAATCAGTATCCAAAAGCAGAAACAACGGCGAGGGAAAGGGGGAAAGCCAGGGGCTGAGATTTCATAACCTGGGGCTGTGGTTGGAAAATTAACCCAAATGTGCAGATGAACCAAAACTTATAAAAGTGTAACAACTCATGACCAGGATCCATCTTGGATTTGATCTGAGTGTAGCCCCAGCCAGGCTCCTGCACTGTCCAAGGTGGATCCTTTCAGTAAATACCGATTTTATTCCTTTTGCTCTGCCCAGTCTCTGTTCCAGGTCAGCCTCTCCAGGCATCAGAGGGAGGAGGGGAAGGAGCCATAGCTGTGCCAAAGCTGGCACTGGCTCCCAAATGTGTCCTGGAGATGCTTTGGGAGCTCCCCCACAACCAGAGGTCACATCCCAGCTGGGGGAAGCTCCTCCCTGCATGCCCTGATCCAGGAGAAGCCCAGGAGCAGTGGCGGAGTCTCCACCTCACTCTCATGGAAGAGCTGCATCACTTAGCACTCCATTCCCTGAAAATTCCAAGCTGGAGAACATTCCAGCCCCACTGGGATGCAGCTCCCACCCTGCCAGGACGTCATCTTATCCCTACAGGCACAGCTTTGCACAAGAGCTTCACTTGTTGGCATTTTGGCTCTGAACAACTTTCAGAGAGGTTTGGGGTTTTTTTTTCGCCCTCCCAGAGCTGGCAAAGCCCTGGGTGAGCTGCAGCTTGTAAAAATCGAGCTGGAATTGTTTCCAAAGGGAGGGAGCAGCTCCTTGAGGCTGCAGCTCAGGGCACAGCCAGGGGAAGGAGCAAACACCTACCTGGGCACTGCCAGGGGGGGCTGGCTCGGGCGGGGCTGGGGATGCTTCACCAGCTGCTCCTGGGGCTTGGCTGGGGTGCTGCCTTTTTTCCTGAGGAGATCTGAGCCCAAATTCTTCACTTCACAGCTGCTTTTGAAAGGAATTTTAAAGACAATTCCAGATGTTTTCACAGGAAAAATTGAGTTTTTCACTCACTGAGTGATCACATCAGCTCTTTGCACACCCAAGAAAGGGGGCCTGGGGGTTTTTCCATCCAGTTCTAATCCCAGCATGGTTTGGGTTGGGAAGGACCTTAAATCCCATCCAGTCCCATCCCTATCATGGGAGGGACACCTTCCCCTATCCTAGGCTGCTCCCACCTGACTTTGGACACTTCCAGGGACGGAGAAGCCACAGATTTTCTGGGAATGCCAACCCAGCCCATCACCACCCTCATAGGGAAGGATTTCTTCCCAATATCCCACCTAACCCTGCCCTCTGTGGGTTTTAAAACATTTCTCCCGTGCCCTGGCTCTCCCTGGGTGTTATCCCAGCTCCCACCTCCCCTCCTGGAGCCACCCTGAGGTTCCTGACTTTGGCCAGCAGCTCTCCTCACTCCTCCAACACCCACACTCACTTTTTCAGGGCTCTCTTCTGCAGATCCTGGATGTAGTTGGTTCTCTCTATGGGATGCCCTCGACACTTGTTGAACACTGGGGAGACACAGAGTTACCCCAACACAAGTTTTGGTTTTAGTTTGTAACTGGGTAGAAACACTAATAAATGTAGTGGTTTTGCTTTATTAATTTGGATTTTTTTTGTTGTGAGATAGGATTAGGAGGAAGGCAATACAGGTTTAACTCTAACTTTATCACTAGAAACTAAGAAAAAAACCCTTAGAATAATACTTTAGACTACTTCTTTTTTTTCTACACTTTTTTTTATACTGAAAATGTATGGAAAATAATTTAGTTAGTTTACTATTTTTAAAACAGTTTTTTACTAATTTACTTCGAAGTTTTTTACTAATTTACTTGGAAGAGGAGATTTCCCTCTTTTATTTTTTAATAAGAAATAGTTTTATTGTGGTTTTGATGTTACAGTCTGGGAGAATGGAATTTTGATTATTACTTTTTTTTTTTTTAATTAACAGATCTTTTTAATAACTATTATTGAGGACTATATTAACTTACGAGGCACTTTTTAAGTATTATAATAGTTTAAACAAAAGTTTATTTTATTTTTGAAAACAGAGGTTTCTTGGGTTTTTTTTTTACTATTTATATATTTAGGGGATCATAGTAATTTTAACATTTGTTTATTTTAAACACTAATGTTTTTACTTATAGTTAGAACAGTTGTATTTCCTTTATAATATTTTTATGTGTTATAGGGGAAAAAGAGGGTTTTTTTTACAGTGTAAAAAAAGAGACATTCTGGTTTATGGTTTGGTTTTTTTTTTTTTTTTTTTTTTGGTAAAGATTTCATGAAATCTTTAGAAACCACCACAACAAGTCATCCCTCAGGACTGCTGAGCAACTGAAACCCTCCAGAAGGGATTTAACCCCTTCACCCAAGCACAGTTCCCTCCCTGGAGCCACCCCAAACCTCCCTGAACATTCTCCATGCCAGCAGGACACTCACACTCTATGGCAGCATTTGGGTCCATGCCTTCAACATCAATCAGGTACCTGCACAGAGCAGCAGGAAATCTCTAGTTACACAATTAATTATGAAAACAATGAGGGGTTGGTGATGATTCAAACAGGAAAAAAAAACCACTGGGGAGTTGTAAACCCTTCATTTACTTTATTTAATGTAGGATCAGCATTTACTGCTGGATTTTGGGGTGAAAAACACCCCCTAACAAAAGCTGTAAATCCTTGCAAGTCTGGGATTACACAAATCACTGCACTCTTGTTTCCTGCTGGCAATGGCATCACGGAACCCCAGCTGAGCCAGAACTCACCTACACACCAGGTAGCCAGTCCTGTTCAAGCCATGAGTGCAGTGCACCCCGATGAGTTTATCTGGAACACACACAGGGGATGTTCAGCTGCTTTTCCTCCCAAATCTCTCCAATCTCCCCAAAATCTGCATCAGCCCTCCATCAGTGACACCAACACAATGAACAGAAGCAACCACACACGTCACCATGGCTATGTCTAATTAGCACTCAGCTCATTAATTCTGGCAGCTCATCTGCACAATCTCAGAGCTCTAACTCAATTAAGGCTCAAATCATCAGAGAATCCTGCAATGGTCTGGGTTGGAAAGGACCTTAAAGCCCATCCAGTGCCAGCCCTGCCATGGCAGGGACACCTTCCACTGTCCCAGGCTGCTCCAAGCAGCCCAACCTGGCCTGGATTATCAGAGGAAAAATCCAATTTATTGCCTTGAAATTCCCATGTAGAGAGAAGGGAAAGAAATTCCTGCTGGCCCATCCCAGCAGCAGCATAGTCAGGGAGATCCATGCTCACCATTGTCTTTGTTGGCTGTCAGAAACCTTTTCACAAGGTATTTGAACCTCAAAATGGTTTTTCTGTTTGGGATCTCACGCCCCATGGTCAGGATCTTGGAGTAGCGCAGTGTGGGTGGCAGCTCCTACAGGAAAAAAACTCCATCACTTCCAGAAAAAGCACAAGGATTCTTATTCATTAAAGAATTCCAGGTAATAAACCAGGAGAAGATGAGTTTTCTCACCAAGCCCTAAAGAGCAGCTACACAGTTTGTTACAAAGATAGAGGTGTAATAAAAAAAAAGATATTTTATAAATATATAATATAAAGTAAGTATAAATATATTTATAAAACAGTTTAAACCCTGCTACTCTAGCAGTAACTTGTATAAGTTCCCAGGCAAAAAGAACTTCAGAAATGAAAAGCCAATTAATACAACATACTATTCTAGTAAGAAAATAATTGTGCACCTGCATAAACTAAAGATCTGTCCAATAAAAATCAGTAAAAAAAGATGTAAAAATCAGTAGATGTAGAAGATCAGTAAAAAACATCTAAGTAAAAGAAAGTCTTCTAGCACTTACACACAAAACACCTTTAAACCAATGAGTTAGGGGGCAAGAAAACTATAACCAATAAGAGTTTCAACACAAAGTCTGTAAAAACTGTATAAAATGAGTTATGTAAATTAAAAATTCAATTTTCCTGCATGAAAAAGCTAAGTCCCAGCTAGGCTGTTATAACACACAGGTTTAGGTAAGGAAAGTTTCACTCCCTGGACAGAGTACCAACATTCTGGATTATTCCTCCTGCCTTTGCTCTTTTTTCTCCTGAGGCTTCACCTCACCCCCCGCCAGAGGATTCCAGCCCCTCCCATTCTCCCAGGTGTTACATATAGATAAAACATTATTTAAAAAAAAGGCCTTATAAAACATAATTTAGGCCTTGCTATTCTAACTAAGCTAGCCTGTGGAGTTCCCATAAAAAAAGAATCATAAGAGTAAGAATCATAACAATCATTACATAACAATTAGTTTTTCTGTGACACACTCTACTCCTGCAAAAATAAAAAATCTATCCTGTGAGAGCCCATAGAGAAAAAAATATAAACATACCTAAACCAAAAAAAAATAAACATACCTAAAAAGAAAAACCATAAACATACCTAAGAAGAAAAAACTTTAATAGGCATATACACCAGCCATTAGCAACCGATCAGCTACATTTCAATGATTTAGTGACCCACGAAATTCAAATTTCTGATACCATTATAGTGGTTTTGGTTCACTAATTTGAAATTTTTCTGAGATAGGATTAGGAAGAAGGCAAAACAGGCTCAATTTTACAAGGTACAAAGATGTAAGGGGGAAAAAATGTAACTGTAAGAAAAAACAGTAAGAAAAAAAACATGCAAAGAGAAGCTTCATTAGTAGAAACTATAAGAAAAAACTCTAAGAAAAAACCAAGCAGGTAAAAATTTCAGGAAACCTTTACAAACCACCACATACCATATAAAAATAAACTAGTCACAATAAAGATTCAGCTATCCTAGTCCAAAAAAAGACAAATATTTTGTCTGTCTCCTTTCCACCTCTAACCCAAAGCCACAGGAAGAGCAGCTGCTGTTTCTGAGCCCTCACCTCACGCCCGTAGTAACGTGTGGTGTATGTCAGGTCAATGATCAGCCCCAGCTCCTCCTTCCTCTCCTCCACCTTCCTGATGAGGTCATGAGGAGAAAATCTGTCTTCTGGCAGAAGATTCTGATCAAAACTCTGCAGGGAAGGATGTTTTAAAACAGTTATTAAAATCTGGCTGTGCTGTGATGGGTGGGGAGAGGCTGCTGCTCTGGAGTGTCCTGGAGATCAGGGTAAGGAGCAAAGGCTGCAGCAGGAGAAAGCACAGCTTGATCACTGAATCCTGGGATGGTCTGGGCCGAAAAGGACATTCAAACTCACCCAGTTCTATGGACAGGTGTTATAAGTACATATCATTGGCTTTTCACAAATATTAAAATGAATGCTATATGTGTAATGTTGGAAAACTTTGCTGAATGAATACAGCTCTTTCAGTTCTGCTATTAACAAAATTTAGAAATAGTAGTGTGATAAATATATTTTTTTGACTTTTGTTCATGTAACTAACCCAAAGAATGGTAAAAAGATAATCAGAAAATTATTCACATTTTTGTATTATCCTGTCTGGATGAAGACAGGGGTGACAAACACCAGAACTCCAGGGAAAGGATTTATTGATCTCTGTTATCAGGGAGTGCACCGACAAGAAGGAGCCACAAGGGAAAAAAAATTTGATTTACAGGTGGGGGGGTGATTTTGAGTAATGCATGAAACTCTATGAATATGCAACAGCTGGATGCATTTAACGAAGTGTTCTGAGTTAAGGTGTGCTCTTGGCAGAATGCCCAGCACTCAGCCATTGTCATCTTTTGTTTTATTGTCTCTTATTGTCTTTCATTAACCTTTTTAAAAATCTACCAGGAAATTGGACCTTGTTTTTCACAACAGGGACGTGCTCAGGGCCTCAGAGCTTTGGGGCAGCTCAGCTGAGAGTTCCCAGGGTTGAGCGAACACTTGAACCCCGCAGTGACAAACACATCCAGGCACTGCAGCTTTCCTAGTGGAAGCTGGAAACCAGGGATTCAGCTCAAACACAGGGAATCAGAATCACCGAGGCTGGAAAAGCCCTTCAACACCATGGAGTCCCCGCTGTGCCCCATCCCCACCTTGTCCCCCCAGCACTGAGTGCCACCTCCAGGAGCTCCTTGGACACTTCCAGGTGTGGGGACTCCAAACCTCCCTGGGCAGTTCCAAGGCCTGACCACCCTTCCCAGGAACAAATTCCTCCTGATGTGCAGCCTGAGCCTCCCCAGGCACAGTTTGGGGCCATTTTCTCTCCTCCTGTCCCTGTTCTCTGGGAGCAGAGCCAAGGCCCAACTGCTTCCACACTTGTTTTAGGTCCCTTAGTTTTCAGATTCTGTGCTGCCTAGGCATATAGGTCTGAGCTTGCTAAGTGTTAGCAAGTTCTCTTCACAGTTTAGTCAGACAAAACAATCCTTTTCCAGACTGAGAACCAAGAACAACCATTACAGCTTCAGGCCCAAAAAACATAAACAACAAGGAAATGAAGAGAGCAAACAAAGAGGATGAAACTTCATAGTCTGAAGCTGGAATTGGACAATTAACCCCAATATGCAAATGGACCAAAACTTCTAAAAGTGTGAAAACTCATGGCCAGGATCCATCCTGTAGCCCTGGCCAGGTACTTGTACTGCCCAAGATGTATCCTTTAAAGGCCTTTTAATAAATACCTGCTTTATTCTTCTAGCTCTGTCTAGTCTCTGTTCCAGCTCAGCCTCTCTAGGCATCACACTGAGCCCTCACAGCCCCCACTGCCAAAATCCAGCTGTGGCACTCGGCAATTCCCTCAAGGAATCCCCATCAAGCCACACTTTCCCACAGCTGCCACCCACCCCAAAGTGCCCCAGGACCCCCCGGCCCCTCACCTCCTTCAGGGGCACCTTGAAGGCGACGAAGCGCGTGCCTGGCATTCTGCGGCCCAGCGGGATGTAGTCGGTCCACCTGGGCCCAAAGACGTGTGAAAACAGGCCAGAGAGCCCCGGGCCGGGCCCCCCGAGCACCCTCAGACCCAGGAACACAAATCCCCCCGGCTTAGGAAGCATCACTTCACCGATGAGCCTCAATCTCCCACTGGCATCAGACCCTCACAATCCCTCACGTCCAGGGACCCCTGGTCTGCCAAACCCCCAGTCCTGGGGATCTCAAACTCTGTCCAGCCCAGGGACCTTCAAATTCCCTCCAGTCCTGGGGACCCTCAAGCCTAGAGCCCCCAGATCTCCACCAGACCTGGAACTGCCAAACCCTCACTGGGCCCGGAACTCCCAAATCCCCCTTTCAAACCTCAACTGAGCCTGGGACTCCCAAATCCCCACTGGCTCAGGGACCCTCAACACCCACCCTGGGCAGAGATCCTCAAGCCTCCCCAGGCCCGGGGACCTTAAAACCCCCCAGCCCCAGAGACCCCCGTCCCCCACGACACCCATGTGACGGTGCCAGGCAGCGCCGCCACTGCCCGGTCCCGGCCGGTTTTGGGTCCCTCCCAGCAGCCGGGAGCCTCCGGCCGGGAGGGGCGGCGGCGCCGCACTCAGGCCGTGCTTGGGCCGCGCTAAGGCCGCGCTCACCGCTCCGGGACACGGCAGGCACCTCTGCCCGCCATGATGGCGACGGCGCTGCGCCCGCGCGTGACGTCACTTCTGATCAGCGTGTAACGTCACTTCCGCGCCGACCGCGCAGACCCGCGAAGCCACGCGAGGCCCACGCCCCCAGGCGGAGACCACGCCCATCGAGGGGCCACGCCTCCCGAGCGGCGCCCTGGGGCTCTCGCTCCGCGTAGCGGTCACAGGCGGTACTGCAGCCCCGCAGTGGCACTGCCGCCGGCGCCACCGAACCGGCACCGAACCGGAGCCACCGAACCAGCACCGAACCGCCGGCACTGAACCGGCACCGAACCGCAACCGAACCGGAGCCACCGAACCGCCGACACTGAACCGGCACCGAACCGACACCGAACCGGCAACCGAACCGGAGCCACCGAACCGGCACCGAACTGGTACCGAACCGGAGCCACCGAACCGGCACCGAACCGAAGCCACCGAACCGGAGCCACCGCACCTGGACCAAACAGGGACTGAACAAGTGTCACAGCACTGGGACCAACCCAACATCGCTGCTCGAGGACCAAAGCAGTGCCACCACACTGGGACCGAACCAGTATCACCACTGCAGTACCAGCCTCACTGGCCCAGTACCAGCACTAGCATCACCATCCCAGTACCAGTACCACCATCATGACTCCAGTGTGAGTGTCTCTGCTGGTACCGGTATCACTGCCGCAGTCCCAGCAGCCCAGTTCACTTCAGCACCTTGGACTGGGATCCCTCTCCCACGCCAGTACTGGTACCAGAACCCCTGACTTGGTCCTGGTATCCCCAGGAGCGCTGTCCCTAAAGAATGCTGGTAGTCCCAGGATCAGCATCCCCAAACATATCCTGGCATCAACATCCCTGGAACCAGCATCCCTACCCCATTCCCACAAGTATCCCACAAGTGCCACCCTGAGGGACAACCCCACGGGCTCCCCGTCACGGCCACACTGTTCTGGCATGGCTCAAACACAGATGGGAGCAGCAGTTCCCGGCTGCCAGGAAGAGAGAGAACAAAACCAACCCCAAAACATCCTAAAATCATCCCCTCCCACCACTGGTGGGAACGTGTGGCAAGGCCACTGGTGGCACTCCATCCCTTCCCCTTGGACATTAAAATCACCTCCACCCCCAAAAGTATCATTGTTGGGATGGAAGAGTGTTGGCCCTGCAAAAGATCCTGGATATGGAGGAATCACCACGGGAAATCATGGTGGGAGTGGGAAATGATTGTGGGGATGGGAAACCATCATGGACATGGAAGTCTATGGCAAAACCTCGTGGGAATAGGGAAATCCAGGTTGGGGTTAGGAAATCACCGTGGGAACGGGAAATCGAGGTTGTGGTTGGGAAATCATCATGAGGATGGGAAATCATGGTGGGAAATCATCCCCATCACTGCCCCAGCAGCAGTGTGGGCAGCCGGGGCTCCCTTGCCATGTACAGACACACACACACATAAACGAGCCGTGCTGAAAATCCCAGGCTTTCCTGACCCACGATGGGACAAGCCGAGCAGGGACAGGATTTTCCTGTCCGCAACGTCCCATTCCCAAGCGGGTGGTGAGGACCAGCCTGGAAAAAAAGCTGCTGGGCGGAAAGCCCCTTTTCCAGAGGGAGGGGAACCACCCGCATTAGCATCAACGCCGGGGAGACGGAGCCGTGGGCAGGCGGCGCTGGGGAAGGGCCGGTCCGACCCGCCCGGCCGAGCAGGGTCCCTGCTCTCGGGATGCCCCGAGGCCGCCTGGGCACAGCGGGGCTGCTCCCCCCGCACCAAGAGATCAGGTTGAACCTCCTGCGCTTCCAGCCGAGCCTGTAATTAGCGCTCGACCCATGCCGGCGAGTAGGATCCGGGCCCTGGGAAGGAGCCGCGGCCGCCTCGGGGTGTGAGACAGGCGCTGGCTGAGGCTGGAAAACTCATCTCACACCCGGCCGGCGAGTGGGCAGCAGGGTCCCTCTCCACGTGTTCTTGTTGCTACCCCAGATTTCGAGATGCTTTTCCAAAGAGTGATTCTGACCCCCGAGTTTCCCATCCACACACGAGGATCCCCCCACAAGGGCTTTCCCACTCCCCAAATGATGCCCAAAATCCCATATCCCTCCTTCCAAGGTGGCTGTGGTGGAGCACCCTCCAGCCCAAGGACGGGGGATTCACCATCCCCCCGTCTCTCTCCCCAGAACCTCGAGGAAGCTTTGCCATGGGTTTGGGGAAAGGCCTTGACAGCGGGGTCCCAGCGGCGGTGACTCAGGGATGCCGAGGGTTGCGAAACAGGCCTGGGATGGTTTGGGAGACGCCTCCACGCAGCCCCGCCAAGCCCTGCCGCCCCGGGGAGCCCGTGGGGGGAACAAGCCACGGCAGCGTCTGGGCTTTGTGCGGTGGCTGACCCGTCAGGCAGGTTTCCCGGAGCAGCAGCCCAGCCGGAGCGAGCCGTCCGGGGCCGGGAATGCTCCTCCGCCCGTTCGCAGGCTGAAGGAGCCCCCGGCTCTCTGCTCGCCACGGCCGGAGCCATGCGGGCGGTCGGGCTGCTGCTGGCCTGGGCACTGCTGCATCCCGCTGCCAGCCAGCAGTGCCACCCCTCCAGCCCCGGCGGCGTCCTCCGCTTCACCGACAGGCACGCCGAGATCCGGGTGCCGGCGCTGCACCGCGTGCCCAGCTCGCTCGATCCCCTCTATGGCCTCGTCCGGCGCTGCCTGGACCTCATCCAGCAAAACCCGCTGCCTACAGGTGAGCCCCGAGCTGGGGAGCCGCGACCCGCGGGTGCCGGGACCTCACACCCGGAGCGGCTCCAGGAGTCCCCAGGAGTTCAGGAAGAGAATTCCGCCTCTGTCCCGGTGCTGCTGCCCCAGGAAGGTTGGGGATGCATCGGGTGGGGCCTCGTCTACCTGTACCATGATTTATTTTTTTCCAGAGCTGCTCAGGACAGCCCTGAATGACCCCGGCTCGTTGCGGACGTCGCAGGTGAGCGGGGACGCGGGGCGGGGGTGCCATGGATATGTTCCCCACCTGGCACAGGGCACCTGGGCACCCGGAGCGGCCCGAGCTCGGTGCAGAGGTGCCGACGAGGCTCTCCCGTGGCGTAGGTGGTGCAGTACGAGCTGGGCTATGTCGTCTGTGCCGCCGTGGCTCTGCTCTTCACCGTGGCTGTGCCGGTGGCCGGGATGTGCTTCTGCTACTGCCGGAGCCGGCGGCGGTGCGGGGGCCGCCTCCGCGCCCACCGGCGCTCTCTGGGCTGCCGCCGCCGCTGCCTGCTGGCCTGCCTGTCCTTCACCTCCCTCGTCATCCTGTGAGTCCCCCAAATCACCCCCCAAAACTCGCAATGGGTGGGGGGAACCGCGTCCTGAGGGACGGGGAGGCTGCGCCGGGCAGCACCGTCACCAGCTGCTCATCCCCCGCAGGATCAGCGTCACCTGCGCCTTCGTCACCAGCCAGCGGGTGAAGGGGCAGATGGAGCCGGGGCTGGGGGCTGTGCCCTCCACCCTGCGCACGCTGCGACAGCACCTTGCCAATGTCCCCCAGGTGGGTCCCCGAGCAATCTCCCCCGCGGCATGGGGCGCTGCCCAGGGATGGCCGCATTTCCCTCAGGGGATAGTTTGGCAGGCAAGAGGAGGTGACGTGGCTGCATTAAAAATGTATCTTGAATGGCAATGCGGGGCTCTACCCCTTCCTGACCCGCTCCCCTTTCCTGGCAGGGGGTGCAGATGGTGGTGGACAAGTTCGAGGTGCCCCGAAAACAGATAATCTCCGACCTGGCTGGTAAGCATGGCGCTGGGCGGCACCCCGAGCTTGCCCCGGGGATGGATGAGGCGCTGACGGTGCCTCGGTGCCTTTCAGGGCTCAGCCGGAGCGTGGGGCTCTCCATCCACGGGCAGCTCAAGGCCATGACCTATGCGGCGCTGGCGGACCTGCAGGACAGGGCCGGAGGTACGGCTGGATCGCGGCTGTCCCCGGGACCGCCACCGGGACCGCGACCGGGGCCGAAGCCTCGCCGGGGTGGCCGAGCGGAGCAGCGTGAACTAGCCCTGGGCTTTCTCTTTAAGACCTACGGACCTCGCTGCACCATTTACAGATTCTGCACAGGACGACGCGGGCGCTGGCGGCGGCGCGGGCCGAGCTGGAGCCGGCGCTGCGGGAACGAAGGAACCGCGTGGTCGCGCTCCTGGACGACCCGCGCTGCACCTCCTGCGCCAGCGTCCTGGGCAGGGCACAGGGCCTGGAGCTGGGCGCCGACTACGGCAAGGTGGGCACGGGGGCCTGGTCCCCCAGTGTCACCTCCCCACCCGGCTGTCCCGGGGTTCACGGGTCCTTCTCCCACTCCAAGGTGCCGTCGGTGGAGAAGGTGTTGAAGGCGCTGGCCGGTCTGCCCCGAAGTGACTTTGCGGAGATGATTCGCCAGGTTGGGGGGTTGGGGTGAAGCGGGGGGAGTCCAGCACGCGCAGGCAGCTCCAGCTGAGCTGCTCAGCACCCCCTCTTTCCTTGCAGGGCAATGGCACCTTCAACTCCATCCCGGAGCTGGCCGTGGAGAGGATGGCGCAGGTCATCCAGGGTGAGTGGGGCTGCCACACCGCGTGGGGACATCCTCCACGCGCTGAATTCCAGCTGCGGACACAGGGTGGGACCGTCCACCCCTCCAGCACAGCCTTGGCCCTGCAGATCTGAGGGGCGATTTGGCCCGCACGGCGGAGAAGGTGCAGTCCATCGCCGATGGCTTTCCCCTCCCCGACTACACGTGGCCCGTGAGCGAGGCGCTGTTGAAGGCGGAGGAGCGGAGCCAGCCGTACCTGCGGGAGGTGGAGCGCTTCGAGCGGTACAGGTGACGCTTGGGGCAGGACGGGGCACAGGGGGTGCAGCAGAGCAGGGCAGCGAGCTCCGGGTGTCTCAGCCCCGCATCTCGAGGCTGTGCCCTGCTGCTGTTCCCTCCAGGTGGATCGCGGGCACGGTGCTGTGCTCCATCATCCTCCTCATCCTCGCCTGCAACGTGACGGGAATGGCCCTGGGGGCGTACGGGCTTTCCAAGCGGGAGGACCCCAGCGACTACGAGTGCAGAGGAGAAGCTGGCGCCAAGTTTCTCCTGGTGTAAGGGTCTCTCTGTGTGCTGGGGGGCTGTTCCATCTCACACATCCCCCCGAAAAAAATCAGTCAGAGCTAAGGAGGGAGCCGTCCCAGCGGAAAAGCTTTTGAAGCCATCGCCTGCGCCGGCAGGTTTGGGAGCAGCTGCTCCTCCCTGAGAGCTGGCAGATCCCGCTGCCCGGCACACCCCGCTCCCAGGGCCCTGCCCAGCCCGGCGTGCCCGGGCTCGGGAAGGAGCCGCGGGGTTGCAGCTGGATGGGCAGGCCCCTTCCTGCCCGCTCGGGTCTGCAAAGCCATCACCGGCGCCTCCTCTCCCTCTTTCAGCGGCGTGGGCTTGGCTTTCCTGTTCTCCTGGCTCCTCATCCTCCTGGTTTTCGCCACCTTCCTGGTCGGGGGCAACATCCAGACGCTGGTTTGCAGGAATTGGGTTAACCAGGAGATTTATAAGGTGGGTGACCACACATCCACCCATGGCCCTGTAAATCTCTCCTTCCGTGCACCAGAACACTCCAAAGGCTCTGTGTGCTCCCCCTAAATCCGAGTGGAAAAGCCCCGTCCTAGACCAGAAGGTTAAATTTAGGTTTAGCTCCTCGGATTTGCATCATCATCTGGGAATTGCCCTTGTGCTGTTAATTCACTTCCTAATTGCTGTTTCCGGTCCTTGGGTATCCCTGGGGCGCTTGCGGGAGGCAGCTCGGTGTGATGGGGCTGGGAGAGGGATTGGGGGAGCGGGACTGGGATCAGGACCCTTTCCATGGCACTACCACACACGGGCAGGTCCCAGCACGGGGCTGTCCCTCCAAACACACCCAGAGTGGCTCCACAGTGGGAATGTCCAAATAAAGGCAAAATTAGCTTAGGCTACCATGAGCTACCCCAGGATGCACCTGCGAGGGCAGAGCACCCCCAGAACCACTGCTGGGAACGCCTGTGCCTTACCCTGACCCCTTTTCTCCTCCTGTTCGGCCCAGTTCATCGACACCCCCGGGAATCTCCCTCCGTCCATGAACGTCACCCACCAGCTCAACCTCAGGAGGGACTCCAACCTCAGCTCCGCGTACCGGTGAGCACCGCAGGACCCTCCCCCCGCGCAGCCAGGGCGCATTTGGGATCACTCTGCCAATGTCCCTTTGCCTTCCAGGGAGTGCAAGAGCGGCGCGGGGCTCTGGGAGGTGCTGCAGCTCGACAGGTCCTACGACCTGGATGAGCACCTAAAAACCCCCAAGGTGAGGGCTGTCTCCAGCCAGAGCTGCCGGCAGCGGCAGGGGGACGCGAGAGCTGTACTGGGGTTACTGGGAGCCCTGCAGAACCCCTTGTCTGACCCGCACAGTACGCGGCTGATTTCCAAAAACGCCTGGGCGACTTCACGGCCAACCTGGGAGACGTGCGGCTCCTCCGCAGCGAGGGCAGGCAGGACCTGGAGACTTTCGCCCGCAGCGGAGTGGACGAGGTGGACTACGGACGCTTCCAGGAGGAGGTGAGGGATGCTGGACCTCGCTGGACCCCGCTGCAGGATGTGCCCCACACCGGGGCAGGATTTTGGGCAGCCCCTGACTCCATTTCCTGGCAGATGAAAAACCCCGTGGTGCAGACCAGCCTGCCCGGCTTGGCGAGGAACCTCGAGGGGCTGCAGAAAATGCAGGTGAGCGGCGGGGCGGGCGGCGGGGGTGCCCTCGGTGCCCACGGGGACGCGCTCACTCCGCTGTGCTCCGCAGAGGAACAGCACGGTGGCCGGGCGGCTCGCAGCAGAGGCGCGGGCGCTGTGGCACATGCAGAACTCGACGGTGCAGTCGCAGGAGGCTTTGGTGGTGAGTCCGTGCTGTGCTGGTGGCAGCGGTGCCACTGGCACCCACTTGAAGGGGACAACGAGGTTTCTGAACCTTTCTTACATCTCTGTCTCGCAGGCAAAGCTGGGGGAAAGCGTCCAGTTCCTCTCCCGCTTGGCACCGCACCTCAAGGTACTCAAGCGTCTCTTCCAGCCCCAAAAAACTTGTGGTGCCCCATGGCTCTCATTTGCCAAAAAACCCCCTTCAAACATTTGCAGGGTGATGGGAGAGCCAGGAAAAATGGCAGCCAGGAGAATCTGTCTCCTCTAGTGATTAGATCTGCTGTTGCAAATCAGAAATTCCCCTGCTCAGGGCACATCCCTCTTTCCCTGCCCTCTGGCAACCAGACCCGATTTGGAGCTCGGCGTTGCTCCCTGCACCCCCCGGGCACCCATCCCGCTGTTCCGGGCCCTAAGGATGCTCTGCCCTCCCTGTGCTTCCCCAGGAGCGGGTGAAGAGGACGCTGGCCACCACGGCTTCGGTGGAAGCCCGGCTGCCCGTGCAAGCCCAGCAGATCCTCCGGCAGGTGCGGCGGGGCTGGATGAACTATCAGGGGTAGAATTCCCCACAGCCAGGAGGAAAGAGGGAGAACAGGGCGCTGAGAGAGGGCACCGGGAGCCTTCAGCCATCATTTTCCAGCGGATACTAGCCCGGAGGTGGCTGGAACCGCCGAGCTGGGAAAGGCGGGGATGGAGCCGCGCTGGGGAGCGCGTGGTTCGATCCTCTCTGCTTTCCCCCTGCCCAGGAACTCGGCTGCTTTACCAGGAAGGAGCTGCGCTATTTCTCCCAGTACCTCAACTGGGTCGGGCAGACGGTGAGTACTCCCTGTCACCCCGCGGGGATTGCTGGGGCCCAGGAGCCCCCATTGGGTCCCTCCCGCAAGCAGAATGCACCCCAGCAGCCAGGCATGGGCTGACGCCTTGCCTCTGCTCTTCGTTCCAGTTGAGGGAGGACGTGGCTTCCTGCCAGCCCCTCGCCACAGCCCTGGACAACGGGCGGGTCATCCTGTGCGACCGCATTGCTGACCCCTGGGTAAGGATCCCCCTCCGTGAGGCTCCTACGCGAGCACCAAGGCTCCCCAAACCTCTCCGGAGCCCGGGGGCTACCCCTGTCCTGCTCTTCCCGCATGGCTCAGCCCCACGCGTTCTCCTTGCAGAACGCCTTCTGGTTCAGCCTGGGCTGCTGCACCTTCTTCCTCATCCCCAACATCATCTTCGCCGTCAGACTCACCAAACACTTCCGCCCCATCCGCAACCGGCTCATGTGAGAGGCTGAGGGGGGACACGGGGACAGGAAGGACGCGGGGACTCCACCCTGACCATCCCTCGTACTTTCTTCTTCTCCTTTGCAGCTCCACGGGGTCAGAGGAGACCTGTCCCTTCCACATCCCCCGTGTCACGGCGCTCAAGCTCTAGGACGGGGCTCTGCCAGGTGCGGTGCCCCAGGAGCTCCCACAAACCCGAGCCCGACCCTCCGGGGGCTCCCACAAACCCGGGCCCGACCCTCCGGCGGCTCCCACAAACCCGTGCCAAAGCGCTGTAGGGCTCCGGATCCCTCTGCCACCTCTCAGCGCTTTGGATCCCTCTGACGTCTCTTTCTCGGTGTCCTTTGGGGTCTGGCGTCCTTCCCGGGTGTGGGGCACTCAGGATTTGGGATCCCGCGGGGGATGAGCCCGACTGACCCCGGCTGGGAGGGGAGGCCACCCCGGCTCTCCCCCACCCCTCTCACACCCCCCAGGGAAGGGCGCCCGCCGCTGCCCCACGACAAGTCCTCACCCCCGGGACCTCGGGCAGTGTGGGGCACATTAAAACCCTCCCCTCAAAAGCTGCTCCAGCTCCTCTGTTCGTGCCCTCGCATTCCCATTATCCACGGGGAACGGTTCTGAGGGGCTCTGGGGAGGAGGGGAGCCCTCCCTGAGGGCTCTGGGCTGAGGGGCTCTGGGGCTGGGGTTGTGGCCAGGGGGGTTCAGGGGCTGAGGAAGCTCCAAGGCTAAGGAGTTGCCACAGCCAAGGAGGGACTTCAGGGCTGGGGTTGTGGCTGAGGGGGTGACACATGCATGGGGACCAGGGCCAGGCCTGAGGTGGCTCTGGGGCCAAGGGGATGACAGGGACATGGGGCTTCTGCCACCAAGGGGGCTCTGAGGCTGAGGAGATGACAGGGACACAAGGGGTCTGGGGTCTGACACAGCCATGGGATCCAGGGCCAGGCCTGAGGTAGCTCTGGGGCCAAGGGGGTGACAGGGACACAGGGGGTCTGAGGGGGTGACAGGGACATGAGGTCTCAGGCCAGGTCTGAGGGGGCGACAGGGCCAACGGGGTGACAGGGACATGGGGATTCTGGGGTCTGAGGGGGTGACAGGGACATGGGGGCTCTGGGGGGGTGATACAGCCATAGGATCCAGGGCCAGGTCTGAGGGGGTGACAGGGACATGGGGACTCTGGGGTCTGAGGGGGTGACAGGGACATGGGGGCTTTGTGTTCTGAGGGGGTGACAGGAATATGGGGGCTCCAGGGACATGGAGGCTCTGTGCTCTGAGGGGGTGACACGGACACGGGGGCTGTAGGGCCAGGTGGGCTGCAGGGCCGGGCCCGAGGTGGCTCTGGGGTCAAAGGTGTGACAGGGCCATGGAGGCTCTGGGGCTGAGGGGGCTCCAGGGACATGGAGGCTCTGGGTCTGAGGGGGTGACAGGGACATGGAGGCTCCAGGGCCAGGTCTGAGGGGGTGACAGGAACATGGAGGCTCTGGGTCTGAGGCGGTGACAGGAACATGGAGGCTCTGGGTCTGAGGGGGACATGGGGACTGTGGGGCTGAATCCACTGCCCAGGCCCCTGGCAGTGCCCCATGACACCCCCATCTCCACCCCCCAATAACCAGCACACAAAACCCCTCCCACTGCAGGGGTGGGGGCACTCCTGGTGCTATTAATTGGAGCTTCATTAGAACTTAATTAGAGCTAGGGACCCCAGGCCATAGCTGCAGGTGAAGGAGAGATTTGCTGTGGGTACAACCATGGAATGGTTTGGGTTGGAAGGGACATTAAAAAATCGTCTTGATCCATCCCCTGGTGTGGGCAGGGGGCTCTGCCCTCATCCCAAGGAAGCCCAGTTTGTGACTTTTTTTCGGTGTGAAATTCCTGCTTTTCATTCAGATCCTTCAAGCCTTGCTTTTGCAGGGCTTTGTCCAACCAACGAATTATTCACAAAAACCCATACAGGAGTTTGCAGATCCACCAAATGAGGATTTCCCTCCCCGAAACGCTCTCTGCTTGCCAGCCGAGAAAGAAATGCCCCATTTTTATGCATTATTAAAGGGCTTTTCTTGCCCACAGCCAGCAACCGTAAAAACACCTAGTTTATGCATTATTTAGGTCCTTGGTGCCAGGAGCCAGCTGGTTTGAAGCAGCTCCTCAGCCGGCAGAGGTCAGCATTGGAAAGGCTTTTTCCAAAGGGATTTAGGGCGTGGAAATCCCCAAGGATTTCTGCAGGTACCCCCATCCCTGGGGATGTCCTCAGCCCATCTGGAAACCATCTGATAGCATCAGAAATCATCTTTAAAAAGGAGGATTTTGGGGTCAGAGGGGGTTGAGGAAAAGTGTGTGGAAAAGTGATGTTCTTACCTGGGCTTTAGTCAGGAAATAAAATGCTCCCAAGCTAGACGCTTGCCAAAGGCCTAAAGTCACAACATTCTGAGATAATTAAAAAGGAGAGGCTTGCCTTGTTTTTATAAATTATTTTTTTATAAGCCCCTCTCCATGGCAGTGTCATTATTTTAAATACTGTAATACCCACTTGGTCGTGCAGGAGAGCAAAGGGATTATTGACTTTAAACGTTAAATAACATAAAAGCAATAATGTTTACTGAGTCCATCCACTGATTAAAGAAATCACAGAAACAAATCCGAGTTGTTTAGGCTGGAAAAGAGCTTTGAGGTCATCAAATCCGATGGCTTTGCAAACAAATGAGATTAATTCAGTTGGATTTTCTTCCTGAGGTTATTTCTTGTACCTGGGCCACTCTAAATAACAGATAAATAACGAATGGCAGAGGAATTCACCCCAAAACAAATGTTTGCTATAGATCCATTAATATCTCTGTTCCTTACCTGGGATGTGGATGGATTGAAAATGTGAGGATTTTTGAGTTAATGGTAAATCACCCATGAATTGTCTATAAAATTGTCCTAAACCAACTGCAGGGCACTTTGTTTAGTAAGGAAAAAAATAAAAAGTGAGGATGAGTTGGATAATGATTGCTCACCTCAAGCAAAGCCAGGATTTATGATTAACCACCCTCGCAAAGGCAACTTGTCTCTCCTTCATTACTCGTATTGACCAGTTAAAGTCTGAAATCAGCTCATTTCCAGCTCCTAAACAAATTTTTAAATTATTTGGTGTCTCCTCTGACAGAGGAGCTTGGTTTTTTTCTGTCTTAGTTTGTCTGGATCTGTGTTCTTTGAGTTTTTTCTTACTTTCAGTTTGTCTGGATCTTTGTTCTTTGAGAGGATTTTTCCCTATCTCAGTTTATGAGGACCTGTATTCTTTGCCTTCTAAGGACTTAATTAACTGGTGTTGATTAAACCACTTCCCTTCTCAAATTCCACTTGGAATTCAGCCCCTGGGATACTTCACCTCCCTTCTGCTCTCCCCACTGCCCCAAGAATTGTCTATAATTCATAAAAAAATCAATAATTCAGAGGGCTGCAGCTCTGTCAGCTCTCCCTGCCGGGCTAGGAGCTCTGCTCAGCCCAGGTGCTGCTCCCCAACTCCTATTCCAGGGCACAAATTGTTCTTCATTCCCGGAACCGAGGAGAAATGCAGGAAAAGTCTGGCCAGTTTTACCAGGATCAGTTTATTCCTGCAATTCTAACAGCATTCAATTTCTCCATTCTTATTCCACTTCCCTCGATTTTCCCCCCTGTTTTTCATTGAACACCAACCTCCTTTCTTCTCCACAAAAAGGACTTGTGACCCCTTCCATCTGTTTTTCTCATTGTCCCCTAAAAACAGCTCAGGAAGCTGAGGCACAATGCAGCTGCTGTGGAGAGTTGTTCAGATTTTCATCCCCGTGCCCAAAATGTTCCTTTTAAAGCTGTTTCTGCAGCAGAGCTCCGGCAATGAGGGAGGGAGGAGTGAGATCCCATTTCCCAGCTGGATTTTGTTCAATCTCAGCTGAGGAGTTGATGGAATTGTACCAAACTTCCCATTTTTTGAGGCATGGATTGATTCCCTACTGACTCCTAAACTCAGCTTTGTGAGAAACCAAATGCCAGAGGTTTTGCTCCCATTTTCCTTTGTTTTTAACATGAAAACTCCTTGGATTATTAATGCCACAAAAATATTTTGGAGTCACGGAGATTTTGGGCCTGAGCACAGGCAAGAAAACACCCTGGGAAATACAAACTGTGTTTTATTAACGCTGATTATTAATTGCTAATTAACGGCTGTGGGCAGGGCTTTGCTTCTGGAGTGATTCTGGTCTCAGCTGGGGATGAACACCCAGCCCCGACCTCCTGCTGCAAATGCAAACCCAAATTCCTTCATTTTCTGTGCTTCGATCGTTGTTCTCTGCCCAAAGTCCCTCTGGGCTCGCTGGGGGAGGTGCTGGAAGCCAAACCAGGGGCCAAGGTGGCCAGAGCTGCTGGGCAAAGGGCACCTTCCAGTGATGGCAGCTTTAGGGACAACTGAGGGACAGGAAAAGTCCTTTTGGGTAAAAAAGGTCATTTTTGCCCATCTCTGGGCTAAACCAGCCTGTCCCCAGCTGGGCTTTGCCCTCTGGTGCTGCTTCCAGCCTTGGACTCACAGCCAGGTTTATTCCCATCATTTACAACCCCCGCTCCATCCTCTGGGAGCATCACGAGATAAAACCACTCTGCAGCTTGTGCTGGATACCTCTGGATCACAGCTCTCCCCAGCCTTGAAGAGCCTGTGGGCTCCTTGCCTCCTAATTCCAGCTCTCTGCAGAGATTTAACACGACTTTAATTGCCCTGGCGTTCTCCACGAGCTGAGGAGAAAAAGTCCAGGAGAAATCCTTCGGGAGAATTGTCAGGGCTCCTGCCTCCACTCAGCCCCTAAAACTGGCACGTCCCAGCCCCACCCTCTGTTAACGAGCTCTGATTTTATCCAAAATATTTCCAGCTGATGAAAAACCCCTCATCATCAGCTTCCTCATTTCCTACTTTGGCATAATCCTGGGTCAGAGGCAGGAATTTTATCAGGGGTTTTCAATCGTGAGTAAAATCACCCTGAGAGCCTCGAGGGAGACGCTACATATTCGAAATAAATTTGAAAATTCGAAATAAATTCGAATTTTCCTGAACAAAACCCTTTGGAACGCCAGCTGTCGTCAAGCTCCAGCTGAAACCCAGCGGTTATGCCGGGATAAACCTCCGGGATGGTTCCGAGCGGGGTTTATTTATTCACAGCAGCTGCGGCACGGGCAGCGGCGTTTCAGCACCGCTCCTGCATCCCTCGCATCCCTCCGTAGCCATGGAAACGGCCCCGCGGGAGCGCCGTGCCCATGGCAACCCCGCAGGAGCATCCTGAGCATCCCCAGAGCCTCCCCCTGCGCTTCTCCTCCTGCCAGGCTCCGATTTTTGGCTCCTGCCCGCTCCCGGCTGGGTGACAGCAAAACTTTTCCTCATGGGCAGCTCCCCTTGCAGGGTCAAAGGGCAGATTTAACATTTAATGATGGAGTATTTGGTGTATAAAGCTTTCCTGGTGTCTTAATAAAGACAAACTATAAAGAGCCTTTAATGTGCTGGTTTGGGGGTCAGCAAAGCTTTGGGCAGAGTCCTGTGGGGTCTGGGCTCTTCATCCCAGCTGGAAGATGCCCCGAAAGGGACGGGAGGGTGCTCATCCCATGGGAAACTGTTCCAAAATGTTCCAAATCCTAATGGATAAAAACAGATTTTCCCTCCGACCCACATTTCCCAAGCCCGGTTCCTTTGTTTATTCTCATTTACACTCAGAGTAAAAAGAGGGAACCCCACAAAGGCCCTGGAACGCTTCCTATGGAGGGAAAATCCGGGTGGAAATTTCCTCCCCAGCTCGGGTAAGAGGATTTTGGGTTTAATCATCTCACCCTCCCTGAGAAACCAGGTCAGGGCAGGGAAAAGCTTGTTGAGTTCTCAGGTGAATAAACGAGGCGAAGAACTGAACCAGAAATGGCTGCATCAAAGAAAAATAGGATTGAAAAAAAAAATTGAAAGTTAATTTTTGAATTCTACTTTTTAAATTATTTCTCCACCTTCAACCTGGCCCTTGTTTCAGTCTATCGCTTGACTTTTTTTTTTTTTTTTTTTTTTTTTTTTTTAATAGAAATCAAGTCATTATCCGCATTTTCTGCGGTCCAGCTTTCTCAGCTCATCCCCAACCCCTTTTCCCAGAGGAGAAAAAAAAAACCAACAACTACTTTCCTGCCCACGAGAAGCACTGAGAACGTTCTCCCTGCCCCAAAAGTTTCCATGCCCGAATTTCAACAAGTCCCTGCCAGCTCCCTGTGACACATCCCGGGTTAGGAGTGATTCCCGGAGCAGGATCCGGGAAGCCAAAAATCCAAAAATTTTTGGGCTCGGTGCCAAAGCAATGGGAACTGCAGCGCCTGAGCCCGTCACGGGTTATTTTTGAGGAGGTGACCTCAGCGCTGCCTCCTGATGTCACCCAGGGCGCTCCTGGCCCGGAAAGTTCCTCCCAGGGGGATCGCGAGTCCAAAATAATCCGAGAGAGAAGGGGAGGAAAAGAAAGGAAAACCTCCCGGTGAGTCATGTGCCAACAACCCCTCTCCGAGGGGGAAAAAAAAGAAATTTTAAAATCCACTTTTTCCTGCCAAGGAGCCGGCGGTGGGTAATGGAATTTCAGGGGGGTCTACGGGAATTCCAGGATTTCTAGGAAGGCTTAGTCCCTGGAGCTGCGGGGAGGATCCGGGCTCTTGGAGCAGAAAAAGGAGATTTCTCCATCCTAAAGGGCACAAGGAGCCCTTTCTGGGAAAGCTTTTCCCTGGCACAGCGGGGAATTGTGGAGTCCTGCAGCTGCTGCCGCCGAGGTTATTTTTAACTCCAGAGCTGGGCACGGACTGGAGCAGGCAGCACAAAAAGGAGCGAACTTCTCCCGTGTCCAGAAGTTCATCCCCACACAGCCCCAAACACAATAACTCCATATCCCCCGCTTTTATAATCAGCTTTTATTCCAATTTTTTTCCCAAACCAGCATTTTATTTTATTTATTTATTTTTAAAATAAAAGGTGTTATTTTACCTTCTAGCATGCCGGTGATGCCTGGAGAGGCCAAAGGCATTTTTTGGGAGCTATATTGTTGTAATAAAGTTGGATAGGATATTTGGTTTTTTATGTAGAATAGCTGAATTTTTATTTATATAATTGATATTTATATGATTGCTATAAGGTACTTGTTTGAATTTAATTGGTTAGTAATTTATTGAAACTTAGTTTATTGATTGCTAACGTTAATGTATAAGTTTATTAAAATGTTTTAGATATATTTATATTTTTCATGGGATAGATTTTTAATTTTTGTAGGTGTAATTTTTAAAATAAGAATAGATTTTAATATTGTATTTATATATAATAGAATAGAATAGAATAGAATAGAATAGAATAGAATGTTATATATAGTAATATAATGTTATATATAGTAATATAATATAATAATAGTAAGAGTAATAGTAATAATAATAGCAATAAATAGTAATGTATAATAGTAATGTTATATTATTATATCATATATATAATATAGAAATATAAATAGTAATATAAATATAATAGTTAGTATATTATATTTTATATTATATTATAATTAATAATATGATAATACAATAGTAGAATAATATAGAATATAGAATATGTAATGTATAATATATAATAATTATTAATAATTAATTGTAATAATCTGTAATAGATAATGTAAACTGATTTTTTTTTTAATGGGAATTTAATAGGTTATTTTAGTTAGAACAGTGAGGTTTGAATTACGTTTCAGGAGGGTTTTTACAATAAGGTTTATTTTGTGTGACACCATCCCCAGGGGATGTGCCCAGGCCTGGGGGCAGCACTGGAGGGGGATAAGGAGCTTACAGGGAGCTGCCTGGAATAGCAGCGAGCTCAGCAGTGGGGTCATCACCCTGAGCAGATTGGAGCAGCTCCAGGAACCTTCCTAACCCCTGGATAAACATTTATAACCCTATGGGTAATTAATTATAACCCCCTGGGTAAACATTTAGAACCCTACTGATAACTAATTATAACCCTATGGATAAACATTTATAACCCTACTGATAATTTTAACCCCATGGATGAACATTTATAGCCCTAATGATAGTTACAACCCCCTGAACAAAGAATTCTACCTCTATGGATAATTATAACCCCATGGATAAACATTTCTAACCCTATTGATTATTATAACCCCCTGGATAAAAATTTATAACCCTGCTGTCCATGGATGAACATTTCTAACCCCTGGATAAAGAATTCTACCCATACGGATAATTATAACCCCATGGATAAACACTTCTAAACCTATTGATAATTCTAAACCCCTGGATAAAGAGTTCTACCCCTCCTGATAATTACAACCCCATGGAAAAACATTTATAACCCTATTGATAATTATAACCTCATGGATGGACATTTCTAACCTCATGGATAAAGATTTCTTACCCCATGGATGGGCATTTATAAGCCAATAGATGAACATTTTTAACCCTAAAGGTGAATATTTTAACCCCAAAAGATGAATATTTTAACCCCAAAGGATGAACATTTATAACCCTAGAGATGAACATTTTTAACCCCAAAGGATGAGCATTTATAACCCCAGAGATGAACATTTTTAACCCTAAGGGATGACCATTTATAACCCCAGAGATGAACATTTTTAACCCCAAGGGATGACCATTTATAACCCCAGAGATGAACATTTTTAACCCCAAGGGATGACCATTTATAACCCCAGAGATGAACATTTAGAGCCTTTTTAAGGCCTTTTCCACCAGCAAAGCTCAGGAGGGTGAGTGCAGCCCCCAAGATTTCATATTCCAGTGGCCATTCCCACGGAAGAGAATTAATATTGAATTAATTCCAAAGTGACATCACCGAGGGAAGCAGAGCCACAAGGAAGGAACCAACTCCTCCCAGCCCCGGGGCTGCCCTCCATGCAGAGCCATAAATTGAATTATTTTTTCCTTGGCTTCTCTGCAGAGCCAAGGAGAAAACTCCTCTGAAAGCAGCGGGAGGTGCTGGGTGGAAAGTTTGGCCGGCTGGTTTTTCCCCTGCGTGGTTTTCTTCTCCTGGCACGTTTCTCTGGGATTTGCTGGGACTTCTCCTCCTCCTCCTCCTCCTCCTCCTCGTCACCGTGGGTTACATAACGATGACTCCCTGGAAAAGCAGGTAATTAATGCCCTGCTCCTCCCATTTCCTCCTCCCGACCTGCTTTCCCTACCAGAAAAGGCAAAAATTATATGAATCACAGAATCATGGGATGGTTTGGGTGGAGAGGACCTAAAATCTCATCACAGCTTCCACTGTCCCCGTCCAACCTGGCCCTGAACACCTTTTATCTTTTTTTTTTTCAGTCCTTTTATCCTAATTTTTCTTCAGACAGAAGAAAACCCATTTAATGGATGGGATTTCCATCCAAACATTCCAAACTTCCAGGTTTTAGGAACAAAGGAGAAATCCCATCCATTCAATCCTTCAGTTGAACACAGAATGATGATGCAGGTCGAGGTTCCCATGCAGAGCATGGAAAAGCCCTTCTGCCACTAAAAATGGGCTGAAAATGACTTTTTTTTCCCTCTGAAAGGAGAGCTCTCTGCAGGGCTGCACAGCCTGAGTGAGCAACAAAGGCCTCACCACGAAAAAAACACAAAATATCCTCATAAAGCCTCAATTTTTTAAAATTATAAACCAAGATGGGAAAATCCTGAGTGGATCTTTCCTTCTGGCTGGGCAGGAAGTGCCCCCGGGGGTTTTGCCACCATCCCTGGTTGTCCCCAAGTTGGGTTTTCTCTGCTTTCATCCAGGCAACAGCCAAATATCATATTTCCAAGAAAAAGAATTAAAAAAAAAAAAAAAAAAAAAAAAAAAAAAAAAAAAGGAAAATCCAGAGAGAGAATCCAGAGAAAATTCCCAATAAAAAGCCAGGAGTTTTGCTTCAAAGAGAATTCCACGGTGAGGATTCCCTTAGGGGATTAGCCAAGCTCTGCAGAACCCATCTCCTTTAACCCTCTGAACACAGTTACTCCCGATTATTTTTCCCTTTGGAGGGTTCCAAGAGGTTTCTGGATGATCTCAATGGAATCTGAGCTCGAGTTTGGATTTTTTGCTGGCTCCAGGAAGCGAGGGCGGGGTGGGCACTTCACCCTTTCCTCAAACCCCACCAGATCACCACATCCACAAACCACCTGGATGCCTTCCCTGCCTTTGCAAAGCCAGAGCTGGGTGAATAAAAGCGTTTTCCACGAATTAAAGTGATAAAAAACAACCTAAAATCGATGGGAGGTGATGATGGAGATGAGCCTTCCTCCCTCCCCAGCCCAGCATTAAACCAAAGTCAATGTTACGAGAAAAACTCATCCCATTAATGATTTCTGAGCTGGCACAGGGCCTGGTGTGTTGCTTCCACTTCCTCCAAACCTCCAGAGGAGATCGATGCAGCTCCTGGCTTGAGGCTGAAAGAAATTTTACCCTGGGATGTAAAAAAAAATCCATTAAAGAGCTGCTGTGGGTGCACTGGTGGGGAGGTTTCAGCCCTGATGACTTCCACAATAAATTAAAATTTCATCAATAATCCATAGGCTGCTCCTGAGTGATGTGCAGCTGGGATATGACAAAATGTCTCTATTTCTACAAAGAGAAATTCTATTTCCAGAGGGAAAAATGGTTTATTCTTTAGTTTTGGCCAGAGCACGGTTTTCAGTAAATGTTCTTTTTGGATAAATAGTTTGCTGTTGTTGTTATTCTTCTGGAATAAATTGTTAAACCCCTGACTTTTAGATTTATGCAGGATTAATTCATCCAAACCAGCCAATTACTGGTTTCTTTCTTTTCTTGGCATGGGATTTGGATGAGTATTTAACCCAAACCAGGCAATCAGGAACCATCTGCTCATCCACACACGGAATAAATTTCTCCTGTACGGCAGAGCTTCCACAGGCCTCAATGCTACCCACTCCATTTTCTCCTGAAATGTTTTCCTATTTCCCTGCCAGACAGAAACCACTTTTATTTATTCTAACCTAGCCCAGCCAGATGGATCACAAGGCTGTGGAGCACCAGGGCAAAATCCCTTTTCCATCCAGATGTGCTCTGTGGTCCAGGATGGTCCTTCCTGGTCCAGCTGTTTTGAGCAGCCTCAGGAAGGTTATGGCTATGTTAAAATCATAAAATCCTGGTATTTGGGTTGGAAAGGGCCTTAAAATTCATCCAGTGCCACCCTTGCCGTGGCAGGGACACCTCCCACTGTCCCAGGGTGCTCCAACCTGGCCTTGGGCACTGCCAGGGATCCAGGGGCAGCCACAGCTGCTCTGAAAACTCCTAAAATTTGGGAAACTCCCCCATTGCGATCTTTAGGTCTCTGTATATTCTGGCTGTGAATCCAAACCCTTCGAAAAACCCGAATTTGCCATCCTATGGTTTTTAATTTTCTTCTGTGGCATTTCCTCCCATTAAACATCAGGATTCCCCAGCATAAAGCGAAGTTGCAGGAGTGAGTTCTGCTCCTCTGGGAAAGACAAATCCATCCCTTTTCCCACGGGTCTGAGAGTTTTATTTCCTCTCCATCAGCCCCGGGAGCAGCTCTGTTGCATGGGATAATGGATTTGGAGCTGCAGTCAGCAACTGCTAAAAGCATTCTATCCTATCCCAGGGCCTCGACCAGGAGATTTCCAACCCGCCCCAAACCCTGATACTTCTTCAAATAAAAAAATCCACGCACTGCGATTTTCCTAGATTCCCCAAACAGCCCCAAACCTCCTCATTCCATTTGGTATTTCTCCAATAAATCACCAAGATACTTCAACTTTCCAAGATTTCCCCAGGCAGCCCCAAGCCTTCATATTCCTTCAGTATAAAACCCAACTGCTGCAATATTCCAGGGTTTTCAGATCAGCCTGAAACCCTGATAATTCTTCAATCAAACCATCAGTGTCCTGCTGTTTTCCAAGATTTTTAAATCAGACCCAAGCCCTGATATTTCCTCAAATGCTGCAATATTCTGAGACTTCCAAACCAGCCCCAAATCCTGGTGATGATCCGACCAACATTTCTTCAGCAAACCATCAGAACATTTCAACTTTCCAAGATTTCTGAACCAGCCCCAAATCCTGGTGATTCCATTCTTATTTCTTCAATAAACCATCAAAGCACTGCAATTTTCCAAGATTCCCAAATCCTAATGATCCCACCAACATTTCTTCAATAAACCACCCAAATTTTTCCATTTCACAGCATCCCCCACACCCCGATATTTCCTCAGTATAAAATCCAACTGCTGCAATATTCCAAGATTTTATATTCAGCCTTGAGCCCTAATATTTCTTCCATAAAAAATCCCACTGCTGCAATATTCCAAGATTTTATATTCAGCCTCAAACCCTGATAATTCTTCAATAAAACCATCCAGGTGCTGGAATATTCAAAGATTTTATATTCAGCCTCAAACCCTGACAATTCTTCAATAAAACCATCAGTGTACTGCAGCTTTCCGAGATTTTTAAATCAGTCCCAAGCCCTGGTATTTTCTCAGTATAAAATCCAACTGCTGCAATATTCCAGGGTTTTACAGTCAGCCTCAAACCCTGACAATTCTTCAATAAAACCATCAGTGTACTGCAGCTTTCCGAGATTTTTAAATCAGTTCCAAGCCCTGGTATTTTCTCAGTATAAAATCCAACTGCTGCAATATCCCAATATTTTATATTCAGCCTTAAACCCTGACAATTCTTCAATAAAACCGTGGAAATGCTGCGATTTTCCAGGCGCTCCTTTGGCTGCCAGTGCCGCTCCCCGTGCCCGGTGGGGGATGATCTGGGGCAAAGCCGGGGGTTGCGGGGAGGTGGCTGCGGTTTTCCCCGGGGAAGGGGATGGATGATGGATTGTGGATGGATTGTGGATGGTGGATGCGGGCCGGGCTGAGCCGGGCTTGGCTCCTCCCTCTCGCTATTTATTCCTGCGCCGAGCTCCGGGACTGAATCACCTCGGAGCGAGCGGGCAGCGCCCTCCCAGCCGGTGAGTGCCGGGGACACGGGGACACACACGGGGACACGGGGCTCGGGGACACGGGGAGGGATAAATCCAGAGAGGCGAGAGGGGTTTGAACCCCCATGCGGGGCTGCCTCTTTCCTTGCCATGGCCGCCTAAAAATTGACATTTCCAGCTGCTCCTTAAAAGCCAGAGCTCCTGCCCGGTCCTTGTTTACTCAGCGTTTACTCAACGCTGGCGCTGCTGGGGAATTTCTTCTCCGAAGGTTTTGCCTTTTCCCAGCTGCTCCCCCATTGTTTGAGGGGGTGAAAGAGAAAGAAAGGGGCGAGGACGAGATTTTTCAACTCATACGTGACATTTTCAGGGAAATTCCGATTTCATTTCGGATCCCCAGAGCCTATTCCAGGCCGGAATTTTCACCCCAGCATCGCCAGGAGGGTCGGGACGCCCCCACCCCCGAGCATCTTCCCACCTCCACCTTCCCCACCTCCCTTCTCCCCCCTCCCCTCCGCCCTTCCCAAGGTTATTTCCAGGGGTATTTTGGGTATTTTGGCACCCGGCTGTTGGTTTTTCCCCTACAAAGCGGAACCTCCTCCTTGCCAATGCCGAGCACATAATTGCAGCTTGCGATCGCTCCTCGCAGCCTCCATTTTCCGCAGAGGGAGCGCAGAGCTCCTCCAGCACGGATAAAAATCAGCTCCGGCACAAACCACCTGAATTAATTCCTCATTTCCAGCATCCTCCGGTTGGGCGAATTTGGGGGAGGAAGGTTAAAAAAATTATAGATCGAGTGTGAATTCACTCGATTCACTCCATCTATAATTTAATATTAATGTCATGGTCAGGCCATAAATAGCATTTCCGAGCAGAGAGATCCCAGCCCCGCGTTTTTCTTCTCCGAGAGAAATCTGGGATTTTTTCCTGGGAGAAAATCCCGGATTCCCAGGAAGCAGCTCCTGAGCCTCGTCAGGGGTTTGTGCCAAGGAACTCATTTATTTGGGGCGAAGCTCCTCGCTCGCCAATTAGCGCTGTGCCCTGTTTATCAGAGCTCTAAAAGCAATTAGAGGAGCAGGTCAGCGCTGCCAGGCGCTGTAACATTCCAAGATTCTCAAATCAGCCTCAAACCCTGCGATTTCTTCCAGAAAACCACAGCAGTGCTTTGCCAGAACCCCTCCTCAACCAGGGCCTCATTTTTTTTCTCCCTCGGAACTCATAACGGGGAGTGATATCTCCAAAACCAAATTTTTAAAAAAGCCAGTTTGCTGCCTTTTCCTCCTCCATTTTTAATTTTCCCGAGCACCCAAGGAGCTGCTTGTTTTTCCCTGCCTTTTGGCTATTTTTAACCCCCCTGATCTCATCGCTGCCCCCAGCGGGTGGGTGCTGCGGGGTGAGGGAGGCAGCGAACCCGCTCCGGAGCGCCTTGAGCCCAGATTTTTCCATGAAAAAACAATGCCGGAATTCCTGCCCTTCGCCAGGGAAGGGCTTGTGCGTCTCCCCAGCCTTTTTATTTAGGGTCTTGCTAACGATCCTATCCAAACCACTGAGCTTGAAGGGCTTTAATTCAAACATTTCTGGACATAAAACCAGTTTGGGGGCTTTTTGGCATGGGAAGGGGAGAAAAAGCATCATTAATGAATCCAAAGAGATTAATTTGCTTTTTGTGGCTCACAAAGCTGTGTCTAGGTGGCAACAGGAAAAAATATGGTTTAAACAGGGGTTTGTTTGGCCTTTTTGGCTGCTCAGGAGAGCTCAGCATCTCCTGCCTGCCTTCAGGTTATTCCTGGCCGTAGGAAGCTGCTCCACTAATCGCTGCAAAAAAAGGAAAAAGAATTTAGGACCCAAATGGAATTGTTTTTTGCTGGAACACGAGCCAGAAGGCGCATCCAGGGATGCTGTGGAACGCCCACCCACACCGAGAGCGCTTCTCTCGCCCTCCCCAGCAGGCAAGGGGCGATTTTGGGGAGACAGCTCAGCCGCGGGCAAGATGGAAAAACCCTTTTCCATGGCTGCACTCGCACACAGGGGAGCAGCGATTCGATGCCCTTGGCAGTGCGGGGAGGCATCCGGAGGGATTTGGCAGCTTGGGAGGTGTTCCCGAGGTTTTTCCCGAGGATTTGCCGCCGGGGTGGATTGTTGCACCCAGGGGCGGGAATGGCTCGTTGGCCACCGGGGTTTCAGCCTTGCCAGCCCCCGGGCGAGCGTGGAAGATGCCCAGAATGCCAGAAGCAAACGCTGACTCAGTGGATGTTCTGAGTCAATGGATGTTGGCAAACACTGAATTTCAAAATTTCCGGTTTTCAGCTAAGGCCTTGCCCCATTAGCAGGAATTTGGGGTAAAACGCGCTGAATTTGGGAAAAGAAACCCCCCGGGGCCAGGCTGGGCGTTGTCCTCCCGGCAGCACCGAGTGCTCCAAAGCTTTGGGGTCGGGCTGGATCCGTTCATGGCGCCGATCGTGGCACAGCAGGAATTTCATTGCTGCCCTCAGATTGGCCAGGGCAGGTTTGATAAGCGGGGTTTTACCTCAAAATCTCCCAAAAGCTTTTCCTTCACCACTTAAAGCTGCCAGCAGCAGGGGTCCTGTTGGGGGATATATATAAATACATATATAAAAATAAGTATATATATATATATATATATATATATATATATGTGTATAAATAGATATATACATTGGATAGATATATACAATCGATAAATAGATAAATAGCTATATACAATAAATATAATACATATATACAAACATATCTCAATAAATACACATATATATAAAAATACACATATCACACACATATAAATATAAAATATTTTACATTTATGCATAAATAAAGGGTTGGTGAGAGAGGATAAATACACATTTAGTCCAGTGCTGTTTGTTCTGCAGCTGGGTTTAGAGGGACCAGCCGTTTTTTTCTGTGACCCACAAGCGAGGGAGGGTTGCTCCGGGGGTGTGGCCCTGCCCTGACGCTGTCCTTGTCCCCACAGCCATGGCCAGGCTCCTCGGCACCCGCTGCCTGCTGCTGCTGCTGCTCCTCGGCGTCTGCACCGACATCGCCTCGGCCAAGAAGAGCAAAGGCAAACCCGGCTGGGGCACGGGGAGCCACCGCCAGCCCAGCTACCCCCGCCAGCCCGGCTACCCCCAAAACCCCAGCTACCCCCACAACCCGGGCTACCCCCACAACCCCGGCTACCCCCATAACCCCGGCTATCCCCACAACCCCGGCTACCCGGGCTGGGGACAGGGCTACAACCCGTCCAGCGGAGGCAGTTACCACCAGAAGCCGTGGAAGGCGCCCAAGCCCAAGCCCAGCTTCAAGCACGTGGCGGGGGCGGCGGCGGCGGGGGCCGTGGTGGGGGGCCTGGGGGGCTACGCCATGGGCAGGGTGATGTCGGGGATGCACTATCGCTTCGACAGCCCCGACGAGTACCGCTGGTGGAACGAGAACGCCGCGCGCTACCCCAACCAGGTCTACTACCGCGACTATCGCGACTACCGCGGCCCCGTGCCGCAGGACGTCTTCGTGGCCGACTGCTTCAACATCACCGTCACCGAGCACAACATCGGCCCCGCCGCCAAGAAGAACGCCTCGGAGGCCGGAGCCGCCGCCAACCAGACGGAGGCGGAGCTGGAGGCGCGCGTGGTGACCAAGGTGATCCGCGAGATGTGCATCCAGCAGTACCAGGAGTACCGGCTGGCCTCGGGAGTGCGGCCGCCCCTCGCCGACGCCTCGCTGGCCGCCCTGCTGCTCCTCGTCCTCTTCGCCCTGCACTAGAGCGCCCCGCGGCTTCCAGGTGTCACCCGTGTCCCCGAGGGGTCCCCGCCCCGTTCTCGCTTGCGGTTGGTTTTAGGTGAGGAGCACCTGGGGCGCTCCCTGGAGTACCCGGTTCAGGCAACGGGATGAAAATTTCCTTTTCTGCCCCAAACGCGTCCCCGGGACGGCGCTGGAGCCCAAAACCGCGGCCTTCACCACCTCCTCCTCCTCCTCGGGGACACCCCGAGAGGGACCAGGCAGAGGGGAGCTCTCCTTGGCGTCCCTGCAGGAGCGTTTCCAAAAATGCTCTTTGTTAACAGGCAGGGTTTTATCTCACCCCTCAGTGCCCACACCCTCTCTCCCTGGGGCACCCCAGCACCTCAGGGCATTTCAGAAGGGCAGCTATGGGGTTTTCAAGCTGCAATTTGAACCGTTTAATCCTAAAAAAATAATTCCTTTCCCTGTGTATATGAAGAGCTGCCACTCCACACCCTGCATGCTGCAAACCCCCTCTGCAGCAACACACCAAAATAAAGTCATTTTTTACTCCCTGTCACAGCGAGGCTGAAGCACCAGGCAGTCTTTAGAGGCAGAAAGTGCTGCTGAATGCCCCAAACACCCCCAAAAAGGTGTTACAGCCCGAGGAAAAGCTATTTTGGATGCTCTAGGTGATAAGTCACGTTCATACTTCAGCACCTGGACCTAAAGGACATTAAAATGCAGCAGAAAGGATTCTCAGGGGAGTCAAGCACGTACGTAGCAAGAGACTGAAATCGGCTAAACCACAGCAGTACAGCAAACAGCATCGGGAAAAACAGGCCTGGGAAGGGAAAGGCTTAAAAAAAAGTCACATTTGTGAGTAATTCCTTTGCCCTGTGGAAGCAACGGGTGAAATTCTTGCTTCTTGTGTCGATGCTGGGCTGGGGACGAGCTGTAACATCCGTGGCACTGCGCTTGTTGAACTGAGCTCGATTTAATATCTCTCGTGTATTTTTTTTTTTTTTTGCAAGGCACTGAATAACACTGTCCTAAATGAGATATTTTTCTTTTTTTTGTTTTGTTTGTTTTGCATTGGTGTAAGCTAAGTGAAGATATATTATATATATTATATATAAATATATATATAAACAGAGAGAAAATTAACCTTTCAGGATACCCACCGGAAAAGCAGGGCTTTGAGGTGCCCCATACTTTGTGATAAGCGGATGTTTTGTAAACCCTGTCACGGTGCATGCCCGGGATTTGCCGTGCTGAGCCTTTTCTAAGTGTTCCACGTCTGGTACAAATTAAAACGGATCAAGCCAAGGTGCCCGGCAGCCTCCTTCGTGCGCCAGCCCCCGGCCGGCCCCGCGGCCCTGAACAGAACAGAAGCGGCTTTTTCCACATTTCCCACATTTTCCACCCTCCCTGTCTCTCCTCCCTGGCCTGAGGGAGCCTTTGTTCCCTTCCAGCACCAAATCTGGCCCAAACCCCACAATCCCAGTTAACCTTTTCTCCCCCTGCTCCCACCAATGGTATCGCTGCAATCCGAGAAGTGTTTTCTAATTTCTGTCTTGTTCCAGTTTCTGTCTAATAAAGGAGTTTTTACATTTGCTGTTTCAGTGGCATTAAGCCTGACCCAAGCCCTGCTTAATCATGGAATCCTGGGTACTTAATAATGGAATTCTGGAGTAGTTTGGGTTGGAAGGACGCAAAATCCCACCCAGTGCCACCCCGGCCATGGCAGGGACATCTCTCACTGTGCCAAGCTCCATCCAGCCTGGCCTTGGACACTTCCAGGGATCCAGGGGCAGCCACAGCTTCTCTGGGAATTCCATCCCAGCCCCTCCCCACCCTCATTCCATCCCAAATCCCATTTAAATCTCCCCTTTTCCAGTGGGAAGCCATTCCCTGTGTCCTGTTCCTCCATCCCTTGTCCCCAGTCCCTCCCCAGCTCTCCTGGGGCCCCTTCAGGCCCTGCAAGGGGCTCGGAGCTCTCCCTGGATGCTTCCCTTCCCCAGGTGAACATTCCCAGTTCTCCCAGCCCGGCTCCAGAGGGGCCCCAGCAGCTCCACATCCTCTGAGTGGGGTCCCAGCTCTGCAGGTGGGGGTCTCAGCTGAGCGGGGCCCAGGGGCAGAATCCCCCCGGAGCTGCTGCCCAGGCTCGCTGCAAATTGGTCTCAATGGGATTTATTCAATTTATTTGTATTTCACAGCCAGAGGACCCCTCCTCTAACAGCCCCAGCTCTGACAAAGCTGCAGCCCTGTGGTAGGAGGAGTAATTCCCCCAAAAACAGGAAGGAAAAAGCTTCATCCCATCCAAAAGAAAGCAAAAAAGGAATGAAGAAAAAAAACTTCTCAATTTTCCGAGATGAACTCTTGGGTATTACCAGGAAGAGGCTCCCAGCACTTGCACCGTGAACTCCCCTGGGGAGGGTTTGACCTCAGCAGCAGCAGAACTATAAATTTCTCATTTTTAACCCCAACATCCCCATCTTCACTTTCCTCCCTCTCCATCATGAGAAACATTGGCAATGCTCAGATGAGCTCAAAAATAACACTTCCCCCTCTCTGCACACACAGCACTCCGGATTTTTTACCCATCACAGGGGTTTAGGGTGGTTTTTGGAGCCCTTTGCTCAGCAGGGAGGGTCAGAACTTTCCTGGCTCTGGGAACACCCAAGTGGGGTGACACGCTCTGAACTCTTGTGTCCTTTAAGGACAGCTGGATCAAATAACCCCTCTGGGCTCCCTGGAGTGATCTGGAGAAGCAGAGAAGTTAATTAATTAACTAAACACTCCAAATCCTGGAGAGTGCACAGGAGCCACGCACGGAGGATGTTCTGATTTACCAGGATGGTAATAAATAAATACACCCCAAAATGTAAATACTCCCCCAAAGTCTAAATAACTCAAAAAATTTAAATATACCCCAAAGTATAAATACCCCGCAAAGGGTAAATACCCTCCGAAAGTGTAAATACAATAAAATCGGAGGGGTTTTTTTAGAGTCTTCTCCAAATCTCTCATCACACAGCGCTTTATCTCCACAAATGAACACACCCCCATCCAGGCAGACCAACTGAATACACTTTTCCTGTCTAGAAAAAGCGGTAAAAAGGAATTCTGGTGCACAGTTGCCCATTTTGCAGAGAACTGGAGGAGGAATAGTCTGATTTAGAGGCTTGGGTTGCAAAGCAAGAGCCCGGAGCTCAGCCGGGGCTGATTTTATTCCTGCGGCGGCTCCGGTGTCGGGATCCTGAGCCGAGAGCTCCATCTCCCGTCCGAGCCCGGCTGCAGCGCCCGGGGTTGCTTTTACACGGCTGAATATCCCAAAAAAATGCGCTCCATGACCCGGCTGAGCTGTGTGTCGCTCACTCGGGCGCTTTTTGGGAGCTGGGGAATGCCTGGGTTTGACTCCACCACTCACCTGGAAAGCGCATCCCGAGGGATCTCGGTGTCCGGGGATGCTCGAGGTCAGTCTCGCTCTGCGGGCACGAGCTGATTAACCAGGGCTGATTAACGAGCTGATTAATCGCCGTTAAGGGTTTGCGGTGGTGTGGGGTTTTTTGGTTGTTTTTTGTTTGTTTGTTTGTTGGTTTGGTTTTTTTTCCCCTGCAGTTAAGGGTTTGGGGTTTTTGTTTTTGTTTGTTTGGTTTTGTGTTGGTTTTTTTTTTTTTTTTCCCCCTGCAGCGGGGGCTGGAAATGAAACTGGGGGGAAGAATGGAGCTTTTGGGTTGGAGGGACCTTAAATCCCATCCAGTGCCACCCCTGCCATGGCAGGGACAACTTCCACTGTCCCAGGCTGCTCCAAGCTCATCCAACCTGGCCCTGAACAATGCCAGGGATCCAGGAGCAGCCACAGCTTTTTTGGGAATTCCATGCCAGCACTTCCCCACCCTCCCAGCCAGAAATTCCTTCCCCAAATCCCATCTAACCCTGCCCTCCGGCAGTGGGAAACATTTCCCCTTGTCCTGGCTCTCCGTGACCGTGTGAAAAATCCTTCCCACGTCAGAAGCATCCCCGTGTCTTGTTCTTTGACAGGAGGGGAAAAGCAAGAAAAATTCGGGAATGTGTTTTAGGAAGTGCGGGGTCATTCCTGTAGCATTTCTGAACTCAAATCAGGGCCAGGAGCAGAGAATGCTCGTCAGGGATGCAGACACTGAAGCTTAACCCGGTTCTGGATGCAAAATAAAAAATTGAAAAATGCAAATCTGAGCTGTGGCCGGAGGTTCTGCCGGGTTCGTTCGGTGTTTTCAAACGAGCCCGCGGTGCATTGTAGGCGTGGATGGGTTTGTATAGCCTAAAAGCTGCTCCTCACCAGGGATGCTGATGATTCAGACAAGGCCTTGGCCTCGGGGGCATCCCTGCTCCAAAAGGCTTCTGAATCCCTTAGGAGCCAAATAACTTTCATAATATTTTTTTAAAATACTGTAAAAGAGTCCCCAAAATAAATATCTATTGTCTGGGGTTCCTTTCAACTCTCGCTAGAGGTGAGGCCAAACCCCCTCCCCTCCTGGGCAGATGATAAGGACACTCACATCCCCAAAACTCCCAAGAGAGATGACCCACTCAAACACCCAGCCTCAAAAACCCTTAGTGAGCACTCACCTGCATAATTAAGATTACACCTGCCTAGAAGCTTTTTTGGGATAATTTTCCACCTGGCACCACTTTGTTTTCTGTTCTCACAGCAATGGTTGAGCTGCTGTGCCTAAAACCTGGATTTGGGGAAGGTTTAAGCCCCCCAGGACAGGGATTGTTGAAGAAAACGCAGCTGCTGGAGGACAAAACATCCCTCACTGCTCTTTTCCGTTTCTTCCACGCAGGATTTGCCTCGTCTCTGACAAACACAAAACACCTGAGAGAGGCTCAGTCCAACAGCTGGGTGTGTTTTGGGCAGGAAATGCTGAAAATTGGGTTATCAAGGATTGGGATGGATCGTATCAAAGCTAGAGGGATGGGACCAAGCAGGGTTTGTCCCAGCCAGCCTCCCTCGGACATCCCCACTCCCTGCGTGGCTCCCGGTGCTAAACACGATGGATTTGGTTAAAATCAGAGGATGTCTCAAGGCCAAACTTTATTGCAAGGCGGAGGGCTCCGTTTCTAATCCCCACACCCCCTCCCCGCGAGTCCCAGCGCTCTTTTGGGGAGAAAGAAGCAGTTTTTGGTAAAGCAACGGGAATCCAGGGTCCGGAATCGCTGCGGGTGCCGATTGCCACAGGTCCTTGCAGGGCTGGCATTGCTCAGGTGCTGTCCCGGCTGGGGTTCGCAGGATGCATCCGGTCCCTGGTGGGGTTCGTAGGATCCATCCGGTCCCGGGTGGCGTTCCCAGGATCCACGCGGCTCCCGGTGAGCACCGGCCCGGCTGCCCAGCCTCTCCCCGCTCCCCAAGCCACATCCAATCCCCCAGGCAGTCATTTCTCTCCGAAAGGCCGGCGGGCGCGGCCGGCCGGGGGTCCCCGTGCTCCTCTCAGCGCTGCAGCCCGTGGCTGACCAGGCAGGCGCCCGATGCCAGGAGCAGGGCGAGCCCGAGCCCAGCGCGCCGCTCCCCGGGGGCTCTGCTGGGGGGTCCCCGCTTGCCCCCCAGCTCGGGCCAGCCCCCGGCGTGGAACCCGCCCGCGGGTGGCGGCTGCCGCGCCGCCGGGATGCCGTGACCCAGGCGGGACGGCCGCGGGCGACCCAGCAGCCCCATCCCGTAGCCCGCGGCAGCGCCGGCCGCGATGGCTCCGGCCACCTTGGAGCCGCGGCCCGGGGCGCCCCCGCCTCGGGACACGGCGCGGAAGCCCCCGCGGAACCCCCCGGTCCCGGGGCTCCTTCCGCCGGCCCCGCTCCTCCCGCCGGCCCCGCGGCGGCCGCCGGCAGCGTCGCTGAGGAGGGCGAGCAGCAGCATCACCGCCCAGCACCACGCGTGGTCCGGGGGCCGCATCCTGCCCCACCTGCGGAGCAACGAGGGGCGCTGAGAGCGGAGATCCCGGCCCCGAGCAGCGCCAGCCCGCCCGCCTTTAACGGAGTTCTTGGTTTGAGGTGCTTTTTGTGTTTCATTTACGCATTTCACACCTCGCTGAGTCACCTCCGAGTTGGGAGGCACCCGCAAGGATCGAGTGCAACTCTTCGGTGGATTGGTTGACGGGGAGGTGTTGGGTCACAGGTTGGACTTGGGGACCTCAAAGGTCTTTTCCAACCTGGTTCATTCTGTGATTCCGTGAGTCTATGGGTCCGTAATTCTGTGGGTCCGTGTGTCTGTGAGTCCGTGTGTCTGTGGGTCCGTGAGTCTGAGTCTGTGTGTCTGACAGTTCGTGGTTCCGTGTCTCTAGTTCTGTGAGTGACACACGCAGGGAGGGATCAAATCCCCAAACTTGGTGTTATTAGCACCAAGCTAACCTCAGTGTCTTTTATCTCAAGATATTATCTCTATTTATCTCAGTATATTATCTCTATACATTATCTCTATTATCTCAATATATTATCTCTAGATATTATCTCTATTATTTATTTGTATATTCATTTATTGTCAGGTCACTACGTATATATAATATAGAATTATATAACATCTATATCATAATTATGTATATATTATATACATATTATATAACAATATGTGATCGATAACCAGTAATTTCTAATAGAGACCATTAATATATAATAATAGATAATGTGTATTATATAGTATTATATTATGATATTAATAAGTATATAATTTGATTATATTTTTATGTATTCGTCCATATTTTATATATTATATTGATGTGTAGTTAATACATTCCAGTGGAAGGTGTCCCTGTCTATGGCGAGGGGTTGGCCTGATTGATCTTTAATGCCCCTCCCAACCCACCTCATTCCAGGAGTCTGTGATTTAACGCATTACTGCACATTTTTACCTCATCCCATACTTTTACCAAGCAGGGAGGGTGGGCACCGTGGGGCAAACAAACCCTCCCAATGCCCCAAATTCCCCCAAAGCCTCCACTCCCCTCAGCCCGCTGCGGAGCTCAGGAGCCCCGGGATGAGACCCTGGCCCCGTCCCGCCCCCGCAGCCCCCGGCTGAGCAGACAGACTCATTGTGCTGAAGCTGCTGAGCCATCGCGGGCCCGAAATCATCCCCGGAACAGCAGTGGCGGTGTTGACAAAAGCTTTTAACAAAGCAGAGCCCCCCTGGCCGGCAGCCCCGGCTGTGTCAGCGATTCCCTCCCCGCTGGAAGGTGCCCGGCCTGACCCCCCCTTCCAAACCCAGAGCTTCAAAAATGAAAATCAGCCTTGATTCGTTGAATTTGCCTGCTTTTCCTGCCCAGCTCCTCCAGCTATTTGACTTCTTTTAAAGAAGGTGCAGAGAAGTGTCCCCCTTCCAGCTGTTGGCAGCTGCACCACCGCTGGAAACACCACAAAACCGGAGGCAAATCCCACACAAAATCCCGACGCAAGGATTTTTCCCTTCCTATTTTCCCCCCCTCTCTACTTCCCCAAACTTAGGGATCACCAGCCAGGGAAAATCCCAACTGAAGCATCCCGGGGCTCCTCTCCGCACCCCAACCTGCAGCTCAGGTGTGCGCCAAACCCTTCTGCTTTTCAGCTTTCTCTGCACCCAATTCCTTCTCTTTTCACCCTACAAATCCAAGGGTGCTCCCCTTACCCGTGTGCCGGGGCCGGTGCTGGCTCCTCCCGTCTGTGCCCGCCGGGCTGGGCTCGCTGCGGACTTTTCCCGGTGGGATGAGCGGGAAGTGCTGCCCCTCCTGCGCGGGGAGGGATAACGCGGGGGGCTGGCTGAGCCCCGGGCACAGCCGGGACACCCTGCGGGAGCGGCAGCTCAGCTCCCAGGATGCCAAAACGGGAGAAATACCCAGAGGATGGAGCCTGCCGGCCCCCGGTGCCTGGGGATAAATCATCCTGAGGGCTGCATAACATTCCCAATATTATCAGAACTATAACTCCTCCGTGCGTGGCTCCTGTGCACACTCCAAGATTTGGAGTGTTTAGCTAATTAATTAATTTCTCTGCTTCACCAGATCACTCCAGGGAGCTCAGAGGGGTTATTTGATCCAGCTGTCCTTAAAGGACACAAGAGTTCAGAGCTTGTCACACCAATTCCTCAAAAATCCTCCAGAAATGTAGACATGATTCTGTAAATCCAGAAGGTGACAGCATTTCTCCTTGGGAAATTTCTCCACTGGGATTCAGGCAGGTTTTACTCTTTTTCCTAATTTTTTACTCATTTCCATGGCATTTCTATCCACACAAAGTGATTTATTTTGGACAAGCTAGGCTCTGACTCGGGGGTTTCATTCTGCATTAAGTTGCTACATATTTTATTTTATTTCCTTGTTAATCCACGCAGCAGTGCCACAATCATCCTTCAAACACATCAAAAGCTCCTCTCGCTGTACAACACTTTCCCAAACATGAGTTAAAGGTGGAAAAGGTACCATTAAAATAATAATTAAAAAAAAATTACAAAGATGCATTTCAAAAACTCAAAGGGAGGGGGAGAAAGTCAGAGGTTTAGTTGACATCGAGGTATAAAATGGATATTGCTGGTTTAGCCTGGGAGGAAAGAGGTTTTCCAGCTGCTGGTGGTGATGGAACCAGTCTGGTCCTGGTTTCACCAGGATAATTTGCTGGCACCACTGGAAAATGAGATTTGGAAAATAAAATCCTCTTTATTTCTGCCTCCCCCTCCTCCTGCCTTTCGCCCTTTCCCATCCAGCATCCCTCGAGATGCTCGAGGCCTTCAGCCATCCCTGCGAGTGCTATTTGGCATTTACAGCTACCAGAGAGGTTTGACATCGTGGTTTTCTTAAAAATCCCTAAATATTAGTGCAAATTAGAGCGGGGGACAGAGGGCGCTGCGCAACCAGATGCAGGTTTGGGGAAGGTGCTGGAAAAAATGGGATTTTCTCCTGTGCTGGAAATCCACCTGTGAGCCTAAAAATCTCAGCCAACCCTTCGGATTTACAAAATCTTCCCAAAACCTGTGAATTATTGCGGTAGGAATGTGCTTTTCTCTAAAAAAAAAAAAAAAGAGGAATTTTTTGTGCTCTCTTGCAGCAGGTCCTTCACCAGGAGCCATGTCTGGCATTTCCAAACTGAGCCCTCAGAATTCCAGCTCAGGAATGCTGGCAGCCCTCGCTCAGCCCCATCCTTGCCTTTGTGCTGCTCACAGATTTCCTCTTTTTTTGTTGTTTTTCTTTTTTTCTTTTCTTTTTCCTCCCTGTGTTTTCCAGGGATTTGAGGTTTTGGCTGAAGCTGCCGCCAGCTCTTCCTGGGAAGAGCCCCCGAGGATTCTGCGGGGGTGAAGGCGTGGGAGGGGGTTTGGCTCGGGGCTGGAGCTGTCCAGATGGACACCAGGAGCGTTTTGGGGTTGGGATTTGGTGCAGCACATCCCACGGACGCTCACATCGCCGTCGGGCCCTCGGAAATCTCCTCCAGCCTCTGCTCGATCATCAGCCGCAGGATGGAGTACCTGGAGCACAAAGGAAAAAGGGGTTTTTCAGCGTCCAAGAAAACCCTGGAATAATGCAAACCTCACATGCATCCACATGGAGATGCAGGGCTTCACAAATCAATTTTTTGGGACCAAAACAGCACCCCAGGAATGTCCTTCCCTCCCGGAATCGCCCCCAGCCCCACGTACTTGTGCTTCAGCTTCTTCACTTCCCGATCCTCCTCCTCCTCCAGCTTCTGGATAAAGCTCCTGAGGATGGGCATCTCGAATTTGATGTACTGGGCGACCTGGGTGGGAGAGGAGCAGCAGGAAATGGTGAAGAGGGTGATGAATTGACCCCACCCCACCCTCTCCTTAGATTTAACCAAGGATCCCAAAATTTTGCAGTAAACCCTAGAGAAAAGATGTTTGTGACCATCAGATCGTGCAAACAAACGAGCACTGGGTAATTATTGGAAAAAAGATCGACCTAAGGTTTATTTATTTTAATTCACCCCCTGTCTGCGAGAGGCAGCTCTGTCTGAGCATCCCCAGAGTCTCAGAGCTGCTTAAGCCCAAATTCACCCCAAAAGTGCCCGGTCTGAGCCGGGATTTCAGAGCACAGCCGGCCTGGCGAGCCGGCAGATGGCACAAGGGAGCCGCTCCCACCCGGCTGGAAAAACAACAATTCTGCCTCTGAAACCGGTCTAGCGTGATCAGATTCGGGATGGCACAACGGGGCCGGGGCTGCTTGGCAGCTGGAAGCTGCTCTTGGAACACAGAACAAGGAATTTCCCGAAACATCGGGAGTTTCCACGGAGGGACAGGAGCAGAGCAGCTCCTGCAGCCCCAGCACGCATCTGCTCATCGGGGATAAATTCCATCCTGGGAGCGTGGGGAGGGGCTGGGATGGAATTCCCAGAGAAGCTGTGGCTGGCCCTGGATCCCTGGCAGTGTCCCAGGCCAGGCTGGATGGGGCTTGGAGCCACCTGGGACAGCAGGAGGTGTCCCTGCCATGGCAGGGGTGGCACTGGGTGGGATTTTGGGTCCCTCCAACCCAAAGCACTCCACGATCCTGTGACCCCCCGGGTTTTTCCAAGCCCACCTGAGGGTGACACTCACGTCGTAGGTGACCTCTTCCACCTGGTCCTTCTCCATGAGGAACACCTTGGACACCTGCTCGCAGGGGCCCTGCAGGATGCGGGCGAGCAGGGGGAAGTCGCTGCCGCGCAGCTTCTGCTTCTCTGCAATGCCAGAACCGAGGGCTGGGCACCGGCAGCGCCGGGAACCAGGGGCAGCGCCGCGGGGATTGGGGCGCTCCCGGACGGGAGTTGGGGTGCTCATGTCTAGGGGATTGGGGCGCTCCCAGATGGGGTTTTGGGGTGCTCGTGTTCAGGGGTTTGGGGCACTCACGGATGGGGGTCTGGGGAGTTCACATCCAGAGTTTTGAGGTGCTCATGTCTGGGAGTTTGGGGTACTCACATCCAGGGATTTCGGGTGGTCCCGGACTGGGGTTTGGGTGCTCATATCCAGGGGTTTGGGGAACTCACATCCAGGGGTTTGGGGTGCTCAAGTCCAGGGCTTTGGGGCTCTCCTGGACGGGGGATTGAGGTGCTCATATCCAGGGGTTTGGGGCGATCCCAGATGGGGGTTTGGGTGCTCACACCCAGGGATTTGGGGTGCTCAGATCGAGTGGTTTGGGGTGCTCACACCCTGGGGTTTGGGGTGCTCATGTCCACGGGTTTGGGATGCTCACACCCAGGGGTTTAGGGTGCTCAAACCCAGGGGTTTGGGGTGCTCATGTCCAGGGATTTGGGCACTCACATCGAGGGGTTTGGGGCGCTCATGTCCAGGGGTTTGGGGCACTCACACTCAGGGGTTTGGGTGCTCACATCCAGACGTTTGGGTGCTCACACCCGGGGTAATTTGGGGCACTCACCTCCGCTCGTGTGCACCATGTACAGAGCAAACTCCTCTGCAGAGTTCTCGATCTGGGGGGAGATACAAAGCTCTGCTGAAGGGACAGGTATATATATATATACATATAGGGTATAGATTGTATATGGAATTATTTTATTAAAAATAGTTTTATATAAAAATTATATGTATTACTAGATGTTAAAATATTTACATATAATTTTATATATAAAATTTATATTAAAATTGTATATATTTTAAAATATCTGAATGCATATTTTATACATATAAAGATTTATATATAGAAATCCAGGTATATACATATAATCTGAATGAAGATTTTATATATATAATGTAAAGATATTATATATATAATATAAATATTTATATTTAAAAATTCATATATATAATATCTGGATGCAAATTACATATATATAATATAAATATTTTTAGAAATGTAAATATCTGTATCTGTGTAAATAGGAATACACATATAAATACGAATAGAAATATAGATAGAAAATAAGAATATGAATAGGAACAGTAGTATTAATATTAACATTAACATAAACATTAGTACCTTGATATTAATAGATATAGATATAGATAAATATTAAGTCCGATTGCAGGTTTTATACATACAATATATAAATATATTTACTTTAAACACAGCACAGGCTGCATTCAGAGCAGCCCAGGAGCACTGAGGGGAGGCTGCAGGCCTCACCTTGAATTTGTTGAGCAGCAGTTTGAGCACCTGTGGCGTGGTCATGGCGCTGTTGATGCGCACGTTGGTGACGGAGCCGTAGGCGGGCGTGAACACCGAGGTCTGCGGGACACAAACAGCTCTGAGCGCCCTGCCAGGATCCCAGCAGGATCCTGGAAGGGTCTGGAGCCTGGAGAGGCTGAGCTGGAACAGAGACTGGGCAGAGCTAAAGGGATAAAATCGGTATTTATTGAAAGGATTCACCTTGGGCAGTGCCGGGGCTGCACTCAAGCCCAATCCAAGATGGATCCTGGTCATGAGTTTTACACTTTTACAAGTTTTGGTTCTTCTACACATTGGGGTCAATTGTCCAACCACAGCCCCAGGCTATGAAATCTCAGCCCTTGGCTTTCCCCCTTTCCCTCGCAGTTGTTTCTGCTTTTTGGTACCAGTTTTCCTTGATTCTCTAGCTGGGAAGGAATTGTTTTGTCTAAATATCCTGTGAAGAGAACTCACTAACACCTTGTCCTGGGTTGCAATACAGGATCTCTGTGGGGATCTCTGCTGTTCATATTCCAGCTGTTCACCCAGCTGTGGCAGTGATCCTGATTTCTGTGGGGATCTCTGCTGTTCATGTTCCAGCTGTTCACCCAGCTGTTGCAGTGTTCTTTATCTTGCCCACAGCCCATCCTCCCTCCAGGAGATCTCTCCTGTTCATGGCCATGCAGTCCCAGGGCAGGGCTGATAAAATTCCATCATCCCATGGGGAGATGCTCCAGCCAGGGGCAGGAGCCAAGCATTTCCTACCTGGATAAAATCTGACATTTGGAACAGCAGAGCAGCTCTTACCCCTGGTTTCCAGAGGCCAAGAGCTACCAGACCTTTCTACAGGATCACTACTTCAACAAGAGCACTTCATTGGACTGCTACCACCACCCCAACTAGCGGGGTGTCAGCTTGTATTCTGACTCTGTCAGTGCTTTTCTTTTCTACTATTGTATGCATTTTGTTTTTCTCTTTTTTTTGCCTTGGAGTCTCTCACTGGTTTTGCTTTCACACCAGTACACACCTAACGTGAAGTCTCAGAGTCACACACCAGGAAGCAGAGAGTTTGAAAAACGTCAAAGCCAGCCCCCAAGGCAGGGTGGGCTCACCTTGTGGTTGTAGAAGTGGCCGTTGATGGAGAAGCGGTGCCGGCGCAGCCGCCGCTGCTCGCCGGGCGTGCGGGCGCTGCCGCGGGGCCGGACCCCGACATCGCTGCGGGTCCGCATCAGCTGTGGAGCCTCCTCTGCCGGCCTGAGGGCTGCAAAACACCCACGGGACCCTGGGCATGGGCGCTGGGGACACTGGGGAGCGCCCTGGTTCTCCTCTGGGCAGCGTTTGGAGAACGCTCCCAGGGATGCACAGATCAGGACAGTCGCCCGGGGTTCTCCTCTGCAGCTCCAGGAGATTTTGGGCAACACTCCCAGCACAGGGTGGGACTGTTGGTGTGTCGTGGGTCAAAGATCCTTTTGGTCCCTTCCCACCCAGGGGATTCCGTGATTCCAGAATTTTCCTGCTGCAAAACTGCGGCTGGGAATCCCCCCTTGAATGCAGAAATCCTCACCCCAAGAACAAACTTCTCACCCCTGCAAACTTCCCAGGACACGTTTGAACCGCAGCAACCGATTTATTCTCCCCCAGCTCCCAAGGAAGGTAATTAATTCAGAATTAACCACCTAAATCCCTGCTGCCACCTGGCTAAAACCCCTTCTCCCGGGAACTCGAGCATCTTCCCTCTTTTCCATAATTTAACTTTCTCTGCTCTCCTTCCCTTTAATGAGAGCAGGCAAACGAGGGCAGAGCCTCAGATCTCTGCATGAAAACTGGCCTGGATCCAGATTATTATAAACCAGCTCTTCATCCATTTTTAATGAACCTCTCAGGCTCTAGCTCTGGGTGTTTTAATCCAAAGCGTGTCTGCAGCAGGGAGAAATCTCGGGCAGGAGCTGCTCCATCTGCACACACAGTGACAGAGCACTCCCAGGGAGCTGTGCACGCACGCCAGGCACTGATTTTTACTGGATTTTAGGGAAAGATGTAATAAAAGGCTTTTTTTTCTTGCATGCTGGCAGAGGGTTGAGGCCATAAAGCTGAGGGGAATCGTGCTGGGGTGACATGGGGCAAGCATTGCCTGGGAAAGATTTGATTAAGGGAGGAAAAGTGTTGTGAGTGGGGAGAGCAAAAAGAAAAAGGAAAAAGTTGGAAGATCACGGATTGGAGTTCATGGATCAAGTTTGGCTCAGCTCTTCTCGAAAGGATGATCTCATCCTTCTCAACCCCCCCCAAAAATACCCAAAAACCCAGAACATCTGCCAGAGTTGAACGAAATGCATGCAGCAGGTTTTCCCTGGGATTCCCGCTGGGACAGCCTGCGCCCCGCTCCTGAGAACAAGGGGTTAACGAGGCTCTTCCCCCTCTGCAGAGGAGGAGCCGGGAGGGGACAAACCCTGGGGACAAACGCAGCGATGACTTCCCCATGGTAACGTGTCCCAGTGCTCCCATTCTTCTTCCCGAAACGGGAAGGGGAAGCTCCAACATCCTCCTTTTCCTCCTTTGCCCTGCAATCCCACGAGGGATCTCTGCTCCATCCCCTCGGTCCTTTCCAAGCTCCACCACATCTCACTTCCGCCCCTTCCCAAGAAAAAACCCCTTGGGAATCAGGGAATCATTTGGCTTGGAAAAGATTATCGAGTTTTGGGCCATCCGGGGAAAAACTGAATGAAATAATCCAAGGTGCTTTGGGGCTGGAGCAGGATGGGAAACTGAGTCTGGAGTGAAGGACAAAGCCTGGTTTGTGTTTTCCCGAATAAAACCGGAGCTGCTCCCGAGCACCAGGAGCGATCCCGGCGGGTCCGAGCCCGGCTCACCTGCGCCTTTCCCGGGATTCTCCGCGCTGGGTGCGGTGTCCCCGTCCGTCACCGGGATGTCCGGCAGCGTGCTGGGCTTCAGCACGGACCTGGAGAGGACAGAGGGCTCATGGATATTCCTGTCCGTGTGTCCCTGTCCGTGTGTCCGTGTGTCCCTGTCCGTGTGTCCCTGTCCATGTGGGGCCACAGAGGGAACGACAATCCAGGGAATCTCTGCCCCTCATCCCTGCCCCCCCCCCCCCCCCCAGCTGCCGATTCCAGCTGGGACAAAACATCTGGAGGAGGCAGCTGGGGGTGCAACCAGCAAACCCTGACCCTGACAGGCTGGGGGATGTTTTTGGGGCTGTGTGGTTTTGGAGGTGTGTGTCTGTGTTTTTGGGGGGCGCCTGCCTGCTTTGTGGCTGTCTCTGTGTGTTTTTAGGGGTCCCTGTGTGGTTTTTGGGCTGTGTATTTTTGGGGCTCTCTGCCTGTTTTGGGGGTTGAATGTTTTTTTGGCTGTGTTTTTGGGGATCCCTACTTGTTTTTTGGGCTGTGTATTTTTGAGGCTCTGTGCATGTTTTTGGGGCTGTGTATTTTTGAGACTGTGTATTTTTGGGGGTCTCTGCGTGTTTTTGAGGCTCTCTGTATTTTTGAGACTGAGTGTGTTTTTGGGATATCTGAGTGTATTTTGGGGCCTGTATTTTGGGGCTGAGTGTGTTTTTGGGGTTGTCTATGTTTTTGGGGCTGAGTGTATTTTTGGGGCTGTCTGTATATTTTTGAGGCTCTCTGTATTTTTGAGGCTGTGTTTTTGGGGTGCCCGCTGTTTCTGGGGCTGCCTGTGCCCGTCACTCACCCGTGGGCTCCCAGGTTGCAGCCCGAGTGCCAGGAGGAGGAGGAGGGTGGCGGGCGGATGCGCTGGTTGTCGTCCTGCATCTGCAGGCGGATGGGGCGGCGCAGCCCCCACGAGATGTTCAGCAGCCCCTCCACGATCAGCTCCCCTTCCTCCTGCAGCACACACAGGGATCAGCAGCCCAGGGAAAAGGTGGGGATTGGGGCCTGGGAGGTCTTTTCCAACCCAAATTTTCTGTGGTTCTAGGACCTTTTGGGCTCCCTCTTGCTCCTGGGGCTGGTAAGGGGCAGATCCTCCTGGGAGCTGTGCTGAGGGAAACCAGGACTGGGGACAGCCAGGGTGGCTTCGCTGGGACAAACCACGGAAAACTCGGGACACGGAAACAGGAAGGGACCTCGGGGACCAATTCCATCTCAGAGAGGATCCATCAGATCCAGTCTCCCCAGTTTACAGAGCCCAAGGACAGGGCTTGGGGGACCCTGGGGTGGTGGGAGGTGTCCATATCCACCCACAGAATGAGATCATCCTTAAGGTCCCCTCCCATCCAAACCATTCCAGGTTTAGATGTGATTTTGGGAAGGAATTCTTGGCTGGGAGGGTGGGGAGGGGCTGGGATGGAATTCCCAAAGGAGCTGTGGCTGCCCCTGTATCCCTGGGAATGTCCAAGGCCAGGTTGGATGAGCTTGGAGCAGCCTGGGACAGTGGGAGGTGTCCCTGCCCATGGTGGCACTGGACGGTCCCTTCCAATCCAAATCAATCCAGGATTCCATGGGCAGGTTTAGATGGGATTTGGGGAAGGAATATTGAGTGAAGGGGGTGGGATGGAATTCCCAGAGGAGCTGTGGCTGCTCCTGGATCACTGGAAGTGTCCAAGGCCAGGCTGGAGCAGCCTGGCACAGAGGAACGCGTTCCTGCCATGGCAGGGGTGGGACAGGACTGATTGAAGGTCCCTTCCCACCCAAACCATCCCAGGAGTCCCTGATTCTCTGTCTCAGTTCCCTCAATTCCCCCTGCCCGGGGCATTTCTCACCTCCCGGTGCCGCAGCTGCAGGTTCTGCCCCTCGTAGTAGATGTTGTAGGTCTTGAGGTGCAGGAGCAGCTCATTCCTGGGGAAAAAATGAGGGAAAAAAATGCTGAGGTGGGGTTTGGGGTGAGGGGGAAGATGCTGTAGGCACCACCCAGTGACCGCTGAGCTGCTCAGGGCAGATCCAGGGAAAAAACAGGAATTGCTTCCCTGGCTGAGGAACCCGCTGTGTTGCCAGGGACCCAAAAATCGCTTTATTTGAGGCACATTTGGGTCTTCCCAGACCTCCCTTACTGAAGCTTTTTGCTGGGGGTCCAATATTTTGCACCCACATTTAAGGGGAGAAGCTCCCCGTGACCGTATCTCCACAAATCTTCTGAAAAGGCACAAAAAAACCCATCAGAGCTGGGGCAGTTGGTCACGAGGCTGCAAAAGAAATCAATTTTCTGGGGGTCACACCAGAGTCACAAGTGAGCCCAGGCGGGGAGGTCACATCAAAACTCTGAGCCCTGCTCCGGGGCCAAACTCGTGATAAAATACAAATAAAACAAAAAACAAGGGCAAAAATCAAGATAAATTAAAATACAATAAATAAAATAAAAAGAAATACAATTTTAAAGGTGGGGAAAAAAAAAGACAGATATGAAAATAAAAACAAAACAAATTAAATCAGCCCAAACCACTGAGATTTGGGGTAGGAGAGGGGGAAATTTCACATTCCTGCTTTAGTTCCTCTTCAATCTCCCTTAAATCCTAGGAATTGTTTCACTTCTTTCCCAAAGAATAAAAGAACTATTGTTAATAGTTCTGATTAATAATTATTAATTAATTTCTTTATTAATCAGGATTTTTAAGCTGATCATTAATCAGGACTTTTTCAGCAAAGCCCATTTTTAATGGGAGGTTTAGAGCATTTGGCCACACTCCTAAGGAAAATTTCAAAATCCCACCAAACCCCATTTTCTTGTTAAGGAAATTGCCTTTTAATAATGTTATAGATTGCGTTTATAATGTTAAATACTGATATATATTTTATATGGTTATATTATTAGATATTATTATACATTGCTATATATTGTTATATGCTATATATTATATAATATATATTTATAATATATAAAATCAATATAATATATTTAGCTCAAAGAAATCTTGTATGTTATAGATCATAGATAATATGTTTTATATTGTATTCATAATGCTATATATTATATATAAATGTGTTATATATATATGTGTGTGTTTATAATGTTATATACTGTTATATATTATATATTGTTATATATTGCTAGATATTGCTAGATACTGTTATATGCTATATATTTTATATATATAAAATTAATATATATTTAGCTCAAAGAAATCTTGTATGTTTTGGTCATAGATAATATGTTATATAGTATATTTATAATGTTATATATTGTGTTTATAATGCTATTTATAATGTCTTTACAATGCTTTATATTGTTAGATGTTGTTAGATATTGTTAGACATCATCATATGTTACATGCTATATATTGTTATATATAGTTATATATAGTTATATATTGTTATATATAGTTAGGTACTGTTAGATGCTGTCAGATATTATTAGATATTACTATATATTGTATATTTGAGGTTACAGATAACACGTTATCCACTCTATTACCCATTCCAGGTGACAGATAACTCATCCCACAGCACCCCCCCATCCCCCCGGAATTCCCCAACCCCCCCCGCCCATCCCCGGGCCACGCTCCCGGACCTCACCTGGAGATGAATTTGTCCTTCCCGCAGGGCACCGCGTCCCCTCGGCCGAGCTCCATCCCGGGGCATGGGAGCCGAGCTGCGGGGGAGAACGGGGAAATCAAAAGAAATGGAAAAATAGAAATAATAGAAATAGAAATAGAAATAGAAATAGAAATAGAAATAGAAATAGAAATAGAAATAGAAATAGAAATAGAAATAGAAATAGAAATAGAAATAGAAATAGAAATCCCCGAAAATAAAAATAAAACAAAAAAATTAGTAAAAATAAAAATAAAAATAAACCAAAAAAATAAATAAAAATTAAAATGAAAAATAAAAAGAAAGCCCCCGGCGCTGGAAAAGGCTCGGGAGGTGCGGGCGGGGCTCGGTGCGGCTGCTCCGGGGAAGGAGGGAGATCAGATAAGGGCGGAGGCGCCGCGAACTCACTGAAAATTTAATCCCTGCGGAGATAGCCTTACGCTGTATTTGCATTTGGAGCATCCGTGGGTGTCCCAGGGACGCCAAAGCTGCGGGAGGGAGGGGGGTAAATGGGAATTCTTCCTTTTCTCCGATTATTTTCCTCTTTTTTCATCCTACAAAACTTCAAACGTGCGAGTCCGGGCCCAGCTGTGTCCTTGGGCCATCCCAAGGCCAGCGCTGGAAACAGGGATGAATTTTCCAAGCAGGCAGAGATGCTGGGATGATTCTTCAGCTTTTTTTTATGATCCCAGCTGGATTTTTGGGCCATGCAAACACTTGGGAAGTCCCCAGAATCCCAGCTTGGGGCAGGCCCTGGCTTAGGTCTCAAGTGGGATTTTTGAGCAATATGAAATGGAATTAAAATGGGGTTTGGGGTGCAGCCCTTGGGGGGCCCATGGGTTCAGAACAGTTTGGTGTCAAAGAGACCTTGGAATCTGGGACTGGGATGGTCTTGAATGACAAAGAAAGGACTTCTGGGGTCGTGCTTTTCCTTGGCTGAAATCCTAGACAGGATTTCATTTTTCAGGGTCTTTTCTCTCCCTCCCTTCTCCTAGAGGAGAAATCGAGGTGAAGAAAAAGCATTTGCTCCACAAGCCACTGCTTTCTTCCACCTCCCACATCGCCATGTGCTTCCTCCCGGTTCCCTGGGACCAAAAAAAACCCTCTTCCTGAAAGAAAAACACCAAAATCCACACCAAAATCCAGGCCAAGGTGGTAAACCCTGTCAGAGGACGAATATAAACCCTAAAGCCTTTACACGGCAGCGATCCCGGGGTTCCATCCCGCACGCTGGGATAAATCCCTGAGAAAAAAATGGATTGGCAATGGCAAAAATATTCTGTGGCAGGTTTGAAACCCCACACGAGGCCGTGCTGGAGCAGGAGGGGAAGGGCAGGAAATCAGCCCAGCCCAGCCCTGGGGCTCTAGGTCTGCCCGGAGAAAAAGCAGAAGAAAAAGTCGGCGCCGAAAAATCGCGGAAGAGCTGACAAAGCTTTGGATTTCCTGAGGAGCTGCATGAGTATTTTGGCAAAACCGGGCAAAACTTGGCAAAATCCAGCACCAACCTCCTCCTGCAGCCAGCAGCCGCCTCTCCTGCCTCCATCCATCCTTCCACAGGGAGCAAACCCAGGAATAATCCTGTTTATCCATAAAAAATGGGATTTCACAGCTGGCTCATGGGTTTGGGATAAACCCTTGGGGTTTTGGGGGGCAGCAGCTGCGTGTGGGGCCTCAAATTTGGGTGTTCCCAGCTGTGAGATGCAGGAATGGCAGCAATGAGCATCCCCCTCGTGGGTGTCCCCTGGCAAGAGATGAAAAACTCTGGGGACGTTCTGGAGGATTAAAGGACACAGCAGATATGAAAATAGTGCCAAAAACACCAAAGTGAGTGGAAAAAATCTTTCTAGAGCAGGCCAGGGTGGAGCCTTTGGTACCACTCAGAGCTTTGCTCCAGAGCATCCTGGTCATGCCAAAGGGAAGAGCCAAAGTCCCAATTCCCTCGAAGGGGACACTGGGATGAACTGCAGCCATAAAAAAAGGCAAAATTGGGGGTGGAAGGGGAGCTCCAAGATGCAGGTTCATCCTACCGTGCCGAGGAGTTGTTTCCTGTTTACGCCCCGGCTCTGCCACCTTCGCCTCCGTCATCACATCCCCTTCCTAGCGCTGAGCAAAGGGGCAAATTCTTCCTTTTTTGGGTCTGGAGAGAACCAGGCTGGGAGTGGAGGAGAGAGGCGGCTCCTGGAGATCCCCCAGGCACTGCCGACCCCTGATATCCCGCCGTGGCTTTGGAAAAAGGCTGGAAAGTACCCGGGAAAAGGCTGGAAATCACCCAAATCAAAGCGCTGGCAAAGTGGAAGTTGCTCCATTGCTCAACCGTGGCAGTTTGGGGCCGTGTCCGTTCCCGGCACCCCCGTGCCTCAGTTTCCCCCTCGGAGCTGACGCGTTTCCTCCGTGCCCTGCCCGGCCTGAGCCTCTCCTGGTGCTTTGCAAAGCGCTTTTAGCTCAGCTCCAGGTCAAACCAGGATTCCGGCCCTCTCTGCATCCTCTCGGCTGCCCCCAGGTCTGACGGACCCCACGGAGCCCAGACTTGCTCCCCTCCCTAAAAACAACCTCCCGAAACCCCTTCCTGCATCCCTGCAGCCCAGCGTGGCCGCATCCACAGCCCCTCACAGCTTCTGCCGAGCTGTGCATCTTCCAGATCCAACTCAACAAAACAAGGAAAAAAGTGGCAAACCCACCCCCCCACCCCCCCAAAACCATGTTTTCAGCAGGACAGTGATTTTCTTCCTTGCTCCCGCAAAGAAATCTGCGTTTTTGGGAGGTTTTGCTGCTTCGGTCCCACCCCCTCGCAGCACCCGGGGGCCTCGGCAGCATCCCCGGCATCTCCCGCTGGGGCGGGAGCGCGGATTTGGCGCAGCCGAGGGATTGTGGGAATATCCCGGTCCCCGGGGAGGCCGCGATGTTCGCTCCTGCACCAGCGCCTCCGCCTCCCCGCGGCCCGGGGCGGCTTTTACCCGGCCCAAGAGGGCTTCGATCGCTCCGCGCTCGGTACCAAAGCATCGCCCGGAGGGGACGGAGCCTCCGCGGCCGCTGCCCCCGGCGGGGTCGGGGCAGGAGCGGAGACCGCGGCCGAGCGCTCACCCCGTCCCGCGGATCCTGCGCTGGAGCAGCCGCGCTGCTGCCGGCGGTGCCTCCGGCCCGGCCGCTACTCCTGGGCTGCGATTCCTGCCCCGCGTCCGGCCCGCATCCCTACGCGGGGAGGTGCGGCTGCTCCATTGTTTTCCAGCGCCGCTATTGTTCTCCAGCCCGATTTCTCCGTCCTGGAAGGGGAGAGGGGAAGGAGGGAGCGCTGAGCGCTGGCGGAGCCGCCGGAGATGCCGCGGGGGTGCCGGGTCCCTTGGGGACAGGCGAGGGGACCCGCTGGCCGCACTCAGGGTGGAGCCCTCCGGGAGGAGCCGGTGTCCCCAGGGGCTCGTCCTGGGACAGCGGCGGGCGGGTCTGTCCCGGGCGCGACGAGGCGAGAAGGTGTCGTGCCCGGGGTGGGAGCCACGGGTGCTGCGGCTGCTCCAGCCCAGCCCGAGGGCGATGCCGAGGGCGCTCGGGGGGAGCCGAGGTGACACCCGGGGGTGGGGGCCGGGTCCCCTCCGGTCCCGGTGGTTTTTGCCTCCGCTCGCTGCAGCAGCGGCTGCGGGGGGGGCGCGGCTCAGCCCCGGGGCCGCTCCCCGCGCAGGGTGCGGGGATGGAGAGCTGGATGGGGATGGGGACGGGGATGGGGACGGGAATGGGGACGGGAATGGGAATGAGGACGCCCCATCTCACCCACACCCCACACTCACCCGGTGCCGGCGCCGCTCCGCTCGCAGCGGGTGCCCCTGTAGGGCCGCCCCTGGGCGGGGCGGGGCGCGGGCGGGGCCGGGAGTGGCAGCACGGAGGACACCCCCTCCCGCAGCCGGGGTCATCCCGGAACCCGCATCCAGAAGGACCTCCTGGCTCCGAGATCCCTTTCCGGGTGCCAGGGCTGGGGACCCCAAAGGATGCCGCCTCAGGGAGCCGGGCTGTCCCCGCCTGGACATCCTGAAGGATGCTCCGGCAACATCCCTGGAGCAGGTTCTGGCTTCCCAAAGGACACCCTGGCTCCACCCGGGAGTCAGGACCAGGATCTGAAAGGATTCTCCATCCCTGGTGCCAGGAAAAGAGTTCCAAAGGGACCCCATCCCCACTGTCACAACCAGGATCCCAAAAGATTCCCCATTCCCGATGTCAGGAACAGGAATCCCAAAAGATACTCGAACCCCGTTGCCAGAATCCCAAAGGAATCCCCATCCCAGGCTGGAAATGTTCTTACAATCAGCTCCAGCTTTGTCCAGAATTCCCAGAGGAATCTTTGTGGGCTGCATCACACAGGCTGGAGCGGTTGTTTCTGCACTAAAAAGCCCCAAATCCTGGGATGTGCAGTGCCAGAGCCATGCAAGCAGCACCCTTGGCTGTTCTGCTGTTGGGATGGGGCCCAATGTCAGCCTTGGGATCTCATCCAGATCCAAAACCGCCCCCGAGAAGGGGATGGAGGAGGAAATAAATGAAAGTAAAATCTGCCTGGAAGCAGCAGCTGCAGCTGGGGGTCACAGTTACCTTGGAGCCAGCGCTCAGCATTCCCAGGATCAGGGTCCCATCCTGCCCCTCCAGTCCCAGCGCCCTGGGGAGAGTTTGGGGGCAGCTCTATTCCAGAGGAGCAGGGGCCGTGTCCCTCCCCCTTTGTCTGCTCCTGACCTTTCCCAGTGCTTTGTGGCTTCTCCGGGCTGTTTTTCTTTTTAAGGAATTTGCCTAGAAACAGCCCACATGAAAGGAAAAAAAACAACCCCAAAACAAAGAAATAATCAAAGCAGCTGCTTGAGCCAAACAGGCGTCTCTGCAGGCACAGACTGAAATAGGCCTTTTTTCCCCGATTTTCTTGGATTTCTATGTAAAATATGAGAAGTTCTGGAGGAGCCATCTGGCTCAGGGAAGCACTGACTCGGCGAAAGTGAGCGGGGCCGGGTCAGGATTGATATTCCAGCAGCATCTCGAGGGCTGGCAGGGATGTGAGGCCCTTTGTGGTGGGAAGAGAGGACAATGGAGCTGGCCCCAAACCCCAGGGATTCGGCCTCAAACACAGGGAGAGCTTCCCCTGACCCTCAGCTCGTGGGGTGGATGCAAACAGAAAAATAAAATTAAATCTGGGGTTTGGGGTACACAGGGGGATCTTGGCTACAGAATTGGGGTTAAATCCTGATTTTTGCCATGTTCTGCTCGCTGCCATCAGAGCATAGGTGGGGGGAGGCTGGAGCATGGATGGGGGGATTTATTTAGCAAATAAAGGGAACCTGACCCATTCCTGCCCTATGAGAGCTCCCTGCAGCTGAGAGGCTGCTGCTGCCTCGACAGCAGGGTGAACACGAGGAAGGAGACCAGAACTTCCACCCCTTCAGGCTGCTGAAAACCCCCCAGGAAAAGGCGAAAAGGAAGTTACAGCACCTGTTCTGCAGGCTGAGTCAGCGTTTCTGTGCTAAACGCCACACAGGGATCACAGCAGATGCCTTTTAAACCATGAGCTTGGACGGATTTACTGCTGCCAAGGACCTCAGTCAGGTTCAGAATAAAGCACCAGCTCCAAAATTCTCCAATATTCAATGATTTCCCCCCAGACCAAGCAAGCAGCCAAAATCCATTCTTTTCTACCTTGGCAGCTTCTCAGGGTTTGAGCTTAAAGCCCCCTCAGCTGATTGCCAGTAAATACCGAGAACATCCCACACTTGGACCCATGCTGGTGTGGGAGCATCTGGGAGCTGTTAGGGAGCTCTGAAACCAGATGGGAAGAGATGTGGCTCTGGAAAGGCCTCTCCTCGTCTCTGACCTTGTCTCTTTCACATCATTGCCCCCCCTGTGTGGGGGTGTTTCGGCCGTTCTGAAAATCCCCAAATTTTGAGATCCTGCCCAGGATCTGCTTGCCCTTGGTCGATGCTGATTCGGGCAAGACACGTGGAGAAAACACAATTATTGCCTGAGCTGTGACCCCGCAGCACAGGGGATTAGCCAGGATTAGGATCAGGTTTTCATCACAGACACAAACCTGGAGTGCTCAGAAATCCCTGGCCCTGCTCACAGCTGCTCCTCTGGCTCTGATCCCACAGCTGCTCCCAGCCCCTGACTGTGGATTTGGGTGATTGTTTTCTGTTTTAGTTCCCATCCCACTCCACCACGGGCCACATCCAAGTTCAGGGAGGTGCTGGGGTGTCCCCATGTCCTCAAAGCCATGAGCAGACACCTGAGGGTGCTGGGTACCCTCAGCCAGGTGTTCCCAGTTCCTAACCCCTCCCAGACAACCCGCCGGTGCCCTGGGGTTAAACCTGGAATCTGCTGCAGAGAAACGAGGTGACTGAAGGGCTGGGGATGAGCAGAGGCGACACTCGACTCCTTCACCCACACATGGGGACCTGGAGGTGCCTCAGTGAGAGCAGGGACAGGCAGGAATCCCAGGAATGGGCAGGGAATCCCAGGAAGGAGCAGGATTCCCAGAATAGGCAGGGAGGGAATCTCAGGAATGGGCAAGGCAGCTGGGCCTCTCCCCCACAAATCCAGGAATCCCAGTGTGCACATGGTGGGAGCAGTGGGATGAGAGCTGTGAGGTTATCTGGGAGCTGCAAGGAATTTGGGGGTTGTGGTTTTGGGCAGCACCTGCTACAAAACCTCTGGGTCTTGCCACCACCTGGATTCTGAAATTAATTATCCATTGGGAAGAAATCAATCAATTAGGGAGGAATTCTTCTGTGGGAAGGGGGGGAGGGGCTGGGATGGAATTCCCAGAGGAGCTGTGGCTGCCCCTGGATCCCTGGCAGTGCCCAAGGCCAGGCTGGAGCACCCTGGGACAGTGGGAGGTGTCCCTGCCGTGGCACTGGATGAGCTTTGAGGTCTCTTCCAACCCAAACCATTTCAGGATCCTCTAATTCCATGATTCTCCAGCAAAGGAACTGTGACACCACAATGCCACACTGCATCTATGCCCGCGTTTATTTATACTGAACAGCTTTAAAAATACAGAATAAAATAGCTTTATCTACTATTATTCACAACATCTGGTCCAAATATTACATTTTTAAATATTTAGTTGTTTAATGAAGCAATGTTAGGAAAAAAAAAGAATAATAATAAAAAAAACCCCTCCATAAAAGAATTACACATCTTGGAACAAGAACAACAACAAAAAAATCAAATAAACTCCCCCCCCAAAATAAACTTTTGCTGTTGAACAAAAAAGTTTTACAGCCAAAGTCAGTCACGAAAAGTCATGGAGAAAACAAAATTTATCCCCACCGCCTAAGAACAGTCAATAGTTTGTTACACCAGAGGTTGTTCTAAACAGACAAATACAGGAATTATTTGAACTGGCAGCACGAGGATTTCCCAGAAGGGCAGAGGCCACCCTGGATGTCCCTGTACAGCCACAGCCCAGCAGGCAATTCCAGCCAGGAATGCTAGGGGTGGCTCCACCACTGATCCCAACTCTCACCCAGCCCTGGGATCTCCCCCAGGCACAGCCCCAGCCCTGAGGGCTCCTCAAAACCAGGGAACTGCACCAAGTGGGACTTTGCTGCAAAAAACGAGTGACCCCCCAGTGCCCCCGCTTCGAAAAAGGAGAGGAAAAGGAGAAAAAAAGCTGCTTTTGGTTGAAGAAGGCCACAAAGAAGCAAGGTGAAGGTCGTGCTGGTCTCACACAGGCGCTGCACAATCAACCCAGCCATTCTGGCAAGCACAGGCTGCTCAGGTGGGGTGGAGGCATCCAGGGCTCAGCCAAAGCTGCACACACCAGGGGTCTGGAGTGCTGTTTGTACCCAAAATGACAGATTTCCACACTTCTGGGGTGTAAAGGATGGGTCAAACTCATGGTGCTCCTCAGGGCACCACTGAGGGATTTTCTCCAATTCTGCCCCAGCAGCTCCAAGGGCTCAGCAGGGAGGAAACAACAAAACCCTCCAGTTTTGGGTAGGAACACAAACATGGGTAAATAAAGTATACACAACCACTATAGATTCGTCAATGAAGAAATTCTACCATCACATGACATTGTCATGACACTCATACCACTCCCTCCCAGGAAAAGCGCTGCCGTTATCCTGAGCGGAAATGTTATTTTTCTTAATATATGGAAATAAAATACTGCAATATTCATGTACAAACCAAGTTGTCATATTTCAAGTCAGTATTAAAAGGCAAAAGCAAATTTGGGGTTGAAAAGGTTGAGCTTTCTGAGCGAGGTACATGGTGAAGTCCCTCCAATATGACAACGTTAATCAGTCATAGCTGTCAGCTACGAAACCTAAATTTCTATACGCATAATTTGCAAGTATTTGCTTTAGAAAATGTGTTTCAACATGTCAGCAAGAACCCTTAATTTAACCTAAAAAAAATACAAGAGAATATCAATTACAAAAATCCCAAGTTACTTTGTATACACTGATACCATCTCTGATATGACAAAATGAGATTTCTACCATGAATAGTTGCCCTTCCCTCTCAAAATTGGTTGAAACTTCTCATGGCCTCTTCACTCACCTCTCAGCTGCTGCCTTCCCTGGGAGCTTGGAGTTTGGCTGTTGGAAAGGCAGGGAAGGACTGAGAGGAAAATCCAGCATTGCATTGCCAGTCAGGTTACACCTGCACATCCCCAGCACACACAGCTCGTGTTTAAAGCTCCCCAAACTACAGCTTCATCCTCTACCACCACGGGCACCCAGCTTCCTGGAATTTCACAGCAGCCACTTGGGAACGTGCCCAGAAGGGACCAGGAAAAGAAGGGACCAGGAAAATAGGAAGGTGGGAGAAGGATTTAAGGTTGAAAATTCCCTCCTGTACCTGCACAAACCCAGGGTGAACTCAGGGATTTCGCCCCCCAAAGAAAAGCAATGCTCTCCTTCCCCTGGGAGGGCTCCAGGAGCCCCAGGAAGGGACAGGGGAGCTCCTCATCCCACAGCTCCTGTGCCCACCTCAGCCCATCCTTCCTGCACTTCCAGGTGTCCTTCCCAGCCTGGGGCTCACCTTTCACCATTCGCCCTGGGAAAAGGTGGGGATTTGTCCCACTGACCCACTGGGATGCAAAGTGACAAGTGACCCTAATTGCAGCTGCTTCCCAGGGCCAGGGGGAACGGGCACAAACCAAAAATTATATCCAACAGAAAATTGGACTGCACCTGCTGGAGGAGTGCTGTGGGGAAGGAGGGGTGTTCTGCTCCAGGGAGGAGAGAGAACTATCCTGGATTTGCTGCCCTGGGACTCTGAGTGTCTTGGGAATCTCCACTGAAAACTCACTGTGATTTCCCTCAACAGGGCAACAGAGACAAACTCTGCTCTCATCCCCTCCTCTCTGGAGTTAGCTGGAAATGAAAATCTTTTTCCTCCCTCTCCCCACTTTCACAGGATAACCAACTTTGGCATTTGACATCACCACAACCCCTCAGGTTGTGACCTGTGTTTTCCTTTTGTGTGGGTATTTTTACCCCCCCACATCTGCCACACATCTTTGGTTGCACAGAAAGCTGGGGAATTTGGAAGCTTTGTGCCACTGAGCAGAGGCCCCCGCACCCAAACTGTGTCCAACACCTCACTACCTGCAGAGGAAAGACTGAAAAATGAGCAAAAATGACTTTTGTTTCACAGGCAAACCAACCTCGTCTACTACAAAACGACTCTTCCGACCAGTTCTCGAGTCCAACTGACACCAAGACTGCAAACTACTGAAAGTTCCCCGAAGGAAGCAGGAACAAAGGCATGCTTGGACATGGGAAAAGCGGGATAAAAAGTTTCTGGAAACAGCCATGGCATGCTGAGAACGATCTCCACGGAATCATTCCCACTCTACACTACTCAGTACTGATCCATCAAGCTCTGTCCTTGCCCTCCCCACCCCAACCCGTCCATGCTTCAATAACCCAGAACAAATTCCCCTGGGAGCAGACTTAGAGAAAACAGAGTTCCTGTGCTCCTGTCCAGTAGTCAAACTTGGATAAATAGATCAGGGGGTTACAGGATCTACTGTTATGGTTTTCCAGGAATACAAAACGCAAGCACCGTAGAGCATTACTGGCCTTGAAATTACATTACACAACATTTCCCTGATGATCTCCACAGCTGAAAATGCTTTTGGGGCCACAGTGAAGTCTAAAACTAACTTGCAATAGTAAGAACATTAAACAGGAATAAAACTGTTAATCATGAATGCATGATGAGCATGAACACCCACATAACAGCAGAGCTGAGACTATTCCAGGAACAAAAAAAGAGATCTGAGTGGTGCCCTGATTGGACCCAATACCCGTGAACCCATCCGGTGGGTGAGGCTGGCAGGTGCAGTGTCTCTGCTGTCCCAAACCCCCCTTCCCAGCAGCAAACAGCCTCTGGAGAAGCCTCACAAGAGGGGAAGAGCGAGCCTTGTGCAGCATCAGCAAAAAAAAAAAAAAAAAACAACAAACCAAAAAACCAAACCCTGCTCAAACCCAAGCCAGGAGTGCCGGCAGCATTCGGAGCACGTGGCTTTCCCTGCAGGGAACAACTGTTAATTGCTTGGAGCTGCTCAGCTAATTAGCATTTCTGGCCAGGAAACATCCTGCTGGACAGGCACCGAACTGAAACGCTGCCTCCAGGTCCTGTCTGAGTTCAGGTTTCCCATCCCAGCCTCGGAAGGAAATCCCCAGGTGGGGAAAGCAAACGTTCAAAAATGAGAAATGCTGTGAATAAAATAAAGTGGCTGCTGCAGCACTGAGCCAGCCAAGCCAGCCACGGTTTTCAAGGGCAAAGTTATTCCAGAAACTTCCTGTCTGAGCACTGGATGTGCCACTGAAATCACAGATCATTCAGAGCTCAACTCTCATGATTTGCCAGCATCAGCTGAGCCCGGTTTCCAGGCACTGAGAACATGGAATGTGCAAATCACTGAGTGGCAGAACAGCATCTATGGGACTTGACATGAGCAGAAGGAAGTATTTTTCCTTTTCTCTCTTTTCCCTCTCCTCCTTCTCCAAGGTTTGGTTTTTTCGACATAACCAACACTGAGGGCTTCAATAAAATCACCATAAAAACAAATGGTTTGCAGCAGCACCTCCACATCTCCACCTAAACCCATTTCAAACCAACAGACTTAGGTGCACAGCTCTCTACAACTTCCCAAAATCAGCAGGATTTGCCACAGAGACACTAGACCTGGCTCCCACCACCCACAACAGGAAAAGCTTTTTTTTTTACTTTTCTTTTTTTTTTTTAAATCCGTCTCAGCTCTGGTTCCAGAATTTAAATGCAGATATACAAAACATAGATTTTAATGCTTCTTAATCAGCAAGAAACTGCAAATACATCTTTGACTACAACTAGATAATATAATTTCAGCTAAGGCTATACTGTAGCTTCTGAGTCTTCATCTGAACTCCTGCAGTTACTGCTTTTCCTGAAGCCTTTCCACGTGTATCCCATGAAGGTGGGGCTGATGGGCAAGAAGCTGAAACATCTATATTTTTTAATGAAGTTCATGCCAAAAGGCAGATCATATGTTTCCATGCCATCCAGGGATTTGCTTCCTTTACCAACCCCTTTCTTCCATTTCCGTATTCCCCTTTCTTCAGGGCTTCCTAGAAATCAAAAGAAAAGAATATATATACATACATATATATACATATATATATATGCATGGATATCTTTATGTGAATACACAGGCCTAAAGCAGAGCCTGAAAGTAAACATCAAGGCTTAGCCACCAAGTTCAGCAAAGCTCTGGAAAGATCTCCCAGATTCCTCAAAAAGGGAAAAACACGTAACTCAGATTTTTTAACTGGAAGTCAAGGCAAATTTTTCCTCTTGAATGGAAGCAGGTTTAGATCTCAAAGTCAGTTTTACTCTGTCTCCTGGAGACTGGTTTGGATTTTATCAGCTCTCTTAGGGGTTTAATTTTAACCTAGGAAGGATTCCAGGCGTTCAGGTGGAGGGAGGGCAGGTGTCAGGACTCTGCTGCTGGAAACAGGCAGCCCCAAAAGTCGGGATGTCCTGCTCGTGCTGTGGCCCAGGGAACGCTGCAGGCAGGGCAGGGCAAGGACAGGCAGGGCAGGGCACAGGCAGGGCAGGCACAGGCAGGGCTGGGACAGGCAGGGCAGGGCAAGGACAGGCAGGGCAGGGCAAGGACAGGCAGGGCAGGGCAAGGACAGGCAGGGCAGGGCAAGGACAGGCAGGGCAGGGCAAGGACAGGCAGGGCAGGGCAAGGACAGGCAGGGCAGGGCACAGGCAGGGCGGGCACAGGCAGGGCGGGCACAGGCAGGGCGGGCACAGGCAGGGCAGGCACAGGCAGGGCTGGGACAGGCAGGGCAGGGACAGGCAGGGCAGGGCACAGGCAGGGCTGGGACAGGCAGGGCAGGGCACAGGCAGGGCTGGGACAGGCAGGGCAGGGCTCACCTGGGATGGTGTTATCCAGGATGAAGGCGACGCAGCCCCCGACGAACATGGCTGTGGTGAGCAGGACGTTCAACACCTGATCGATGCCTGCTATTCCTGCAGCAACAGGGAAAACTGTCTGGGCTTTTGATCATCCACATCCTGCTGATCTACACCCAGGCCAAGCAGGAGCACTGCTGCTGAGCTCAGTGAGGGATTTGCTCCAAAAGGGCTCTGGAAGCCACTTGGGGTTGGTGCAGAAGAAACTCGCCCCAGTGCACCACCAGGGACATTGTTCCCCAAAATGCAACCTCAGGAACTCTCAGCTGCTCACAAAAATGTCACAAAACACCATTTTAGTTCCTACTGCAGACACAACTAATCTGAACTAAGCAGAAAAACGTGAAATGGAAAAAGAAACGTTCAGATTGCGAAATCATGGGGACTGATAGAATTCTTTTAATAAATCTTTTAAAGGGGCAAGAATTCACAGCCCCAGTTATGGAAGAACACTGCATTAACCACATAAAGCTTGAAGGATCTACTTTTCTAACCACTCACAGCAGGACAGATAAGCCCTTAAATCCTGGTCTGAAGGCATAGTGGAAAGAAAAGTCAGTTAATATTTTGTTTAAAAAAACCCCAAACAAACCCAAGGCAGTGAAATATTTCCTTTGAGTCCATCTCTGGTAACATACACTGACATGACCACTGCTGAGGGGAGCATTAACACAGAAAACCTTCCCAGTGAACTCCTCAAAGCTACAGTTTCATTAACAGCCTGCAAAGGAATTCACTAAAATGAAGATTTTATAATTTGAGTGACAAAAAGTTGCAACCCCTAAACAATTTCCCACCTTCCAAACTCTGCCTTGGTGTTTCCCCTTAATCTTTTAACATCATTTACAGCCCACATTCAACCTTTGTTTTTCTCTGGTTAACTGCCTCCTTCCATTGCTCTACAATGCACCCAGAAAAAGCAGGAAAGCTTCAGCTGTGTCCCACTGGAACATTCCCTGCAGGTCTCAACCTCCTAATGAATTCTCCTCTGAACACACACAGCTTGTCTGCACCTAAAGCCTTCACTGTCTGCATAGTTTGGGTTTTTCTCCACAATTTGGGTTTCCTCTCACTGACCCTCTGCATTACTCTGCACCTGGATGGACTGTCCATGTGAGCACAAGGCACAGATGCTGCTGTGAAGGAGCAGGAGGACATACCAGTGACCAGGGGGTTCTGCTTGAGATAGCTCGGGAGGACGAGCCCAAAGAAAATGGAAAACCCGAGCACGAAGAGATTCCGAGAAGAATTCAGATCGATGAACTGGAGGTTTGACAGACCCACGGCCGTGATCATCCCTAAACACAAAAAACCCAGCTTTCAGAGAAGTCTTTTTCTTCAAAAAACCAGCACAGCAAAATGCTCAGAAGCAGCAAAGAGGAGCACAAAGCCCCCTTACCAAAGAGGGTGCAGAAGAGAGCCCCCAGCACGGGGTCGGGCAGCGAGGCGAACAGGGCGCTGAACTTGCCCACCATGCCCAGCAGCAGCATGAAGGCTGCTCCGTACTGGATCACCCTGCGGCTCCCAACCTGCAGAGAAAACAGCACAGGACACTAGGTGAGCTCTGCTCTGAGCCCAGCCCCACACCTGCTCTTCTGTTTGGTTGCTCAGTTTTTATTTGAGCTCCTTCCCAGCTCCCGTGGGTTTTGTTTTGGTGCTGGAGGGCTCAGCTGAGCTCGGCTGCCCCAGGCCAGCCCTGAAACCATCTGGAACTGCCACAATCACCAGGAAATTGGTGCAACCCAGCCACGAGAGAGAAAGCAAAATGGACAAACCCCACTGAGGAGAGATGGCAAATGGAAAAAAGAAAATAAATTCCGTGTGCTGCTGCCCTTGGACTCAGGAATAGACTGAACAGTTACCAGGTGCGGTGGTTTGTAACAACACCAGGTCACGGGAAGGAGGTGCAGGATTTTTAGACTTAAATTAGCAGCTGGTTTTGTGACATCTCCAGAGACCAGGGCTGAATGCAAACCAGGGCTGTGCTAACACTGAAACTAAGGGCCTGCACTTCCTTCCCAGTTTTATTTTAAGCATTTGAAATTCAAGCAGCTAGTGGTTCTCTGTGGTGCAGGGGTGGTGGATAAACCTGAGCAGTTGGTATTTTAACACTCTTCTGCTGCCATAAGACATGCCCCAGGGACAATAAAAACTCCTTTACATTAAGATGGTTCCTAGAAAAGCCCTTTGCAGGTCCCCTGGCACAGAGCATCAGGCTTCAAAAAGGAAATATTCATTTGTTCATCATGTGTGACTGAGCTAAATCAGTGAAATGAGAAACAACAGATCCAACAGGCCTGAGGAGATGCAAAGTCCTTCCTTCCCTCACATTCTTCACTGCTGAGCTCCAGGTGAGCTTCTTTCCCTGCTAACAGAAGCTACACCATGAACTGGAATTACTACAGAATTTAGCTGGAATTTTTCTCTACTCTTTATAAAGACATTAATTTCTTCAGGGCCACTCAGATCCTGCCCTGCAATTCTCTCCCTGCCAGAACAGGCAAATTTTTTGTAAACCTTCATGACAGCGACATGTGTTTATGCAAACAAATTAAGCTCCTCTGGAAACCTACTAAAAACATCCCAGGCAGCATTTAGCTCAGGCTCTGTATTTATTCCCAGCACACACACTCACAGTGATTATTTTGGAGTGCATCAAATGGTAGGTACCTGGTGCCTCCATTTCAGCATCACCACTATGGCAAGAGCTGCTTTAGCCCCAGCTAATCAGAGTTAATTGATCTTCCTCTCATCAAGTAAAATACACACTAGCTCAAAGACTCTGCAGCACCTCCAGATGCATTTAAATTCTAAGTGCAATTATACACCAATTTCAAGGGAGGGAAATGCCCTGGGATCAGCAGCACTGAAGATTTCCCCTTCCAAATCAACAGCAGAGCACCTCTGTGCCAGAATTCTATCTGAAGCTGAAAAACTGTTGGGTTTTGGGGAATGAATGTGTAGGTAGGAGAACAAGAACAAAGCCTGTTGCAGAACCACCCAGCTGTGCCACTCTGGGCCGCTCCACTCCCTGCCACAGCTGCCACTCCAACTTTCCACTGCTCCAGCATGAAATGCACACTCATTTCTGCAGGCTGCTCATTAAAAAAAAAAAAAAAAAAGTGCTATTAATTCATTTCAACCCCCATGAAGTAACAATAGAAAGGGAGTAGAACAGAAGAAATCTTTCTTTAAGGATCTTTTCCTGACCAAAACCTCTCCTAGGAGATTTCCCTCAGCAGCTGGCTGGTGACTGGTACAGACAGCAGATGGTGCTGTTAGTGTTGAATTGCACCCTGAACCCAGCAGAATCTCCCTTTGTGCAGAAGGAATGGCTGAGGACAAATCTATCATTTATATGGGAGATCAGGCCAGGGGGATTAGTTACAGACATTTTCTATCTCTGCACAAAGGATTTATGGTCCCCACGTTAAACACCCAACAAGATGTTATTACATCATAAACAAAAAATAACATAAATTACGTTTTTTACAACATAAATCACTCTTATGCTAGGTCACACAATGCTGCTGCTATTTCTTACCAAGGTTAAATTAACAATATCAGGCAGATCTCTGCAGCCCAAGGCCTTCCAGCTCCTCCAGGCACAGATCCAGCCCCACACGTGAGCAAAGGAATTCCTCAAGCACTCACACATTTTGTTGAGCAATGTCAGGAGAAATACCAAACCCCTAAATCTTGAACCCAAACAACATTCAGGGTACATTTAACTCTGACATGACCCTGACTGCAGCCCCTGTGCCACTGCAATGTCCCAGTACAGACACAGACAAAGCCCAAGCACTTCACATTGCATCTTACTGTGTTTGAGGCATTAAAAGTCACTTCCGACTGATGCTTTCAAAGCCAAGACATCCAAAAAGCATCAATTTCTACAGAGTTTACAGTGTTTATGCCTCAACTCAAACCCCCAAGAGCCCTGGAATGCTGCCTGGGTTGTCCAAGAGACACTTTATGCAGCAGCATCTGCTTTATGTGGATTCTAACTGCCTTTTAGTCTGAGTAAAAAGATTTTTGAGGTCCTGATGTACAATAATGCATTTCTCTCAGACGAGAGCTGGTACAGACAGTCAGGTACACTCAGAATGATCTGGGAAGTTTGTCTGCACAGGAATGGAGCAGAATGGTCTCCTGGAAGAGGATTATAAACAGAAAGAACACTCGAGCCCCTCACCTTTGTGATGCCCAGGACCCCAATGTTGGGGCTGGAAGAGGTGGATCCATTCCCTGTCCCAAACACTCCATCCAGAACACAGGAGAGACCCTCGATGAAAATCCCCCTGGAAATCCCAAACAGAACACAGGAGTCATTGTTGGTGCAGTGATTATATTGGAGTGCATAATTCGGATTCACTGGGATTCACTGGGAGGGTGTTTCATGGCTGAATGCCACAGGGGCATCTGTTCCATCATGGAATTATTGCAATTCATGTTTCAAGCTCCAACACACCTGGAAAACACATTGGAGTTCTGTTTCCTAAGTCTTAGATCCCCACATTCTTAAACGGAGGAAATTATATAAAAAATTCAATTAAAACTTTCTTAACTGCATTCTAGGTGATTTTAACAACCCCAATCCCAGAACCAGCTTAGAGTTCTATCCCTATGGAAATTGTGCTATTAACTTCCACAGACTGCAGCAGGAATAGGACTGGGATCCAGATGCTCCATCTGTAACAGAACAATCCAAGATGATAATTCCATCCTGGATTTCACATCCATGGCCCTTGCGTTTGACCAAACTGCAACATTTCATCTCAGAGCACGTTCCTGTCCCAAGAGGGAAAAAACCTAAAAACCCCAACATCCTGAGCCTGAAGGATTTCTGGTTTGGACAAACCTGTTGATGGCATGGATGGGAGGAGGAGGAGCACAGGACAGCCTGGCACAGGCGTAGTAATCCCCGATGGACTCGATGATGCTGGCGACGACGGCGCTCAGCATCCCGATCACCCCCGCGGCCGAGATGGTCGGCAGCCCCCACTGGACTGTGAAGAGAAGAAAAGTGAAACCTCTCCTGCCCCAGGAACAGCCTGGCTAACAAACAAATCTGACAGAACTGTGCAATGGTTTGGGTTTTAGGATCTTTTTAGGGTCATCGAGTGCAGCCGTTCCCCCAGCACTGCCCAGGCCACCACTGCCCCTGTCCCCAAGTGCCACATCCTCCACACTGCTGCTAAATCCCCCCAGGGGTGGGGATTCCACCCTGATCCAGGGCTGAGCAGCCCTTCTGGGGAAGAAATATTCCCCAATATCCAACCCGAGCCTCCCCTGAGGCCGTTCCCTCTCCTCCTGTCCTGTTCCCTGTGATAAAATCCCAAATCCCACCTGGCTGTCCCCTCTTGTCAGGGAGTTGTGCAGAGCCACAAGGTCCCCCCTGAACCTCCTGTTCTCCAGGCTGAGCCCCTTTCCCAGCTCCCTCAGCCCCTCCTGGGGCTCCAGTCCCTTCCCTGGACACGCTGCAGCCCCTCCATGTCCTTGTCCTGAGGGGCCAGAACTGACTCTGGGACTCAGGTGGGGCCTCCCCAGTGCCCAGCACAACCCTGGGCACTGTTTATTTATCTTTGATGGAAACAACAAACTCCCTTCACTCTAACACAATCTGGCAAGTTCAAGGAGATGAAAGGAGCAAAGGAAAAACCGCCAAACCAACTGCTTTGATCACACTTGGAAAAATCCCAGAGAATCATAAAACCCCACTAAAAAAATTCCTCCTGTTCAGGAATCAGGAATTTGAGCTACAGCATGTGAGAAAACAATTTTAGCCAGTGAGGCAAATGCCACTTAATTATTATTGCTCCAAAAACTCACTTTGGTCACAAGTTTAGTCTACCAAAGAGGATGGCAACAACAGCTCTAATCACTGCACAAACACCTCCCAGCTCCAAATTTTTGTAGTAGAGAAAACAAGATTAATTTAAGCCTGCAGAAAAGCCTGGCAGGTTTTCCACAGCAATTGCCTTGATGCTTTTATCTCTTTGAAATAGATGAGCCTCCTGCAACAAAGGGATCTTCAGTCACACACGAGTGAATGAACCTCACAAATATGAAAGGGCTGATCAGGGTGGGGAAGTTTTCCTCCTCTTCTTTCCCAAAAGCTTCTATTCTTCATCTGCTGCTTAGAAGTGGTTTCTTTTAAGAACTAAAGCATCAGGAAAACCACAATGAAGCTACCTCATCACAGCCTGGTGGCATAGCTGGTAATTCCTATAATTCTATTCTAAAAGAACATTATTCCCTAATTACCTCATTAATTTCTGAAGGATGAACCAGTTGTGCAATCTCATCCCGTAAACCCAGCTTTTACCAGCTTTAAACTTACAGGTGGCCAACATAAAGATGCATCCAAAGGATTGTGTAAAGTGTTTGGTGCTCTCCTGTAAATAATTTCATTGCCCTCTGATAAGAAGGGCCTGGCATTCTCTGACTTGCCAGTTCCAGCACTGCCTTGGCAAGTCAGGGCATTTTTGTGCCAGTAACAGTTGTGCTCGCTCAGGAATGGGTGTGTTTGGAGCAGGGAAGTGCAGCAAGCTGGGGGCAACTCCCCACAAAAGTGGTTCTTTACACAAGGAGAGTCAGTAGAGCTGTAAAAACCTGTCCCTGGCATTGTATAACATTAACAGCATTGCCAAGGACAGATAGATCAGCCAGTCCTTGGATTTCCACGTTATAGATACAATCACTTGTCATCAGAAGAGTCACCCACATAAATCCTGCAAACTGCAGTTCCAGAACCTCAGCCTTCATTGGGTGAGACCTTAGGGTAGCAACTAAAGAGGAAAACAAGGAAAAACCATCATTCCCACGCATCAGGTAATGAGAGTGGTGGAGTGTGGTAATGAGTGTGTTAGAACTGTGCACTGGCCTGGACTGGGAGAGCCCCACCCCTGCCACGAGCACGGACCCCTTGCACTGTCCCAGGCCGCTCCGAGCCCTGTCCAGCCTGCCTGGGACACTCGCAGGGGTGCATCGCCCACCACCCAAGGGTGCGGCAGTGAGAGAGAGCCAGCAGAGCTGCAGGAACACGAGGCAGGACAGGGCTGGGCTCCCGGGGAGCAGGCACACTTACAGGGGTAGGGCACCTTGAACCAGGGGGCCACCAGCAGCACGCCCCGGCGCGCGTCCGTGCGCGCGTAGAAGCCGTACTTGGAGCTGTCCGGGGGGAACACGTCTGTCACCGTGAAGATGAAGCACAGCAGCCACGACACCAGGATGGCCAGGATGATCTGGGGGACAGGAGCAGAGAAGTTGAAAAAGGAACTCTCAGTGCCCATTTGGGATGTGCTGCAGGGCTGTGAGTCTGAGTGCCATCCCAAATCCCTCGGCAGAGCTGCACAGCACAGCCCCACTGCTGCCCCCGACCAGGAAAGTGCTCTCAAAATCCTGGCAACCACAGCAAGCCCCTTCTCTCCTTAAGTCTCCAAATGGGCACTTGAACAAACTGGGGAATTAGTCTCAGTTTTACCAGAGGAATAAAGAGCAGCCTTTCACCAGGGCAGGGGAGTTTAGGTAGAAGGAGATGGTCAGGATCTGCTATCGGCAGCTCTGAGGGCTCACTCTGGGCTCTCTGGGCACACAAACATCCCCTCCCCTCTGCCCTTCCCTACCCTCCTGGGCCTCCACCACTGCAGCAGCTCCTCAGCAGAGGGAGACACCAGAGTGGCCACAAAATCAGAGTATTTCCTGTAGCCAACGAGCTGCTATGTTTCCAATAAATCTATTTAAGCGTTTATCTCACCTTTGTGAGTATTCTATTGTTAAGAAAAATCAAAACCCCCCTGAAACAGAAACTTCCCCCCCCCCCCCCCCCCGAAGGAAGAACAAGTTCAACAACTTACAGGGAACATCTTGAAAAGCTGCAGCCTGTATGCTGTCCATCCTTTCTTGGATTTATAAATGGGCAAGGGAAATTTGACATTTCTGGCATACTGAGAAAACAACAATACTAGGAAAATAGTCCTGAGGAAAAAAGGAGGAGGAGGAGGATGGGACAAGAGAGAAATGTAATTAGCACCAACATATAATAAATTCTTCTCAGCACAAACTTCTTCAGACCCTTTGGACGCAGAACACAAATGCAGATTTTCAATTTAAGCAAAAGACAAGGCAGCAAAATGATTAAAATTATTATCCTTCAAATGCCAAAACAGAATTTGAATTCTGAAGTGCTGCGAAACTCAGCAGCTGCAAGCAGATAGAATGAATCAGGAACAGGCTCAGACTGAAGGGAGGTTTCCAGTTAAAATTCCTGTGCTGCCCCTTCTTTCCTCCCAAACTCCACCTGTGATCCAGGGTTGGATCCCAGCAACTGGGAAGAAACAGGAGAACTGGAGGCCTGTGTACAGTAATTTTTATATTTCAAAATTTGCATGAAACTCCAAAGCACTTGAAACATTTCTGTCTGGCAAATTTTTCTGTTCTTCAGAATCCATTTCTTCCATTAAGAATCTTTCACTGAATAGCTGCAAATGAAGCAGAATGCAGCCAAACCCCCAAGATTTGCTGCAAGTGCGGTTCATCAGTATTAGATATCTCAATTATTATACATTCCCCCCAGTGAAACTGCCAAGTTCCTCTAGACATTAAAAATTAATTTTTACAGCTACAATAAGCCCCCACAGCACTGAAAAATCAGAAGCCTGGGCACGTTGCTCAACTCTGAACAAGCCAAGCCAGCTCTGCTCTGAAAGGGCCTCCCAAAGACAGGAGCTGTCTGAAGCAGCAAAGCTCTGCTGAAATCTGAGATTATGTTTTTATCAGCTGACTTGAAAAATAAAAAGAGGATTTTCAGCCTCTCTCCCTCTTCTGCCCCACATCAGAAACAAACCAGTTTTCCTCTGCCTCAGTCTCCAGGAACAAGGAGGGGCATTTACAGCCCTCAGCACTCCAGGAGAAAAGCAAAAGGCATCTCTTTTCCATGCAGGAAACCCCAGAATCTCCCCCAAAATCCACCATGGGAAGATAGGCTCCACTCCCTCACACATCCTGATGACAGGAAGTTTTGGATTTTATTTAGTACAGAGTTGTAAAAAATCTAATATTCTATTATTGCAATGCATTTTCGATTGGCTGAAGGGCAGAGGGGCTGTGAAACAGCATCAAATCCTTGAATGCCCCAGGAAAATTTGGATAAACAGGCAAAGCCCAATTCAGGAATAATTCCCCTTTTTACAAATCACAATGCAAAGTGTCTCATGAATAAAGCAGCCATGGAACAAATTAGGTCAGGAAAGTGGGAAATGGAGAATCCTGTCCCCAGCTCTGCTACAGCTGATTCTGCAAGGCCAGGGAAAAATCCAGGACCTTGATCTCATCTCTCAGAGCTAGAGTCACTTTTGAGTGGCTCCCCACAGCTGTGGAGCTCTTTTCAACAATCCAGTGCCCATTTTTTGCATGGCAGAAGCCAGAAATACTTTATTGACTGGGTAATATTTGAATCCCGGTCCTGAATTGATTTATTTTTTTTCCATCTGCAAAAATGTCAACTTTAATTACACGTTTTCATGTCCAATTCAAAGATCTGCTTGATTCACTCAACGTTAGTCCCAACTTGCACAGAATTTGTTTTACAGGCAAATAAAACATTCCTTTGGATCAGCTGCTTAATAGAACAGAATCACCAAAAATACTCATGATGCCAACATCCAAGATAAAAGAGAATTAAAGAGCCCTTTTAATCATAAGCTGCACTTACAGAATACTTTACATGTTCAAAGCACTGTGCAAACAGATTAGTGAGATCATAATCTGATCTCATCAAGGCATTCCTCCTGCTCCCAGAGCCAGCACAGTCGGGTGCTGCACATGGAGCACAGCAACTGCTTCAGCCTCTTTTCTCCCTAAAATGGGCTTTCCAGCCCTATTTGGCTCCTTACCCACAAGGGGAGCTTTTGTCTTCTCTTTGTCTCATTTCCCTCACTTATTCCTTTTCATTCTCTCATTTCCCTGGCCCCTACAGCTGATGGCACACACATTCCCTGAAATTCTCTCTAAAAGCCTTTCTGTCACCTCAACAGGAACCTCTATGCTCATGGCTCAGCCACTGGTGGTGTTCATGGCAATACTTGTGCCCTCTGTTATGACATAAAATCTCTTGAGTACAGGTAAGCAAACCAGTACCAACGGCAGAGGGACCAGCATCACCAGTGGTATTTACCTGCTGCTGCAGAAGAGGAAACAGGCAATGCCAGCCCAGAAATACAAATTGTTCACTGTATTTCATCTAAGTGTTTTGCTAAATCATCTTTTCTATAGCACTGAACTCCACCTGGCCAACGGCTCCCAGATCAACTCCTGCTTTATAAAATTCTGCTCCCCACACTCATTTATGGCCACTGTCCTTTCCCCTCTCCTCGAGTTCACATTACCATGGAATGGTTTCGGCTGGAAGGGACCTTAAAGCCCATCCAGTGCCACCCCTGCCGTGGGCAGGGACACCTTCCACTGTCCCAGGCTGCTCCAAGCCCTGTCCAGCCTGGCCTTGGGCACTGCCAGGGATCCAAGGGCAGCCACAGCTGTTCTGGGGCCTCCCCACTCTCCCAGGGAAAGATTTCTTCCCAGGGAAAAGCTTCTTCAGGCAACTCCCCTGAACTGCTGCTGTCCTTATTCCCACACTTCCAGCTGCCCTTACCCAGACTCATCCACGTTCCTGCTCATGCTGTTTCTCAACACTGGCACATGCTGCCTCCGGCTTTTCCCCAAAAGTGTGCCTGCCCAGCAGGACCCCCGGGGTACTCACAGCATGGCGATGCCCCAGTGCTTGCCAGCTCGCTCCCCTGCAGCCTGGAAGCCCGAGAGGCCGATGAGGGCCACGGTGGGGGTGATGGTCAGGGGGCCGATGTAGCGCAGCAGAGCCCCGGGCAGCCCCAGCAGCCCGATCACCACCTCGATCAGCGAGGACATGATGATGGCACCTTGGATCTGAACACACAACAGGGCAGAGAGGCAGCTCAGTGCCATCTGACAGGCAAAGCCAAACCTTTTGTTTTTCTGCTCTGGATTACAAACTGCAGTTAAAAGAATTCAGTGACACAGAAGAACTCAGCAAATTTTTTTTCGTCATAAAACAGCTCATTATGTTTAAGTGACTTATTGCTTTAAGCATAACACTTATGGTTTTCTCCACAAAACTATTACACAACAGACCAGTGGGCCAGTCTGGAAGCTGTGTGGAAAGCACATCACACTGTCAGACAGGAGACCTGGGGTCCAGGCTAACCTTTAAGCTCTCAGATCGAACGGCAAGGGTTGGTGCGCCACGAGGTGATGCTCCTAGCTCCTAGGGGCAGAGTGTGTGCTGCATTGGTCACAAGTGCTCCTTAGAAGCTGGATTAGAGCAGCGTTGTGGTCTCAGGAGACTGTCAGCCCTCTTGGCTGCAGGGCTCTTGGCAGGATGTAGCTATGGTTTGAACATGGGGAAGAGAGAGGGGTTGTTTTTAATTAAGAAAAAGTTGGCAGCCCAAAGCAACGGGATGGGAGATCAATTCCATGACACACGCCTTCATTTGGACTACTCTACCTGCCACCCTGGCATGGCACAGCCCTCAGCCTGCCCTGCAAGGCACCATGACTTCACACTGCAGTGCTGTGAGTGGAGAAGGAGCTCCAGATATTTCACAAGTCTCTCTTATCACAAGAGTCTCCAACTTAAGACACTTGGGAATGAACCAGATTTCCTAACTGCAGATTCACCTTCCAGGGGCCAGCCCCACTGCACAAGGACAGCAGGCAAGAGGCCTGGCAGCAGCTGAACTGCTGCCAGCGAGCACAAATCAAAGTTTTAAGAAGAGTTTTCATCTCACTTGAGCATTTCACTGCACGTCTTTTGGAATGTGGTAACTAACTCCTGGAATTTGCTGTCCAGCAATGAACAGGTGGGAAAGATGAAGACTTCCATGAAATGAGTAAAGGGATATATTCAAATGGAGATCGCAGTGAAACAAGAAATTACCAACTTAAAGACAAGAACACACAGATGATTAAGTGAGAAACTTAACTGGAACTGGAGAGAGTGACAGCTAAAGGCAACTCCCACATTACCTCTCGTATCCGGGGGTACCAGATGTGCTCCGTGTGCAGCAGCTCTGCTGTTCCATTGGTAACTGTTACATCTTGCAAAAGGGAGAAAAAAAACACAGATTTATTAATTTATTTATTCATTCCCCAGCCACTCTGCTACCACTCCACACAAAACAAATCCCTCTTCACGCTGTGTCTGACAAATGAGCCCCAATTCACACAGAGAGCAAGTTCTGCCACAGATGAAGTGACACCAGGTCCACCTTCCCCAAGAGCCAACCCCTCACTTCAGCCTGTGCTCCCACGTGGGAAAACGCACTGACTTCCAGACAGAAAGGTCAGTCAGGAATTCTCTCCCCCCTCTAATGGAGAATTCCTCAGCTGCACCCCAGGAATCACAAACTCCAGTGCCTGCTGTTCCCCAGCTGAGGTCACTGAATGAGCTGACCCGTGGGGACAACCCCACCTGGCAGCTTTGGAAGGTCAAAGGGCTCAGGAGGAAGATGCAGCAAAGCTCTTTTTGAAAATCTGGAGTTGTGGGGAAAATTGCTTTGCCATCCATCCAGGGTTATCAGATAGTTTCTTTCAACAAGCTGGGTATTAATCACATTTTGAATTGACACATTTATACAGAGATGTATAAACACACAAATAATGGAAATTCAATTACTAAAGAGTCCAAAAGAGCCCTGGGAAGAGCTTCAGTCAGGAGTGAGCAGCCTGATTCCTTGTGCTGCTGCTTCCCACTGCCCACAGCCTTGGTACTGAATTAACCATCCCCCAAAAACCTGCCAGAGTCATTTCCACCTCCCAGTCCAATCTAAAGCAAATGCTCCCACCCCAACCAGAATCTTTTCCCTCTGAAGTTCAAACCTTCCAGGATGACGACATCAACAGAGAAAGAGTGAAAAAGAACATCCAAATCTTGTCAAAACCTGTCAGGTATGAGTTAAACAGGGGAAAATAATCCTGGTCTGGAGGTGATGCTCTACATTGCTCAAACTCCCTCCTACTCACAACTTCAAAGGAATTCAGTTGGACTCACTATTTCCAAATATTTGGAACATTATGGGAAGGAACATTTACAGAATGTAAATGAAACAGAATTACTTTATGCCACGTTTACATTTCTTTTGTCAATGTTTTTATATTTAAAAAAAGCCCAGAAACGGAATGGCTCAAGGACATTTCCAGCAATCTTCTCCTGTGGCACAGTATTTTAACATTGTAAAAAGAGAGGCTTCCCATATTCCCTGCTCATGACTGGCAGTTTTTACATCAGAAGCTCTGGCAGCTGCACTCCACATGACCTGGGCCATTTGTCACTTAAACCTGAACAAGGATAAACAACAATTACCTGTGTTATTGCACTTCCACTTCTCCAGAGAGAGAATTGCTCTGGCAGGTGCTAAGAATGCAAAAGCACTGGCTTGGAACAGGGGTAACCTGGTGGAAAAGGAGAGGAGAGATGCTGACATTCTGTGGGGTCACTGCAGTGGGTGGGTGCTCAAACCACCCTTTACTGAGTTATAGAACTGGGAAATAGGAGGATTTCTCACCAAAAACCCCAAACCCAATCAGAGAAATCCAAAGACTTCACAAGCCAAAGACACACCACCACCTGCCTGAAAGTTATCAGCCAGGTAATTCCAGGGGCCAGGCACTGATCCAGGCTGTGGCTCAGCAGCACAGGGACACAGATGGGACACTGAGCTGGGGAACAGAGTGCTGAATGTGCAGCTTCCATCATCCTAGCTCTCTGAACGTGCAGCCTGCAGGCTCCATCCCTTCCCTCTGCATGACTCCAAGCACACTCATTTTTAAGTGCATGTGTCAATAACTGCTGGGTCGATGGGAGCAGATTAGATGTTCCAAGTGGTTACCACCACCAAATACAAACACCACAAGAATTTCAAGATGACATTCTTAGCATTGATGTTTGTATTTCCTAAACGATTTAAAGATCTGAAGAGGATCTACCTGCACCAGCTATGAATTTAATGAACTCACTGTACCTTGTGTAACAAATCTCCCAAGGTTACTTAACTCCAGATGCACTTGGAACTATTCTGCAAATATTGACATTAATTCATTGCCATGAGATTCCCTTTAACAGGAGATCCCGAGGTGTGACAGGGAATTGCTCAGGGGCTGTTTTACAGCACCTCGAGGGCAGGGCAAACACCAGGGCAGGAAAAACAGCTGCTCAGGTTCAGGTAAAGATAAGGAAATGCTCAGAGGAGAAGTGTGGGGGAAAAGTGGTGTACACTGAGCACAGGAAAGATCAAACCAGAGGCATGTTATTAATGGTACTTATGAAGTCCACAGGCAGGAGCTGGAGCAGTTTGGGCCATGGGCAATTTCAAACTCACCAAATGCTGAAAATTCCACTAGAAACTCAAACTTCATAAACTCCATGAGCCATCCAAGCATGGCTGACTGGACAGAACTCCCACTGGGAGCACAAATCCCAGCTTTATCTCCAGGAAGTCAGGGCTGGTGGCTCAGGGAATGAGTCACCCCATGCTGCCAGGTTCATTAAGCAAAGCTGGTGCCATTGCAGGTCTGCAATACCTGGAACAAGCTGCTACTGCTCCATCCCACCTACACAGCCCCTCAGAGGTTTGGTAAACACACACTGCAAACACATTCTACAGTGCTGAGGTCACTGCTGCCAGCTTGGGTTGTTCTGTATCCCATTAAACACCAGCACACAGAAGGAAAATCACATCTCAGCACATCCTGCTCAACTTTTACCTGACACAGGTAACTGAGGGAGCTCCCAACAGGCTCTAAATAGTGGGCCTTTTTCCCCTAAGCCAGGCAAAAAAGGAAAGTAATTAAATTTTTATTTTTTTTTTAACAAATTGCTTAAAATCAGTCAGCAAGATCTGTCTCTTTCTCAAGAAACAGCTGCAGTTTGTAATGTGACTTATGGATTTGAAGGCAGCCACTCACTGCCAGCCAGCTAAAGCACCAAAACTCATTTAAATTTCACGTCTAAATCATCAAGCTGCTCCATTTTGGCACTGTCCCTTGTGAAGACAGGAGTTTTCCTGCAGCCAAAGGCAACTGGAAATGTCTCATTACGTTCACATGTCCCACAGATGTGAGGAAGCTGAGCCAGTGCAGTGACGGGCACAGCACCAGTGCTGCCACCCTGGCTGGATTAAAGCTCTATTTGATGGTCTCAGTGCCACTAATTACCCACTAATGAACCCCTGCCAGAGCTGGGGCTCACTACATAACCCAGTGAATAGCTGGGATTCCTAGAACTGGTCTGGGTACCAAACTGACCACAACTCCGCCTCGTAATCGAGCTAAATCCATCTTTAAGGACCCTTAAACCATGGAATTTGACCTTCTGAAACCTTTATTTGCTGAAATACTTTGCAGTTGACAGACTTGCCAATGAATACTTGCAAATCTCATTGAGAGGCCCGTGCTGCTCTATCCTATTCCCAGCCTTACATAAACCCCCCATCACATGGGGACTAGTTATAAAACATCCAAGAGTGGAAATTTCCTCCTTAAATACAAGTTATTTTAAGACCCAGACACAATTTGGCCTTCAGGGATATAAAAATGTAAGTACACTGCAAGTGGAAGCCACTGAAAAGGGAAAAATCCCAGCAGGGCGGAGGGCAGGAGTGGGATTACAGAGAAAGAACAGAGAATTTCAAAATGATGGCACCATAATTTTGGGCCCCTTCTCTCTGAATGAGCCCCAAATCTCTCTCAGTATCTTAAGTGATAAAAAGCCAAGATTAGTTAGGGAAAAAAAAAAAAAAATCAACAAACCAACAAATATGACAAACTTCCAGACAATGTACATGAGGATTTATGGTTGCAGCACAAAGAGCCAACCAGGCTGGAAATAAGATTATTAACTCTAGGGAGTCTTTACTAAAAGAAAACACATTGGGGAAAGAAAGTTTGCTTTTTCAACAGGTTTCACTCTGTTGTTTTGTAATCACAGTGAACTTCCCAAGGCAGACGAGTGAGCTCCTAAGTCCAGTAAGACAAAAAAATATAGGGAAAGTGTTTATTTCCAAAGGAAAAAGACCAGCAAGTGAACCAAAGCAAACTCAAGTAGCAACCCAAGGGTACACTGGAAAACCTGGAATATCTGGAAATGTTTCAGATGAAAAGCTGATCCACCACAGGTTTGCCTTCTGCACCCTCCTGAGACACCTTTGCCACCTGAAGATTCTGGTTCTTAACTAAATCTTTGAAAATGTGGAAAGTGTTCAGAATTTTCTAGTGGAAGGCAAGATTTCAGCTCACACTGTTCTGAAACTGAACTGAATGACTCAAGGATCACCCCAGTAACCACCTGAGGGTTAAACATGCACTTTTCTTCTGGATTGGGTTTATTCAAGAAGATGAAGAAGTAACTCTGCAGGTTTCAGTTATTCCCAAAGTTTAGGTCGGCATGTTAAACATCTGTGCAGTGGTCACAGTGGAACACAGGTTTTTAAAGATTTATCTTAATAAAACAAAATCCCGTTCTTGCCAACACCAGATTTCTACAAGGCTACACCTTTGTGTGTGTTCCCAATTCCAGGAATGATCACTACCCATAACAAATAAACCCAAATTATTAATTATAGATTGGGAGGTATCAGAGACTCAGTTCAGAGTGATGAGTTTCTCTCATAATTTTCCATTTTTTATAACTTGCTAAGCCCTGCACAGGATCAAGAATGCAATTTGTTGTAGGACTGATCACAACCACCTAAATATTGCCAAGAATTTCATTCAAGAAATTAATAAAACCACCACAGTTAACTCCTCTTTACCAAGGTGTATGAATTTTTCATCTTCCAGGAACACTTCTGCCCTCTCTTTTCTGCTGAGTTTCCCTCCTCCTCCTCCCCTCTCCTTGCTGTATTTCCTCACCCTTGGGATGTCTTGTGTTATTTCAGATCCACCATTTTTTGGGAGTAGCTTTCCAAAAGCTTTCCCTAACTGCCCTGTGTGGGAACAAAGGAACTTTTGGACAGTAAATCAGTGTGATTACGCAGAAGCTGATTTGTTTACTTTTAATTTTACTTATACATTTTAAAACTACTGTTCAGGAGATCATGTAGTTTTTGATTGGTGCCTCTCTCTTTTCCATGCACCTTGCATGAGCCTTGCAGGTAAGAGGATTGGTTGCAGTTTAGAGCATTACTGCCTACCTTTATTTTGGCTTTTTAAATCTTGTTATTCTGTTTTCAGCTTCTTCTTTCCTAATTTAGCACAATTTATGTTTCAGTAGCCTCGAAGAGTTCTAGAAAGTCTGATAAACTGCACAAAAAACACTTTAAAATGGCTCATCCAGTCTTACCTGTTATAAACAATGGTTTAAAACTAAAAAAATGTAGAAAAACAGCTAAATATAGTTTGGCTGGTGCACTTGATATAAATTATGGCTTAGATACATTGCTACAGCCCTGTACCTGCTGCTGCTGCTTTTGTGCTTCTCCTCTGGAAATCCCCCACACTCCTGGGTGCTGGGAAATCCCAAAGGATGCCCAGCCTCAGGCAGTGGCAGCAGGCAGCCCCAGGCCCCAGCTCTCACCTGCAGCCAAAGGTGGTCTGCAGCAGGGTGGTGATGCCCACACAGAAGAAGATGGTCCCGATGAGCTGGCTGGTGGCCCACTGGTCAAAGCCCACGCACATGGCATCGGCCAGCAGGAAGGGCACGGCGATGGTCCCGCTGAAACACGTCAGGTAGTGCTGGGGGCACAGGGGGGGTTAGAGCTACAGCCAGCACTCAGCAGCACATTCACTCACTCACTCACTCACTCACTCACTCACTCACTCACTCACTCACTCAGCACCAGCTTTTCCTGCTGCTTCTGAACCCCCAGCAAAGCTCCCTCTGCTCTGAGCTTTGCTTTCAGCATTTCCCTGAGCTCCCGCTCGTGATCCTGATTGTGGGCATCTCTGATTTCTGTCATTTCTGGAGGTTCCATAGGGCACTGAAACAGCTCCACAGCTGCTCTCCTGAGCAGGCATCCAGGTAACTGTGCTGATAGCAGCCTCCAGCCCAGAAGTAACTCCATTCACACGGGCTCATATCCCCTGGCTCACGGATAAACCTGGAGCACACACAAAGCTCCCAAGGACCAGCAGCTGGGCACTCATTAATTCTTCCTCAACCCAAGCAGTCAAAAGCAAAACAAACAGATTTTCACCATACTCCACCCACAAGTAAAAAGAGAATTACTAGGGAACTGCCTGTCCTTAAGGAAAAGGCAGAAATAAAAAGGATGTTTTGGAATGTATTTGTTTGGAGATCTCAACGTCCTTTACAGAGATGACCAAATTCTCAGCATTCCTGTGGGACAGATGTTACCATCACTGGAGAAGGGAAGGAGATGGAAGTGGAGCTGCTCTGCTGCCCACGAACAGTGGCTGAGCTGGAGGAGGGTCCAGCTGCCCACTGCAGCCCCACTCCCTGCAGGAAAACACCTGCTCCTGTTCCAGGGGTCTCCATGGCAAGCCAGGTGATGCTCTCAAAACTGAAATAACTGCAGTAGCAGCTTTAATATTCAACATTTCAGGTCTAAACCGTTCTCTCTCATCTTTAACTCCAGAGGTGCCCCATGTCCCTTGTGAAAACCACCACTGAGCCTTTGCTCAATCATTTACCAACAGCACTTTATAACTAGATATTTAAAGTGAATCTCACAAATGCATGAACTGAAAACTCAAATCATTCTCAGAACAATGATCTGAGTGTGATCAGCTTCAGAAGAAACCTATGAGCACCTTCTTCAAATATGTGAGAGTGGAGGAGGATAAAACACACACAAACACAATGAACTGCACAGAAAGTCCTCAACAAGCTTTGAAAGTTACAGAAGAAGAAACAGTCTCTGTTCTGGGATGTACCTGCAAGCCCAGAAATATGCAGAGGTACCAGGGAGGAACATCTTCAATGGTGTAAATCATGTCAGTCCTCTGGGCATCCAAACTGCCACTGCTGTCCAGGGTCTCTGCCAGGGAGCTCTGCAGGAACAAGAGAGACCAGCAGGTTATTGCTGCACGGAATAAAGTGAATTTCAACTGTCAGCCAACTCCCAGTCACTCCAAGGCTGGTTCAGCACGCCCAAGCAACGCTGATTTGTGACAATTTCAAAGCCTTTCACATCAAGCTCCTGAATTTGTACCCAACACGTTCCCTTCTGACAGCCATTCTCTGCCTTTTTATTTATAATTGCTGACTGATGACAGAACTGATCTGGCAGCCAAAAGGTACCTAAAAATGGATTCAACACGACAAGACTTAAAAAACCCCACCAAACCCCCAAACCACAAAAGCAAACAGAAAAAAGAAAACAGGGAAAAATTGGAACTAAGAAGCCAACCCTGGCTGTTTCCAAAGCACAAGAGTTCTGTCCTTGCATCAGAGACCAAAATCACTGGCAAAAAATAAATCCTCATTATGATAATTGCTTCCCTGCTTTGCTCTTACCCAATTTCATCTTGGTTAACCACTTTTGGCTGCAGAATTTATAATTTTTCTTCCGCCTCTCCCATTTATGCAGTCAGGAAAAATGTTAATTATTATACCCAAATTAATCCCCAACCAATTCCTAGCAGTCAAGCAGAATTCCTCCAGGAATTTAAATTTCCCCAGGAATTCAGGCAAGGCCACGCTGTGCCCTAGAAGTCCCAGACAGCCAATGGACAACTGAGCAGAGACATTCACACATCAACACCCCTGCAGATTTTCCACTAAAACAAGGGCCAGCTCTGTCATTTCTCTGTCACAAATGAGTGGAATCCTTTCCCTCCAACCCTCTGGTTTGGAAATTCCTGAGAACAAACCACAACGCTCCCAGCACAACAATAAAAGCAGGAGGAAGTATTGGATTTTGTAATTTCAGGTCAAGTAACTAAAAAATTACCTTACACAACAACTGCTCTGCCCTAATCCAGCCCAAGACGTAGCAAACCCACGTGAAGCTGCCTCACACAGAGCCTGGGAACTCTGCCAGACTCGTGACTGCCTCAAACGGTCTCTACTTCTCCAAAAATCCCAACACATCCATGGATTATGCTGAGATCATCTCCACTTGGTGCCACCTGCCACTCAGAGAGCCAAACTGACCCCTGGCACACTGCCCTCCCACCTCAGCCTCCTGCTGGGAAAACAAATCCACCGGGATAATTCACATTCAGGGAATGCAAGTGAGCACTGTGGGAAGGTCGAGGGTGTTGCAGCAGAAAAGAAAAATATAGAAACTCTAATTTCAGGGGAACTGTCCCTGCCCAACCCTTCCTGCAGCACCAGTGACAGCTTCTCACTGACTGAAAAAGGAACAAACTCCCTCCTGACCCAATTCTCTAAAAAAAAAAACAACAAAAACAAACAAACAAAATAAACACGTGGGAAAAAATCAGGAATTTGAATCATGGAATTGTCAAACTTGGAAAAGCCCTTTCAGATCATCAGGTCTGACCATCAACACAGCAGCACCACCATGGTCATCACCAAACCACATCTCCAAGTGCCACACCCACTCATTTTCTGAACACCTCTGGGGATGGGGACTCCATCACTGCCCTGGGACATCCCTTCCAATCCCTGACCACCCTTTCCATTGAAAAATTCCTCCTCATGTCCAACCTGGCCCTTCCCTGGCTGGGTTGCAAAGACCTTAAGGTCCAGTGGGACCACGGGCAGGGAGACCTTCCACTGTCCCAGGCTGCTCCAAGCCCTGTCCAGCCTGGCCTTGGGCACTGCCAGGGATCCAGGGGCAGCCACAGCTGCTCTGGGCACCCTGTGCTAGGGCCTGCCCACCCTGTTCATTCACTGTGAGGCACAGCAAAGCTTTAAGTCAAGGAGATCTGGTTGCTCAAAAGCTCACAGTCTCTTTTAGGTGAGTTATTCTCCACCATCCCCAGTTCTGATCACATGGATCAACTGGGAGGGAGAAAAGCACATGTTTGGTAAAACCAGGAACACTTTCATGTCTAGAGATGGCTTATCTCATTGCACAATTCCACCCAAACACCTTTTGCTTAAGGCTTTTATCAGATTGTGCCTCTCCACTCCAGCCCCAGCATGCTCCAAAAATCAGCCATCAAAGACTTTCCAGGTCAACAAAAGCCTGTCCATTAAATATGAGTGGGATGATGAGGGCTGTGGGGATGTGAGTGAGACACCCAGGCAGAATGAGCTGGGAGTGCACCAGGCCCAGTCTCCTTTGAAACCCAACACTGACAGGCCTCTGGCTGCTCTGGGGTGTTTTAAATCTGAAATTCAGAACTGAATTTGTGTTTCTGAGTTGGAAAACATTAACTGCATCCCTTGATATCATCCTTGCCCCAAGAGAAACTACAGCCTGGAAGGAAGGAGCATCACAATGCCCTTGCTTGGAACCAGGAGTTGTTCTTGTTTCTATCAGGACATTTGCAAAACTTTGGTCAGGTTGAGGCTTTTCAGAGACAAGGCTCTATTACCAAGCCAGTGTGACTCAACACTTTAGAAGTTTAGATTTAACATAATCCTCATGCTTATTTTAAACAAAAGCTCAGATACACACCATCTCAGCTTGCAGGATTATTACTGAATCGGCCCAGGAATTAAGGAATGGAGAAAAAAGCTGGGAAAATTCACAACCAAGGGCATGAACTGCTTCCACCATTTCCTGAGTCATGCCCCAAGTGCTGCAACCAAAGTGTGTGACCAGGAGTCATGAGGGCAGAACTGCCTGGGGTGATGTCAATCTGCAAGTCAGCACCTCTGAGACAGGAAACCTCACAGCCAGGGGAGGCTGCTGTGAGCAAAGCACGAGCTGAGAGAGCAAGAATGAGCTCTCACCTAGCAGGGAAGGCCCACGTACCTTTTCTGCTATGCCATTCTCTGTAGTGTAGATGGCCATCAGCTCTGTGTCCTCTGTGTCTTGGTCACCACTGGATGTGGCTCCACCATTTATCACAACCTTAAAAACGTCACAAAAAGAGAAACACAAGGTCTTTTAAAATAAACATTTCCCCTGTGATCACACCTCGTATGTCACTCAGTTTTCTCCTTTGGTACTTGACATCTGCCTCTTGACATTTTGTCAGAAAAAATGAGGAGCACAGCAAGTCATCATTTCTGTAACAGCAGGGCTAGGGACAGAGAGAGAGCTCCCCCAAAACACCAGAGAGAGAGCTCCCCAAAAACATCACACAGAGCTCCCCAAAAACACCAGAGAGAGTTCCTAAAAAATCACAGGGCTCCTTAAAAACACCACAGAGAGAGCTCCTGCAAACCTGGGCAGTGTCAGCTTGGGGCAGGGGGAAGCAGGAGCAGACTGGCTGAAGGGTTCTTGAGAGGTAACGTGTACAACAGAATGATTAAACTGCAAATGTCAGTAGGAGACAAGCAAATGTCTCCCTGCTGCTGCCTCCTACTCTCAGCTGAGCAGCTCAGGTGGTCAATACAGGCTGGGCACGAGCCCAGGTGGGCAAGGAGGCTCCTGAGGTCCCTCAAGGGCAGGGTCCAGATGTGCCCCCTCAGGAGAGACACCCTGAGGAACTGGAGCATGTCCAGGGAAGGGAATGGAGCCCCAGGAGAGGCTGAGGGAGCTGGGAAAGGGGCTCAGCCTGGAGAAAAGGAGGCTCAGGGGGGACCTTGTGGCTCTGCACAGCTCCTGACAGGAGGGGACAGCTGGGGGGGTCGGGCTCTGCTCCCAGCGAGCAGGGACAGGAGGAGAGGGAACGGCCTCAGGCTGGGCCAGGAGAGGCTCAGGGTGGATTTTGGGGATATTTCTTCACTGAAAGAGTTGTTAAGCACTGGCACTGCTGCCCAGGGCTGTGGTGGTGTCTCCATGCCCAGAGCTGCTCAGAGCAGATGTGGCACTTCATGATTGAGTGGACATGGTGGGATCAGTCACAGGCCGGACTTGAGGATCCTGGAGGACTTTTCCAACCTCAGGGATTCCATGATTCCAGCCCAGGGGTGGTGCCTGCTGCAGGAGGACAGTTCAGTGCTCTGACCATGCAGTGCTGGGGTGCTGCACGTCCTGGCAACACGAACAACCCCACCCAGCAAGAGCAGCCGTGTCTATGCCCATATGTTCAGGGGAGCAGAGCCTTGGCACTGACTGCTCGAGGAAATATGGGTGTGTACAACGGGAACATCATCCCTGGTTCACCCTGAGCCTGGCTGCAGGGCTGGAAATACTCACAGGCAGGGTGAAGAAGGTGGGGTGTTTGGACTCATCCTCGTATTTCCCCTCTGTGGAGCCTCCTGCCTCCACCGATTTGGCCGTGGTGTTCTTGCCAATCCCCATCGTTTCCAGCACGTCCAGGACTTGCATGCAGCACCCAGGAGGTGCTCCTGGGACAGGCCAAGAACTAAGGACAGCTCCTTACTCCAACAGCAGCAGCTCCAGGAATCACACAGGAGCTCAGTAATCCAGCTGGGACATCAGGGTGTCATTTGCATCAGCAGCTCCTAGGAGGGAAGGCAGAAATTGAGATTTTTTTATTCCCTAAAACAGATGTGCAAAAGCACAAGCCCCACCGACTGGGCTCCCTTTTGTGCTTGTGACTCACCAGCTCTCATCATTCCTCCCTGATAATTATCAGTCAAGATATTTGAAATTCTTTCATACTGGGAATACTCTGATTATTCTCTCATTCTTCTCCTGTATTTTGCAATCATTGGAAAAAATCTAAGGTTTCGATATACTACTAATCTCACAGCCATTTCCACAGAACTTTTTGGGAACAAACTCCAGGCACAGAGCAGTGCAGAACAGCTGAACATCCACCACAAAGGAGACCTGGGCTTCTCCAAGGAGGGTGAATTTGCAGAGCTGCTCCAGGGTTACCTTACCTCTGTATTACTGAAATCCTTTCTTTGAAACAAAGTTACTTTGAAATAAAAAGCATCTGGGAAGCTCACACTGGATGGACAGTGAGGCACACCTGCCTTTCAGTGAGTTTGTTTCACACAGAAGCAGCTCTTTCTGCTGAACATCCTAACCCAAAATTATCCCCAAATTCTCAGCTGTATGAAGAACATTCCAAGTAATTTGCCCGAGGATGCTGAAGGAACTGTTTGTAGACAAACTCTGCATTTTAATGAGTTTCACTTCTCTTTTGGCACAGGAAAGATCAGACCCCTCAGTGGGTCTCTTTTGTTCTCCCAGATGGGTCACTACAGTACAGTTTTCCCACATTTGCTCTTTAAATCAGACCAGTCAGTCCCCTGTCATCCCATATTTTCCATTTCCAAGAGAAAAGAGCAGGAATTAACACATTTGAACCTAAACTCCCCACAGGACAGCACAGAAAATCCTGCAGCAAACCAAGTTTTGCAACCTGTGGTTACTGAGCTTTAAACAGAGACTGCAGCTGCCAACACCTGCAGGTGAAACCAGGTCAGGTACAGGTGAAAGTACAGGACAGAACCTGAAAAATGGTCTCTTGAAAGCCACAAAAAGTGGAATTTTCTGCATCCATCCAAGCAGCAGAACCCACTCACACTGGTGTTACTCCAAATGCAAGTTAATAGCGAGTTCAGCTGAGCTGGAAACAGCTCATGGACACTCACAAACACACGTTTGGATGGGAAGAAAAGAAGCAGAACTTGGGTTTTTCCTAAAGTCTCCCTTCCAGATGCTGCTCAGGAAATGCCAGCAGCTCCTGTCTACTGTAATTGCAATAATAACTGAACTTGAGAAAGACTCTTCTGCTGAGGGCAATTCAGGACTGTACTAATATATGAATACTAATAGTTTAGAACCTCTTAATAGCTGTTAATTGCCCATTTGCTGGAAAATTCTGGTTCCTTGAGGTGAAAGAAATATTAAATCTTTTAAATCAATGTAGGTATCTCCTGAAAAGTTACATAAAAAAGATGATTTGGGCACTGAGATCCCTTGAAGCATTAATTAAATCAAGATGGGATGGAAGACAGTGCCTGCAAACCAGTGTTAAGATTTGTTTGAGGGTAAATATTAAGGTAGCATATAATTATTTCTCACTTGAAGACTGAAAGGGAAGGCTGGTTTGAATACTCACTGGCTTGCTCTGGAAAAAACCTGTCATTCCCATTTTCACAATAACCACAGAGCTCCACTTCAAAGTGCAGCTCAGGGCAGAGAGAAGACAGGCACTGGTTAAAGGTTAAAGCTTTGGGGGCACTGGGGTTCTGGGCTGGGATTTTTGGAGTGGTTTTTTGTTTGCTTTCACTGTAGAGCAATAAGGGGTTTTGGGTTTTTTTTTTTCCTAGTACAGAAGAACAAAGAGAAAAGAATCTGCCTTTCTCTGTCATTGCAGATGTATTTTATGCTCCAAGAAAATCAGAGATGGAGACAGGCAAGGTTTAGTCTGGCAGCTTTATCCTCTGGGATTGGGAAGGGAAAGGGCAGCAGGACACCTCCCTAAGCCAGGGCCAATAAATCTGGAGCCAGGGAAGCTGCCAGTCACAGGATTTGCTGCTCTAAGGTGCTCTGGCACCCTAAGCTGCTTAGCTGGCATTAACCAGCATCTCCAGAGAGAAAAGACAAGACTCTGTAATCCTGCTCTGCTGGGCACTGCACAACACCAGGGCAGCTGTCTTCTCCAGGCCTGGATCACTGCTTGGGAATTATTCTTGGGAATTCCAGCAGGACAGCAGCAGAGCTTGCCTTGGATCAACTGATTGCTGAGAGCTGACACAATGGAGCTAAAATAACAATTCCCAAACAGGCAACTCCCAATTCACAGGCAAAAAACCTCTCATTGCTGCTTTTCCTAAAGAGAGGCAGGCTTTGTGTTAGGAGGAGCTGGTCCAAGAAAAGCCAGGAGAATGAATTTCCCAGCTCTTCTTGCTTCTACCCAGCAATTAAAATTAGCAGCACAGATGATCATCAAGAGACTTCTGGAATGCTTTGATTCTGCAATCAGGAGTGTCAAAAAGAAGTAGATAAAACTCTGCTGCTGCCTAAAGCTATCTGGGAGAGATCATTCCTTATCAGCCCCCCGTGTCCCACCACACGACTCAGGCATTTTTACAGCCCTGCAGGGCAAATCCAGCTTCTCAGGAGCTGAAAAGTCCTGGAGAAAGAGATAAAACCCTTTCAGCATCAGGCAGGTACACTCAGTACAACCCATCACCTGCAGGCTGGGATCAAGTGGAAAGGCTGGAAGTGAAATTTCTGTCAGGACTGATTAAAGTTCGCCCTTCCACACAGAGTGTACACCTCCAGTGCACACGTGTGTTTAACACAGAAGGCCAAGAGCTGCCAGGGTTTACAGCGCTGGAGATAAGGTTTAGACAAAGGGCAGGAGATAGCCCACGTGCAAGCTGAGGAGGAAAGGCCGCCTGGCCAGGGAAAAGCCACTCTGCACCTTCAAGCCCTGCGCCTTTTCTCCAGCAAAAAGCTCCCTCCAGCCCAGGAGCCATCAGGAGAGGACACGAAGAGTTGGCAGTGTCTGGTCTGACACATCATCACCTTCTCACGCTTCCAGGACCACCCACCACATTTTCCCTTCTGCCAAAGTCGCTGCTATTTCGTTTAAACAAATCAGGATGCATTTCAAAGCTCATGCAAAGAAGATAAAACCCATCAGAGATATGGAGATCTACAATGCAAGACTGAGTTTAAATGTTCTTTTTCTTCCTGCAAATCTCTGCTCTGGAACCTCCACCACAAATACAAGACATCCACAGGAGCACAAAGGTTTTCCTACAAGAAAATCTGTCCCAGTGCCACCACAAGCTGCACAAAAAGCTTCCACTTCACAAGGTACCCACCTGCCTGTGAGTCAGTAAAAAATCCTTTCAAAGTTCATCTCTTAAGTAGATCCAAGGGTTAACCTGGGCAGGACAGAAGGTGCAGAAAGACATAAAGAGCTTATTGCCATGGGAGGGAAAACTGGCCATGAACCCACAAAGGAGCAGGCAACGGAATGCAGACACCTCCCTTGCATGCACTGTTTCCTTTAAAAGCACTGGATATAGGTTTTGGCTGAACCGCCCCAAAAGTATTGCCTAGATCAGATTTACTGGCATGGCAATTCCTCCCTACAGTGCTGAAGGCCCACTGGGAGGGCTTTCAACATTAATTCAACATTAATATTTGAATCCAGAGCTTGGCAAGGCAATGACTGGGAAAAACAAAACCCACCTGACCTCCAGGCTGTGACATTCCTGGGCAACTGACAAATTCTTGGGGCTCTTAGTTTGGGTTGATTTGGGGCTTTTTTGGACTTCTCTTCTTAGAAGAGTCAAGGCTTTGTCAGATGCTGGCAGCACCAGGACTGGGCAGCAGGTCATGCTCAGGACATGGCAATGCTGTAAAGCTCATTTGCAATAAGCAGACCTAGAGATTAACCCTCTGGAGGAAGCTCAGGCTCCTCCATGACTTGCAGCCCCTAAAAATTACAGGTTTTCCAAAGTGAAAGGATCTCCAGCAGCTCTGTGTATATCCTTATATGCCACACTCAAACCAAAAAACCTTCTAAAACCAAGAAGGTTGAATTCCAACTGGATTCTAAATTTCTCTCAGCTGAGGGGAGCCCGCCACCCAGTGCCAACCAAAATCCTTGAGGCTTTCCCTGTCCCTTTAGACAATCCCTAGTCCCCAGTCAGTCCCTGTGGGCCTCTCCTCCCCACCCTGTGGAAAATCAGGGACTGGCCTGTATTTGGTGGCCCTTCCCTGCTGCACAGGGGAAATATCTGTAAAGTTATCACAACAAGTGTGGTGATAAAAGCAGCTGGGGATGGAGCAGCCATGTCACAGCTCCCCAGGGAAGGAGTGCTGGCACAGCCAGCCAGGACCTTCCTGCCTGCTACCAACGGCTGAAGAGCCAAAAAACTCTGGCTGTTGCACACACTAAGGAGATTAGAATCAAATTAAGGTCACTGCTTAATTACCATCATCAATTTATTATTTTAATTAGCTGTCAGACTCACGTGAACACACCAACTTTCTCCTGCAAGCAGAGATGATGCTTAGCCAGAAGTTGTCCCACTTGAGGTGCCTCTGGAATTTCACCACCTCCCATGGCACTTCCAAGTGTTTGGCACCTCTGGAACTTGGGCACATGATGTGTTTTAACACAAATCAAGGCATCCTCTAGGTCTGAGATTGTATTTTTGGCAGCAGACACACAACAGAGACGTGGAAAGGGATTTGGACTCCCTGCATACTATTTTCTTGTTACATGCACCAAGTCTGAGCAGAAGATAAAACCAGCTTTAACCCCACTTGCTCAGGTTTAAGGCTGTGGGAAGGACCCACCAGAAGCTGAGGCTAAAGCAAAATTTCAGTTCCTGCAGTGTTCCAGCTGTGAAAAATTCAAGCCAGTAACAAACACACCAGATTTACTTGGTTTGGGGTAAAAAAGCCCCTTTAGGCTCCCGCTCTCCAGGAGAAGTCACAGAGAAACCAAAGCAGCCCTGAGGACCAGAGCTGCCATGGGCAGGGAGACACAGAGAAGGGAGAGCCTGGGACTGGCACTGGAGTAGCCAGGGAGCTGCAGAAAGGACAGGATGGATGCCAAGAGATCAGGGAAGTTGTGAAAGGAATTCCTTGCCAAGAACCCTTCACCAAACTGCTCAGGGACACGGGAGTGCTCCAGCAGTGCAGACAATTCGGGAACGCTGTAGAGGCTCCAAGCAGACAAAGTTTGCTCACAGAGCAGGGCTGTGCCTGGCCAGACACACAATTCCACACAAAAGCAAGGCAATTCCCAGTTAATTATGGAATTGCACCTTTCTCCAGATCCCCACTGGCTCTAGCTACAACCTCACAAAACTTGTGCATTGATTTTGTGCCATTAAGGTATTAAAACCCCAAATCTCCTATTTTTGTTATTAGCCATACCTTGTCTGCTGTGCATCAGCTCCAGGCACTGGATTTATCAGTGTTCTCATTCTTCTACTGTTTTAATACCAGAAGAACCTTAAAACACAGTTCCCCTTTTCCCTCTTCAGCCTGCACAGCTGTCCATACCTATTTCACAGCTAGAATAAATAGACATTTGAGTTACTTGTTTCTGAGAACCTGCTGGAAATGAAACAAGGGTTTTACCAAGGAGTTTTCAAATATTAAGGACCAAATTACAAGCCACCAAAAGAGCACCAACTCTGCTACTCAGAGGGTGCTGGATGTTCTCCTGGGAAAAAGGTTCTCTCCAGTTAAAAAAATTCCATAAATATCTCATCGCCGAGGTTTAAAAAGCCCGGTAAGTACTTAAACGATGCAATCTCAGTCCTGTCTGCAGAACCACAACCACAAGTCGAATTGCTTCACACTGTTAAACCCAGATCTGTGCCTGGATATGGCACCTGTGAGGTCCCACCCACTGTCCACATATGCAGGGAGTGCCTAAAAGGCTTTTTTTCTGCCTTCCAGAGCATTTTCATCACCTCACAGGTGTGAAGAAGGTGCCCAGAACTCACACTTAATTTTCTCTTGCTACTTGTAAAAACCATCCTCCTGCTTCAGTCTTAGAGCGAGTTTTTTTCTGGGGCTGTTTGGAGCTCTTTGGTCCCAGGAACTCGTGATTTGTCTTTAGCAGGGGCCTCTCGAGTTCCTTCCCATCAACTGAAGCTGCACTGAAATGCCACCACATCCTAAATGTTCCAGAGATTTCCCTCCTCCACTGAACCACATCCACAACTGTAGAAAAGCAGACTCCACATTTAACCTAATACCACCCAGTTCGTCTTCATCTGCAGCAGAGACAAACAAAATGCTGCTAAACATCCAAACTTCCTAACATTTGAGTTTTACAAAACTCAGTTTAGGTTTTAAAAAGTGTTGATGGGTACTTTAAGAAGCTTCTCTCTTCGCTTCAAAGTAGCTCTTCAAAGCACAAACATATTCTTTCTTTGGAGGCACTCATGAATTTTTAAGTAGTTGGTATTTTGACTGCCATCCAGAACGGTGCTTTAATAACTGACCAACGTTATTAGGGCAAGTCTACACACAGCTAAGCAGGAAAGTTATGCCGAGCTCAAACCTTTCGTGTATTTAAAGCACATTAGCTCAATCTCATTAACTTCCTGTGTGAATGAGCTCGTTGAGAAGGCGACTTAAATCCAGCTGAATGAGAGGTTTAACAAAGGATCTCACAGCTTTCAAAAACTACAAGTTTGGTGAGTCAAGTTATTAACTGAGAGCTTAGTTAGGCTGTGATTCTAAACTAGAATAGCTGAAATCCGAGTGTTTCCAGCATCAGTCACCCTGAAAGGTGTTTGATCAAAACACTGCTGGCCAAGCAATTCCTACTCATCTTTCACCCCATTACTCCCATTTTCTTATTCCAAAAAGCAGCAGTTTAGCCCGAATTCTGTGCAGTGCATTTGCCACCCTCCCGGGGGACCCCACCAGTGGACAGGGATGAGAAAAGGACATGGGAGAATTAAATTCCAAAGAAGTGCAAGCAGAAGGTGGGAGATGGCAATTTCCAGCTCGTTATCTGTACACAGAGCAGCACAGCCCTGCTGGGAACTGACACCTGCAGAGCTCTCCAGACTCAGGAAAAATAAAAATTAAATCCTGTCTCACTGCTCGTTCACAGGAGCTCAGCACACCTCGCAGTGTATGGCACACAGTAATTTGATTTAGAATGCTATGGAGTCCTTACAGTCTCCCTGGGGAGACTTAATAATTTGGGCATTCTGATACCTCCCCGTTATTACGGATATTAATACACAGCTCGTTAAGCTCCTTCACGGCCCTCAAAGCAACCTGAGCTCACACTGGGTCCTTTCTCAGCCTGCTTTGTACTGGGACTTGGCACTTTGATGAAAGCTCCCTTCTTTCCAAGACTTTAATCACATTAAAACAAAGGTGGAGTTAGAGACTCATCTAGGAAAAATTCCATTTATTAAGTAAATCGAGGTAACATGCCAATTTTTCAGCTCTGGATGTGAAGCTCCTTCCCAAAGGCTGAGCATTACTGTGGCTCCTTTGGAAAGAGAACAGCTTGACTCCAGTAATCAATACAAACCTAGCAACTGATCCCACACTTGCAAAGTTTTACACTGAGTTATCTATTAGGCTTGTCTGGAAAGAAACACTTCACTTCCATTTAGCATAACTGATTAGGATGTGGAATTAATACAGAAACTAACTAAGATGCTGTACTTTTGCACTCAAGCTTTCTTAAAAATCTCTTTTACTACATAAATATATAATTTTTTCCCATGCAAAGTTTATGGATAAACATAAAAGAGCAAATACTTTTGAAATAGCAAATATCTCTTTTTACAGTGATGGCAATTTTAAAATAAGAAATTAAATCCTCAAATCCTTAAATCCTTTAAGATACAGCAAGTTAGTTATTAACACCTGCAAACACAAGTTTTTAAATTTCTTATTTCATACTGCTGGCAACAATTCAGTTGAATTTTTGCAATCATCCCCACCAGGCTGTGAATCCCAAGGCAAACCTGCACCAAGCTCTCGGAGGCAGCTCCTGCAGTCGAGGGCACAGCAGCCTGGAGGATGCAGACATTCATCCCCCAGGAGCACTTTTACCCTCTTTTTATACTTCCCCATTGTGTAACTGCTCCGTGCCCAGTCCCAGCCCACGGTTACACGAGGCGGGGCAGGAGGCAGCCCTGGACACTCTGGCTACTCCCCGGTTACTCCCCCCTTACTCCACGCCTCCGCCGGGCTTACGCAAAGCAGCCCGGCCTGGGAGCTTCAGCTTGGCCACAAACTCCAGAGAATACTCACAGGGAGAACACCCAGCCAGAGCCCTCCAAACACAACTGGCACAAATATTTACATGCCTGGCTGCAGCAGCTGGAATCAGGATGGGGCTTTTCTCCGAGTGTTTTTCCATGAGCCTCCCTTGTGCAACTTGCACAGGCATGTTTTTATCAGCAACTGGACACATTTTCCAGAGGTCCCAGATCATAGAGGTCTTTCCCTAAAACAAAGGTCAGTGATCCACAACCTCACTGAGAACTGAAACACACCAGGAGTCATGCTGGGCTTATCCACTTCCCCCATGGAAAACGCTGAGTAACAATGATGGGCACAGGGCAAAGTGAGATGGAAAAGGGACACAGGAGAAGAAGTGAAAGACTTGAAACAACAACAAAGCCAACAAGAAATAAATAAAGGGTTACCAAGCACTGGAACAGGCTGCCCTGGGAAGTGGGTGAGTCCCTGTCCCTGGAGGTGTATAAAAGCCATGGAGATGTAGCATGCAGGGCGTGGTTTAGTGGCGGACATGGCAGTGCTGGCTTAATGGTTGGACCTGATCTTGAAGGTCTTTTCAAACCAAAACAATTCTAGGATTCTAGAATTGCTTCCTATGGATCTCCTCTCTCCTTGCCCCACTCCTCTTCTGTGGGAGCACAGCGCTGCCTAAGGCTGCCCTTACACTCCCGAACATCACTTTGTAACTTGTCACATCACAGCCCTGCCTCCAGCTGCCACCGAGTTACTCATCCCCATCTTCCCTTTCCAAAGGATTAACGAGACCCATCACCCTACAACTGATACTGAAGCCATAACCAGAACAGGCCACCACAAAGCAGCACCCCGGGAGCAGCTTCTGCCCCAGTTTACCAGCACCAACTCCACCCCTTGCACCCAACTGAGACCGGGCCAAGAGTGCGGAGCTCAAGGGCACAAGGATGAGCTCACTGTACCTGAAATGCCCTTTTTATACCCCAGTGTGTGCAGGCAGGGACAGGCTGCCAGTGCTGTCCAGTCCCCCTGGCTCCATCCACCTCCCCAAGTCCATCCAGCCCCCCCGGTTCCATCCAGAACCCCCCGGCAGCCTCGCACAAGTCACAGCCGGAACCGCCGCCCACTGGCCCGGGCTGGATGTGCTCGGTCCCGCAGCGAGAAGCTGAGCAGGGCAGGGTTAACTGAGAGCTGACGTCTTTCCCGTGCAAGGCTCCTTATTCATCCCTCGCTCAGATCCACGGAAGCGATCCAAGGATCTCCAGCGATTCCTTTGAGCAGTGCGCGCACAAACCCACAGCATGTTCCAGCCTTTAATCCCCGCTGCAAGGAGATAATGAAAAGGTTCCCCCTCCGTTCGCTCCTTTTCCAAGTATTAGAGCCTTTCCTTTCCTCCTTCCTTCTGAATTCCAAATGTTTTCACAAACAGAAATATCTTAACTTCAACGTAAAGAAATCTTAGAGCCCATAACACAAACATCACCAAACCTTAAGACCACAGAAGACCAACTGCTGTACCCAGACTGGCTGAAGAGCACTCATCTCTAACACTTTTTAAGAAATTGTTTTAGATTCAAGACATTTGATGTGTTCACAGGGAGCTACAGGACAGAGTGATCAATGGCAAGAGGAAAACTTTAGGTTTTGAAAGAAGTAAGCCATCTGCTTTTTTACTCCAATGCCTAACTATTGTTTAATCCCAACTATTTTTTAATAGTTGGATTAAATAATGCCAGTGACTCAAATACTTCTTGCCCTGAATATCTTAGTTCAAAGTATAATTGAGTTCAGTGCAATTAAAATTCTAAAGTATGCAATCAAAGACTTGTCTATTTACCTTGCAATTAAAACTAATCGCTCCAAAATTCACCACCAGTGAGTGGAGAATTTCATCATTCGAACAGTTTATTTCTGATTACTCTGCATTTACACTAAATCCAAATAAATCACCTGCTAATGTGGGTACCTCCACTTCAATCCCAGCTGCCACGATTGATGTCGGGAGAGATCCAAGCGTGGGTTGTTGGGTTACAATTCCCTGCATCGAACAGGGACTGGAATCACTGTGACACTCCAGGAGAATACTAATTCGAAATGAAACTCCACTCTCTCAAGCACTGGAATATTTCACAGTGCAGCTTCAAGTTCCAAACTGAACTTGTGTGGAAGCCAGGCGGGAATAACCAGCTGGGAGCTGTGTGTGGCTGCACTTTATTGTGGGAGGGGAATCAGAGCAGAGCATTTGTCTCGCTCGCTTCAGCCTGGGGAGCTTGGTCATGATGGTCCGACACAGCTACTCATCATTTTTATTACCTGCTTAATGTCTGAAATGCAAACTGGTGGAAGCATTTCTACGGCTTGGAAATGTTACTCCTAGGAGGAGTTCACTTTGATTATTACAAGAAAACCCAATTTTCTGCCTTATTCTCAGACACCTCAGTGTTCAGTCTAAGGATTGAACCAACACTTCCGAGTGCTCCAGCCAAATTCTGTTTGGGCTTGGACACACATGAGTAAACTACTGACAATGTTCTGAGTTGAAATATTTATTCAGAGGATTTATTCTGTGCAGTTTTGCAGCACTCAGGCAGGATAAAATCCTTCTCTGAAGTTCCCTACACATGGGTGGCACACAATGGTTATGGTCCCATCACCAAAACCACAATAATGCAACACCTGGTAAGCAATCCCCTCTTGAACCTTCAGTAAGAACACAAAAAACACTCAAAAGGAAGAGGGATGCAGTCACTCAGTGCCAGCAGTGCTCAGGGAGAGGCACAGCTTCCCTGCAAGAACATCCTGTTTCACCCAGAAGTTGAGGTGGAGGAGGCCTCCTTTCTGACAGTTCAATGAGCCCCCTCACTACATCTCTGTAGCCATCTCCTAATTTAAGTATTCTTCTTCCCAAAGCCACAGCAAATATGTGATCTTTTAGATCAGCTTATTTAATCAGCAGCCTCCCATGAACATCCTCACATATAACACAGCAAACAGAAAATAGCTTCACACACAAGTCTAATAAATAGATCCACTTCCACCCACAAGTGGGAACAGCAGAAAGCCTCAGCTATTAAGTTTGATCTTAGAGTGATGTTTATAAATTCACTGAATTATGAATTCCTTGAAAAAGCAGTTACCAGAAGATCTGCTGTAATATGAAAACATGTACTGCTCTTCCCCACTACTGACTCAAATCGACACCAAGAATTACTGGAATTGCTCTGAAAGCTTCCCAGGTAATTCAGGGAGCAATGCCCAGTCCTGGCTCCTGCTCAGGCTGTACCTGGCTGAACCCATAAATCCCTCTCTCCTAGAAAAAGGACACCTTGGGGCAATTCATGGCCAATGAACCCCACATTTCCAACAGGACAATGCAATACTTTGTGGCCAAAATTCTGTTCTTAAATCCCTAACTCATCTACAGCCTATATTATCAAAGTATTAGAACTCTTCCTACAACAGTGTATTTTTAAACACATGTAAGAAGAACTCAGGATCTGAGGTGTACATCAAAGCAGACACAGAGTTCTGTGTAAAAAGGTAATTACAAGATGGAAGTGCCTTTAAGAACACCCATGGCTGACTTCTGGGCAAGAAATAAGGGATCATTGTCAAGAAAGAACAACAAAAGAATAGTGAAGCCAAAGCCCTGCACTGCACAGGCACAAATCAAAACACTTCCAAAATTCCCAGAGAAGGAATGAGCTTTTTGGGACCTGTTACTCTATTCACCCTGCTCATAAACTAAATCAGACTCCTTTGCTGGTGCTCCAGGTATTCCTGCAATTAAAGGCAAAAGCTCAAATCCTTTGTCTTCGAAGGAAAGACAGAGGCAAAGCCTGGGCAACAGAGCAGGGTAGAGGTAGCAGAACCTTAACGTGTCATTACCTTTATGTATTCCCAGATTACTCTTAACACATCATTACCTTCATGTATTCCCAGACTACCCTGAACACATCATTACCTTCATGTATTCCCGGAATCCCCACCCCTGAAGTGCCCAAGGCCAGGGCTTGGAGCAGCCTGGGATAGTGGGAGATGCACGGGCTTTGAGGTCTCTCCCGCCCCAACCCATTCCATGCCCAGGAAAACATGGCCAAATTTGACACACCAGTTACCAGTTAGCTTGCACACTTATATTTTAGCTTTCTCTCCCTGTTTTTGTGACTGTTAATAATTTCAAAAGGGTGGGCTAAACTCTTGTACAGAAAAATCCAGCAGGCTGTGCAAAGAACATGGGAAGTCCCACCCTTTAGCCAGAGCTGCTGTTACTTTAATTTTCTAAAGGCAAAATTCTTCTATGCCAAATCATTCGTTTATAGTTTTTCACTCAATATATCATTTGCTTGGATGTCTAAAAATCACCCCACATTACACAGTGAGCAGCCAGGCTGAAAACTCCAGCAGCAAGACTAAATGCTTTAAAAACTGGAGGGGGGAAAGAGCAGCTATCCATAGTTTTGGTCAGTGATCCTGGGATCTCGTTCACAGCTCAGTAATTCATGGCCCAACGGCTTCGGCAGCCACAACTCCTCCTCCCACCAATCTCAACCTCCTGCATCCGAAATGAAAAGAGCCCTTTTAATTTTCAAAGCATGGCCACAAGTCAATCTCAACTTAGCACACTTTCTAATTTTCTTTTTAATTATCCAGTTGGGAGAGTGATGCCCTTCTTGCTTAGTGACCTTTCACTCCGTTGAGATTACTTCAAAATCTTTCCTGGGAATAATCAGTGAATTTACACCACTTCCAGAGGAAAGGTTCCAAGGCTCCCAAGGCTGAGGGGCAGAGCCACCCTGACTGCATCTGCAGGAATCTCTGCTGGGCTCCCAGGACAGGATCCTCTGGCTCCAGGATTGCAGGAGTGCAATCCCAGCATGGCTGCTCCGACCCCTTCCGCGGGGTTTGGATGTCCTGACCTGGAGCCAAACCCAGAGCAGCAAGAGAAGTTTCCTGCTGGAGCTGGCACAAGGCAGGGCACAGGCAGAGCATCTCTCAGTGCCACAGAGCAAGAACAGATGCCATTATTGACTGTATTAGCAACAATAAATGTGATATTCTCACCAATAACTGGTGCCCACCTGTTTGCCCCAGGAGCTTTGGTCACCAAGCACAGCTTGGTTTCCCACAGCCACTGGGGAAAAATTAAATCATTATTGTCATTAATGATGCTTAAGCCAAACCAGCATTCCTTACTCCCTTCCCACACACCAAACAACTGTAAGCAGCCCTGGGTTTGATTCCCACACGTTAAGCCAACCAATTACTAATTTATTAATTTCACAACAAGCCTGACAGTGTTTCAGTGTTCAGCCAGCTCTGCTGGGTGACTCCCCTGCTGCTGCTTCAGGCAGGCTCAGGTGAAAGCAGCTCCTGCCCAGCCACCAGCATTGACCTCCTCAGAAATGTGCATTTATTGGTCCCTCCACCCTCTGAATCCATGGGGACAGTCCAAGGGGACAGGACTTGCTGGAGCCCAGCTGCCACCTCACCCCTGTGTCACACACCACGTCACCAGGCAGAGACCAGGGATGTCATCTAGTGGAGTGGCTTTGAAGATTTCCCTCCCTGTGTTAAGCAGGTAATTAAGAATGTATTAAATAGAAATGAATGCATTAAATATCCCCACAAGCAACAGAACCAGTAAGGGAGGTTAACTGGCTTCTCCAGGTGAAGGGACAGAAATGGAACAGGCAGTTTAACACCCAACTGGCTGCTCAGGTAAAGCACAAAGAATTATAACATCTTCAGAGTTCACACTACTTAGAATAATATTTAAACCAACTATACGTTATTGAAGAAAACTTCTTGGTTTTGGGAAGATTTTTATAAAAAGTACTTTGGCAAAATTTAGTAAAAGAAACCTCTATTTACCTTCAGTAAACCTCTTTGTGATTTCTGCCAGTAAACCAATCCTTTTTTAACCAATATACTGTGGGTTTAATATTGTGCCTTAATGGCTGCTTCATCTTCAGGGCTCTTTAGCAGATGTGTTTCAGCACTGCTTTTAACAGAATAATCTCAATTATTCTTATTTAATTGGCTTCAGATAAATGCAAGACTTCTTAGCTGCTGCTATTTGAAGGAACAGCACTTCAGCACACATTTTGCCCTTTGAATAATTAGGAGAAAAAAACAATGCAGATGGAGTATACCTAAGTGAGCTCCAAAACTGGGCTAATGCTGATCACAAAATCTTTACCAAAACCCAACAGCCAGGGAGGGGAGCTCAGACTGCACTGTGGCTTCAGGCTCATTTATACCGAGAAATTGAATAGAAGGTTTAATTGACAGCTTTGCTTGGTTCTATTGTGTCTGATTAGGCATCTCCATGAAAAGCATTAACTGTGTTTGATCCCCTCCAAAGCAGAGCAGCTCATTAGCAGGGGATGTTTACAGGACCAGCAGCTCTTCCCCTGCTGCAGGAGGGGTTTTCAGAGCGTGTTTTTATGAGGAGGATCATGACTCCAAAGGAGCCCAGCCTTCCATCCTTTGCCTTTCCTGGTATTTGCCAACAGGACAGATGGACAAGGAAAACATCTGACAGGACCACAACAAACCTCCAAGACTTGGGTATTAAAAAAACCCCCAAATCCTCTCCCTCATCCATCTTTTTTTTTTTTTCTTTAGCTTTAAAAGCATCTATCAGTGAGCTGAAATAATTACAAATAGCAAGTGTCCAACAGGCTGAATAAACCAGACCAGAGCCCTGTGAAATTATATTGGTAATAATGACTCTGCTCAGCATAACCTCACAAAATTCCACACACAAAATTAAATGGCACCCATGCAAATACATCCAATACCAGCAAATTACTGGTAATTGTTATTGTTCCCAGAGATGAAAGGACACAGAGCAGTATGAGAGTACAGCAATTATTTCCTGCACTCTGAGCAGCCTATGAACAGGGACCTGCAGCTTCAATTTCTTTCTTGTCAGTCTCAATCCAAATTATTCTTTAGGTTTAGTCTTAATACAACAAAATGCCCATCAGGAAACCATGATCTGCCAGCTTTTATCAAAACCCCCAGTCTGTTAAAATATGACCAGCAAATGCTACTTGCATCAGGGTTGCCTTTCAGAAACAATTAATTCTGCACCAAAAAAGTGAAAAAAAGAAGGGAAAAAAAAGCTGCTGTAACCTGTGAAGAGCTGGTTCTTTAGAGCTTGCAAAAACAAGGATATGTTTCCTTTGCTTGGGTATGGTGGGGGTCTGGATACAGGATTGTCCACACAAAGGACAAGTAATAAACACAGCAAAATTAGTTTTTTCCTGTCACAGGGATTTGAAGATTCCATAAAAATTCAAACCTTCCCACAGCAGAGTCCACTGAGCGCTATTAGTTCTGAGACTCTGAGCTCATTTCAATCAGCACACAAAAGCAAAGGTTGCTAACTTTGCAGTGCAGCACTTTATTTCTCTTCCAAGCTCCTAAATAAAAAGTGAAAGTCATGACATGGAGTCACGTGCCCGTTTTATGAGAACCTCTCCATGACCTTCAGTGCTGCTAAGAACATTTACATACAATTCCCTTTAAAAGCACAACACAGCAGCACCTGAGCTGAGCTTCAGCATGAAATTCAAGACACTCCAGATAAGTGATAACAGCATTAAGGGCAGAAAAATAGGAAACCCTTCAGATGGTGGCTTCTGGGCTAGAAAACAGGGTGCTCAGCAAAGCTGGGCTTAGTGGTCAAAGACTTCAGCATTTCCTTGCCATTGCTAGCAGAGATCCACAGGACTTCCAAAGGGCTGGGAGCCTGGGATAAATTCACATTAACTACCCCAGCACATAAACACAGCCAAGTGCATTAGTGTTCAAGGCATTTTCCTATTAAAGCTGCACTTTGTTGTGTTAACTTTTACAATCTCACAAGTGGGTAACAGCCAGCAAACCACTAAAATCGACATTAATGCCCTGGGCTGCCATTTCACGGCCATGCAAAACAGGAGTAAAGCCAATTAAAATGTGTCGCTCCATTGAGAGCCCGAACTGTTCAAAGCTCACACCCGAGGTTAATGCCCATGAATGTCAGTGCATGAGCCCCTCTGAAATTGCTTTTCACTTTCTTTCCCACCACCCTGCATTCCCAAAATACTTCAGCCAACTGCTGGAATGGCACGAGCCCTGCAACAGTTCGATTTAAATATAAATTCAGACAACAAACTGGGAGACATGGGGCCATTCAAAATCAAATTCACAATCAGTTTGGGTGACTCACATTTCCAAACAGTCGAAACTAAAAAATGGTGAGTCAATCCCTCCTTCACCATCGTACTCATCTGAGGCCCATTCTTCGAGCAGTTTTACTCTAAAGTGAGCATGAAGTGGGTGACAAATCCAAACAGTCTCTTTTACCAGGAAGGGCACACGCTGGTTTAACCCAAACACGCAGAAACCAGGCCAGTTGTTGTTTTCAGAGCACACAGAGCTTGGAAAGCTCAGATACTCCCAGGTACTGTGGGACAACCCAGCTCCTCCACCACAACAACTGGACTCCTCTGCTCCTAAAAACACAACTAGCAGACAAAGCTTGTTTTCTCAGGCACTTTGCTGACGCAAATCCAAGATCAAAACATTCCTGTTTCAGAGGACAGAGATATATCAGCCTCCAAAATAGGCTTCTAAAATCCAGCCATGCCATGCCCCCAAGGTGCCTCTTAAAAACACACATCCATTTATTAGTGCTTAGTAACGTAGGTTTTGGGGGAAGAATAAAATATTCTGCTTGCCTGAATGTGTTGAGAAGGAACTCTGGAAATTCCCTTTCAACGAAATAGGATAAAGTTTATTCTCTCTTGAAGCTGCTATTTAAAAGTAATATTAAAATGAAATAAATAAAAGGCAGACACTTGGATGTTAAGTGCATTCCCTGCCCCAGTCCCCTCCTTAACCAGCACTTGCACCTTCTGGCCTGAGAACTGAGACACGGGGAGACTCAGATAATTGAATTTCTAATTTTAAACTCATTAAAATACTAGTTTTACAGTTACCTCGAGCCCAGCCATTCCTCAGCAAACAATCAAACGGAGCTGTGGAATGGGAACACAGAGCATTTCAATGCACCCCCAGCACACAGCAGGGAGACACCCAACCCGCTGCTTGGGCACAGCCTGCTGGCCAAGTCATCCTTGCCAAAAACCATCCCGGGAGCTCTCAAAGCCCCGGGGCCACGGCAGTGCCAAAGGAAGAGTCACAGCTCCCAGGCAAGGGTGACTTGCAGCAGACGGGGCTGATGACAACACCGGGGACCACAAAAGCCACACTGAGCTCCTGGTGCCCCTGCAGAGACAGCCCCGGGAGCCGCGGCCATCGCCGGGCACGTGGCGTTCCTGATGCCACACACGTTCCCAGTGCTTGGCCAAGATTAACGCGAGTGGAAGGGATGAAATTACAAAAGGAGACTTCTGAGCTACAAGTCCAGCTCTCCCTCCTCCTCTCTTTCCCCACCAAGTGCCAGCGATGTCTCAACACCCCAACCGCCTTTCCAAGGAAGTAGCTCCGCTCCTTTCCGGGCCAAATTGCCATGGCAAGAAATCCCCATGTAGATTCATCTCCAACAGAAAACATTCACACAGCAAACATTTCCTTCCCACAACCTGAAAACAGCCAAATATCATCAGATTTCTTTCCTGCCATCAAAGAAATCCCATCCTGAGACAGCTCATAACAACTAAAAACATCTGTCCATAAAGCAAATGTGCTCCCAAGTACTGACAGAAATATTTAGTGCACCCCACGAAGCTGGCAGTGCCTGAACACACTTCACCCCCGGGAAGGCTGGAGAACACAGCAAGAACTTTCATTTATAATGATTTCTTTTACTCCTGCCTTCACTACATCAGGATGCTTGTCTCTTACTCATCCTGACTGTCAATATTGTCTTCCTTCAGCTTTTAAGTAAAATAACCCTCATGGTAACTGTTGTCAGGCCATGTCATGGCCACGGAGGCCTCATAAATAACACTTGATATAAACAGATTTTCCAGCAATATATAAACCATCAGCTCCGATGGAAGTAGAAGGGTTGTGTGCAGCCATCTGCATTTTCTCCTGGAAGGATAAACACATAAAGAAGTGTTTGGAAGCAAAATAAATCTCTTAAACAAATGGCCCTACAGAAACTTCTGTGGCTTGAGATTTCTTACGTGGCTCACACAAAGACGTTGACAGGAGCAGCAACAGCAGAAGATCTTCTCAGGAAGGAATTCCTCCCTGTGAGGGTGCTGAGGACCTGACACAGGGTGCCCAGAGAAGCTGTGGCTGCCCCTGGATCCCTGGCAGTGTCCAAGGTCAGGCTGGACACTGGGGCTTGGAGCAGCCTGGGACAGTGGAAAGTCCCTGTCCATGGCAGGTGTGGCACTGGGTGGGCTTTGAGGTCCCTTCCCACCCAGACAATTCCAGGATTCCATCACCTTCCTACTGACACCAGTTCACGGTGGGAACAGCTCCCGGGGGTGCCAGCTGCCTTCCTCAGGATCAGGAGAGATTTAATCGCTGCAGTTCAGACCAGTCAGGAGAGCAGCTAAGCAGCCACTTCTGGAAGAATCCATACCGACAATACCTGGGGTTTCACCCATTTTCTTTTCAATGGTCTCCAATCAACTACCACAACACAACAAAGCCACTGTCACAGCCCCCCCCCCGGGGCACTCCACCAGGCTGAGGAAGTTGGCCACACCAGGAAGACATAAATTCCCAAACACACTGACAGAATGAAAGATAAAACACTCGGTTTAATTTAAAAACATTTGAAATAGTAACTGCATTAAAAATGCAGCATTTTTTACAGGTTCTTCTTAATAAATGTGAGGGAAATCCACAGTCAATGTTTTCTGTTAGGAAAAATCCAAACCTCAAACACTGCCATTATCTCAAGCTTCTCCGGAAGAAGTCTCCAACCAAGTAATAGCAACAAAAAAATGATCTATTTCTCCACTGGATTTCAACTGTTAGACGACCTTATGAGACACAAATTCTCATATTAGCAAGGTTTAAATACACTCACACACCACCCAATATGGATTTAGGGTATGGATTCAGGTCTGCCTGGGCTTAGGGAAGGCACAGAGCACAAAAATTCCCCGAACAGATGTGGCTGCCACAGAAACACAAGGTTTTGTGGGCTAACCCCTGACTGAGCTGACATGCCCCCAGGGGACACTGCCAGGGGGTGAGGGACGGAAGCTGCTTCAGTTGCTGCTGTCACCCAAGGAAATACCGATTAGCCTGCAGCCCAAATCCTCCCGCTGTGTGAGGAGCTGCTTTTCCTTCCCATTTGTTTTCAAGCTGAAAATGCTGAAGAAGCAACAGGCCTGTGCTCTGAGAACCTGATTCCCATCCTGTTCCTTCCATCTGCTGAGAGCCGTGTGTTTCCAGAGACTTCAGCAAGCTAAGCCTGGCTCAGGGCAGGGCTTACAGCCCAATGACAGCACTGGGATGCTCTTAAAGCATTCGAGTTCGGCCTGTTAAGCCACAGCAGGAGCACAACCCTCTCTTGAGAACCCCAGCGTGACCTCCTCTTGTCCCCAGGGCACTGACAAGACATTTTCAAGTCATCTTAGCATCTTGACTAAGCCAAAGGCTTGTTTAAAACCATGATAAAAATCTCAGGGCTTGTTTAACCTCCTTGCTAGCCCAAGGTTGAATTTGTTTCAGTGCATCTCCATGTTAATACTGCTTTAATTTCAAGCTATCTGGATCATGATTTCGAGCCAGGAGTAGGGGTGCAAGAGCTCATCAACTAATCCAATTGTTCCACATATCTCAAGGATTATTTTCCAGTTCACTAACCTGAGCTACTTGTTGCAATAATCCTTTATCTACACTGAAATCAACTGAAGACCAAGGTGTGCAGTTAAGCCTGGCTCTGGCACTGTGCAGCCCATCACTCCAGCATTTGTTCTGCTTCTCCACTTCGTTTTACAGCCTGCATCAAACTCCACCTGCCAGGAAAAACACTACCCAAACCAGCTCTTTCTTTAAGCTTAAACTGGGTAATTTAAAGCCTGCTCAAGCCTGGCAGCACTACACTGCAGTGAGGGCACACAGACATATTAAGCTCCCAGTGAATACGGAGCATTTGGTGTTTTTATTGAAAATTAAAGCTAATCAGCAACAGGGAGCCTAGCATTTACCCGTCATTGAACTCACACCAACAGCCAGCTGCATGTGGGAAATGACAAGGCAGAAAAAAATAACAGGCCAGGTCTTTACCTTGTCTTAAACACCTCGAGGGATTCCCCTTCCCTGCCAGAATCTTCCACCGGCTCTGCTGCTGCCTTTGGGGTCAGCCCAGCCGGCACTCACCTGGCCAGGAGAGCCCCAAACTGCCTCAAGGGCTGCTCTTCCCTGCCTTCAAAATGACAACGACGGCTCCAAAATGAAGGGATGGGAATAAAACTGTAAAGCCTCTGCCTCATTCCCCGCTTTTATGGAAAAAAGGCAAAAGCCACTAATAACAGGAATATATGATAGTGGTTAGTCCTTATTCTAGGAAACCTAATAGGCTCACAAGCTTTGTTCGGGCATTTTTCTGGGCTACCTACATCACTTCTTCCTACCCAAAACATACCCTAAAACAAAAGAAAACCACACACGATATCGAATAGAGCCTGCAAGTTAAAACCAGAAAACCGAAATATTTACTGCCTCGAGGTGCACTGAAAAGGAAAAGAAAAGACGAATAAATAATTTTAAAATGAGAGAAAAAAAGGCTTTAAAGCATATCACGAGAACGGGATCAGGGAAGAGCGAGGCCACCCCTTCAGGACCAGGGGAGAATTAACCTGCATTTCTCCATCCCATCTGCAAGCTTACGGCTCTGCCACCCATTTTGTTTCAGATTAAAAGAAAAAAAATAAATTAAAAAATAATCATGACCTCAGCGGCACAGAGAGACGACCCCACCCGGGGATCGATGCCCGCTCAGTCCTGCTCTCCGCGCAGGTGACCCCGCCGCAGGTGCCGACCCGGGCATCTCCCGAGCCCCTTCCCCATGCCCCGCACACCATGCCGAGCCCGAAAACGCCGGCGCGGAGCACAGGGAAAGGTTTATTTAACCCGCAAATGCGAAAGAAAAAGGAGAGGAGGAGCGGAGAGGTGCGGACGGCGCGGGAGCCGCGCGGCCAAGGTGAACCGCGGCCGGCTATCATGGTGGAAGGTGCGGGGAGCCGCGACCCTCCGGCCCGCGGCAGCGAGGGGCGAGCCGCGGGTGTGCGGGGCCGGCGCGGAGCTGACAGCGGGCGGGAGGCTCAGGGGAAAGGGCAGAAGGGAGAGCGCGGCGGGGAGAACGCTGAGGGGAGAGCGCGGCGGAGAAGCGCCGCGGGGCTGCTGCCTCAGGGCGGGCGGCGGCGGGAGCAGGACGGGGAGGACGAGCTCACCTGCCATGGCGGGCTGAGGGCGGCAATGGCGCTGGGGGCTGCGGATCCGTTCCCCTCGGTCTCCACGGCGAGTACGGCGGGGCCGGGCGGCCCCGGCAGGCAGAGCACGGGGCGGGACGGGGCCCGCTCCGCCCCCACAAGATGGCGCGGTCCCGGCTCCGCTCCCTCAGGGCTCGGCCGCCATGGCCGTGTTCAGCCTGGCGTTCCCTGAGGGAGAAGCCTCCGGCTGCAGGCCATGTTAACGGTTCGTGCATGAAGGACGCGAATCGCAGAGTCACGGCATGGGGCAGGTTGAAGGGATCGCAGTGGGGCAGCTGGTCCAAGCTCGCTGCTCTGGCAAGGGCATCCCGGAGCACATGGCACAGGATTGTGTCCAGAAGGGTTTGGAATATCCCTGGTGAGGGACACTCCGCAGCCTCTCTGAGCAATGCAGCACTGAACAGGTTCCCCAGGGAATGGTCATGGCCTCAGGGATGGCAGAGCTCCAGGAGTGTTGGGACAAGGCTCTCAGGAACACGGTGGCATTGTTGGGATGTCCTGTGCAAGGCTGAGCTGGATGAGTGGTCCTGATGGGTCCCATCCAGCTCAGGAGGTTGTGTTATTCTGTTATTCTGGTTCTAGGAATCAGTGCCTGGTCACCCACCTAGGAAAGTTCTTCCTCGTGTTCAGGTGGAATTTTCTGTGCATTTCTGCCCATTGCCTCTTGTCCCATTGCTGGGCCCCAGGGAGCAGAGCCTGCTCCATCTCTGACACCTGCCTGCAGATACTGATGAATATTGATGGATATTTATGAATATTAATAGATATTGACGAGGTCCCCAAACAAAGCCTCTTGAGCCCCTCGTCTGGGGGTGCCTCTCCAGCCCCCAGGAAAACGTGCTCGCCTGGAACCCCCAGCCCTGGCCCTCTTGGGGCTTTGCTTTGGGGTTTCTTTTTGGTTTGTTTTTTAAAATTTTTATTGTCTTTTAGGAAAAATACAGCTTTTACAATAGGACAGTGAATTTAGGGAGGAACAAAAGAATCACAGAATCATTCAGGTGGGAAAAGACCACTGAGGTCAAGTCCAGCCTGTGCCAAATCATCACCACCCCAACCAGACCATGACACTGAGAGCCACATCCAATCATTCCTTAAACCCCTCCAGGGTCGGTGACTCCACCACTCCCTGGGCAGCTCATTCCAATGTCTAATCAACCCTTCTGTGAAGAAATTCCTCCTGATGGCCAGCCTAAACCTCCCCTGTTGTACTAGAAGAGGTTGAGTCCCCCAAAAGATTATATCTCCACCACATCCACAAGCCTGAAAACACCGTTTTCCCTGAGATTTCCAGTTTTCTGCTGGGGGCAGGACAAATGTGACACAAATGTGACACAGATGTGACAGATCACCCCCTGCCCAGCCCACAAAGTTGGGTGTTTTCAGGTCCAGCTGACGTCTGCAGCTGTAGTACGCAGTGCTGGATGCTGCCTCTCTCACGTCCCTCTCGGCAACATCTGACATCCCTAATGCCTTCTGACAACGTTAACTCACTCTAATTTGTGTCCTGCCCTTTCCAGAACGTGCAGTTCTCAGACACATCAGCTCGTGGCTCCTTCACTTTCTCAGGGCTGTTCTGGGCAGCCAGGGCTGAGCCCCCGCAGCTGATTCCTGCCCTTTCTCCTTACACCGCCTGTCCTTGAGGAGATACTGACCCACGCTGGGCTTTCTCCCCCAGCCCTGCTGGTTTTTAATTAAGGTGCAGCCATGAGTCGATGGGAAAGTGCTCCCCAGGCCCCTGGCACTAATTGGACCCTGTTTCACCCAGACCTGCGTTCTCTGTTGATCAGGAATGCTGGCGGGGTGTTTATTCACCAGCTATTCAACTCCTTCCCTCCCACTCCCCCACAAAGAGGGTTTCATCTGATCCCATGAAAACTCAGGAGCTTACTTTAACACCAGAAACCCCACGAGGCCTCTGGAGTATTTGTGCTTATCCTCGGGTACATTTTTTTTCACGTTTACTGCAATGCTCTCCTGGCTAAGCTTCTAAAAGGTTTTCCAGTGAGAACATATGGAGAACTATATAGGGCAGGGCTAAGGCACAATGCCTGATTGTGGATATCGATCCCTGGCATTATTCAATACCTGGCCTTATCCCAAACGTAGACACAGACTTCACTGCAGCTTTTAAACGTTAAAAGCCTTTGTTTGTCAGGGTGGGGGAGCATGGGGCTGTGATGGGAGGGACATTTTAGCAATGCCAGATTGATGGAGGCTGCAGCAGTTTTGCTGTTGACAGGAGTTTGTGCAAGAAGATGGATCATGCGTGCTCAGTGTCCCTGCAAGGCCTTCCTGTGTTCAGGATCAGAGACAGAGACACAGCTCTGTTTATTTTATTTTTGAGTGTTACAATTTTCCAACCTGCCCTCCCCAGGTGAAAGATGGCAGAGGGAAATACAGGAAATGCAGAGAGAGAAAACATCACTCAGATTGAAATGTAACAGATAAAGACCTCAGGGTCGTGATAATCCCAAGGACAAGCCAGGAAAGGATGATAAAGACAGATTTAGTGCTTCAAGAATTGAATTTGACACAGCTAGACCCCCCAGAACCATGGGCTCAAACCAGTAAAGCCTTTTTCAATCCTTTTTCATCTTAAATTGATAAATTCCCTTCCAGGTGGCCTCCCATGCTGTAAAGTCTGAGAAAATTCCTGGCATTTTCCTTGTTCAGGAAGTCAGAGTCCATTTTATGCCATCACACTGTCCAGCTACAGAAGTAGAAACAATTTTACTGGGATTATTGGCATATATAATTTGTGTTATTAAAATGTAGTGAAGAACTCTGAGGTATTTATCTAAACATTCAATCACTCCCTGCCTGAATGATTCACAGGTCCATAAAAAAGCTGGAAGAATTGGAGCCATGGGATGTGCACATCCTTCATGACCACGCAGCAGGAGAAATTAGCAGTCATTAATCATTTGGTGTGCAGGTCTTTGAGATCCAGAAGCAGACACATTCCCTTTGCTTTCTCCTCTACCCTACATCTTGTCTGGATTACCTGAGCTCCTCAAAGCTCACTCAGGGACTTACCTGAATAGGTGAGGTGTTGCTGCACCCTATCACTACAGTCCAAGGAAGCATTACAGAGAACATTCCCCAGCTTTATATTGGTTGTTTCTTCGTGGCTCTGTGTGGATCAAACGGGAAGGACAGGACTGCAGGTCAGGGTTTTCCTCACATGCAGCACAGACATTACTGGCATAAATGTCATTGCTGAAATATTTTTGGCCGGCATCTCTTGCTCAAAATTTCCATTTTAAATCCAAGTGTTGTCTCTGCTGGGATGTGAATCATTGATCTGAGCACAGGATGTCCAAAAGACCAAATGAGAACTTCACATCCAGGGCTGGTATTTAGAGAATGGCATCCTCATCCTCACCCTTGGCAGGGGAGTGGAATGAGATGGTCCCTTCCAATGGACCCAAACCATCCTATGATCCTATAATTGATTTGGGTCTGGGATCCATAGCTCCTGTCCAATCTTTTTTTTTGGCATGTTTTGAGTTTAGTTTTTATAACATAAAAAAAAAAGAAAATTAAAAATAAAAATAGCCTGCCTTGCATTAGATTAAAAACATTCTGTGGGATCCACAGATGGAGTCCAGCAGTTAAGAAGAACCCAGCACTCCTGTATAAGGATAACAGGAATATCTTTCACCGGATTAGATTAAATAAAAATGAAACCTCTGCTATTTCAACAGCGGCCTAGAAAGTGAGTGGAAACTCCCCCAAATAAGCCAAAAAAAAAGTTAACAACTCACCAACAGTGGTTATTTTTTTTTTTTTGTTTCTCCCTTTGGAATATGGAATGGAAACTGAGGGGAGGAGCTGGACAGACCCCGGGTTTCACTCTGTGAGGTGAGGAAAGCAAGTGTGAGCAGCCCTGGGTTAAAATGCCACCTACACCACCTGGTGGGAAACTCCTCCGGCTCCTGACCCACAGGAATTTATCATTATCTCGGAGACACCCATGACTCGCTGTTCCCCCCAGTGTTAGGTGGAAATCGGGTCAGAAAAAACGTGTTTCTTTCTCAGAAATGGGCTCTGCCAGCTGAGCTCAACCCCCTGGTTTGTCATCTGCAAAATGGAGGCAGGAAGAATTTGTACGGAGTTTAATTAGTGCAAAGTGCTCTCGGTAGCAGAGAGAGCTTTCGGTCCGAGGATCTCGGGCCAAGCGCCCAAATTGCGGAGGCTCCAGCCAGCGACCCAGGCGGCAGAGCCTGCTGCGGGACCGGGGGAGCGACAGCAGCGCTCGGAGTTCATGTCATGAATAAATCAGGAGGTGAGCAGCAGGGGAGATCTGCTTGGCTGCTGCTCCTCTCACCATGGTTTCCCCTCTGGCAGCTTTTGGAGAGAGGAGACCTTCCTTCAGCTTTGGGTTTGCAAAATATTTTGTAAGTGGAGGCGAGGTTGTGGGAGCCAGGAGAGTACAACCAACCAGAAGAGTACAAACAACCCATCCCAAGTCCCTCTCTTGTCCCTGTAGCGTTGCTCTAGCCACGCCAGCCACAGGATATTCATCCCAAGCTGTCAGGAATACGGGGCAGGGAGAGTGTTCCAGAGTGCTCCCGGTGACACTAACTCAGCTGGACTGCCTGTGCTCTGCAGGAGAAAGCAATTTCCCTGCTGCTGCTCTGTCTGGTACCTCAGGGCTGTACCAAAGAAATGAGATTTCACTTGCTGAGTCAGGGGCAAAGCCTGTGTTTGACAGGAGGAGGAGGAGGAGGAGATGGGCTGAGTCACCTCTCCGAGTTCATCCCCAGGCTGCTTCCCAAAAGCACAGCTCCTGAAATGAGCCGAGAGCCCTTAAATCCTGGGAAGAGTGGGGGCAGGAGGGGCCAGGAAAACAGCCTGTGTTTGTCCTGCCTGGCCTGTTCTCCTGCCAGGCTCTCCCTGTCAGAATACTGAGTCTCTGGAGCCACATCTGGCTTGGAGGCATTGAGGCAGCAGCAGAGGCATGGCAGGAACCTGGGGCTGATGGGTCCCCATGGTTTTGCTCTCCTGGGCACACTCACCCTGGAGTTCTGTTCCTTTAGATCTTCTCCCCATTGCATGAACCCTGAGGCATCTGCAGGGATGGTCTTCAAGCTGGGATTTGTCACCTTGTGTCGCGTTCACGTGTGGCTGCTCAAAGCTCTGGGAATAAAGAGCAGTTGCTGTGGGCAGATGTGGATAAGCAGGACCAGAGCAGCTCATTCCCACTTAAACTACTTCCAAAATGAGGTGGACATGGTGCACAAAATAATTTTGAAGTCGATTAGAGGGATTTTATAGCACAGAATAAAAGAGGTTTTCTGAAGCCACCTGCACTGGTGGTCCTTCACTGTGCACAGCACAGGCAGCAGTGCCTGGTGGCTGCTTACTCATCCCTCAGCAGAGAAGTGAGAGCAGAGACACAGACCTGCTCTAACCCACTTGCAAGTCATTCCTCAAGAACATCCTCAGAGAGGAAGGATGGGCTTGGGCCACTTTTACCCCGTAACTCATTTAATCCCTCGTGTGAGCACATAGCAACAAAACCACACGGTGACATCACGAGTGACACAGACACACCAGCCTCCTCCAGCAAGGGGCAGAAGGCAAAATAAACAAGTGGTGCTGAGGCACGAGTTAGACCAGAGCCCTCTACAAAGCAGCTGCTGAAACTGAACTGCCCAAATCCCACTGGGCAGAATTAGGAGTGGTCACTGACACATAGGAAAAGCAGAACTCCCGGAGGCAAAGGGAGAACTGGGCCTAAAGCAGAGCTCCATGGGCAGGCCCAGCTCTGGCAGTGACTGTGGAGACACCCTCAGTTCCTCCTTGCCCTGGCAGCTGGAGTAAGGCTTGTCACGGGAGGGCAGAGCGGGCAATTATAGAAGCAGGGATGCCACAGGGCTGGCCAGGCTCTCTATTTATAGTTCCCTGCCAGCACAGCTCTCCCTCTGTGCTCTGCTCACAGGTGAAGGCACAGGCCATGCCCTGAAAGACTCACAGGCCAAGTAAAAACAGAAAGAGGAAGGACTAGCAACTCCTTTTATGATGAGAACCAAGAATCAGAGATGAAAGGACAAAAAAGAAATCCACAGAGAGCCTGGAACAATGAACTCCAACTTCTCCCCCGAAAATTGCCCTGTAGTTAGTTAACCCCTTCCCTACCTGAAGTGCCACCTCTCTGCTATTCTTATTTGATGTCACCGAAGTGTTCTGCAAGCTCTGGCCCCTCTTGCCTCTGTTGAATTGTTTCCAGCAGAGGTGGGAGAAGGGCTGTGGGCCTGCCTGTCCCTCTGCAGCCCCGGGCCCGTGGCCAGGGTGGGAGGCAGCAGCCCAGGACAGCATCCCAGACACTGCCCCTGCCCCAGAGATGATCCACTCTGCAGTGAGCCTCTGCCAGCTCCATGGGTTCAGGGTGGCAGCTGGCCAGGGATCCAAGTCAAAGAGTTGCCTTTGTTTCATGGGGAGGATTAAACCACGAGCTGTTTGTGAGCTGAACTTTGAAGTGTCTCCTCAGTGATCTGAAACACGATCATGCAACAAAGAGAGAACTCTACCAATACTCTTTTTGTGTTTGAAGTTGGAGACCATCCACTGGTTTATTTTTAGGCATGCATTTGCACTGGCCCTCTTACAATTCTGCCTCTGTTCTTGTGCAGTAAAAGGCAGAGAGGATTCACTTGACCTCCAGTATCAAATACAGAAAAAATAAGGCATTTGTCTGGAAAAGAACCACCCAAAATAGCAGGGAAGAGGTCATGCTGTGATATGGACTGTTACTGTTGAGAGACAAGAAAATTGAGGAATATAGGAGCTGGCAGACTTCTTCTAATGACACATTAATAAAAACTGCTAGCAAATTATATGGTGATGCTAATTAGTATTTGTAGGTTTAAGGACCTGAGATCTTTCCCTTTTGCACTAAACATGTGCCTGAGAGTAAGAAATAATCCCTGCTGAGGTGAGTTCTTAGTTTTCTTCGAGGATTTGTTCTAGATCTAGAGCATTTCCTTTGCTACACGTGGCTTTAGCTGAGAAACTGCTGCTTCTGCATCAACCAGCTCATGTTCCCTAACCTCCTCACAGCCCCTCCTTGGGCTCTGCAACACCCTGATGTAGACAATTATCACTACATTCATTTGCCCCTCCTTGAAGAAGCTGGGGAAAGAGCCCAGAGGACCCGACTGGATGTTTAATTTCTGTCACATCAGCAGGGCCATCTGCACCAGACAAGAGAACTGACAAGAGAAGGAAGGTTAAAACCTCTCGTGACAGGTTAACAGCATGATTTGCAGCAACAACTTAAATAAATGGTTGCAGGCACGGAAGAGTAGCAGGCAGCTAATCCTTTAAAGACTTAAGAGCAGCTACTACTTCAGCCCAAGTAAATATTTCAAAACAAAATTAATTAGTGGTGACTAGTGGATTTGCTGCCCTTTGCTTTAACGGCCCAGGATGAAACGGTGATTCCTCCACAGAGTTTTTGCTTCAGTGCCAAACCTGCTGTTTCACAGGAGCTGAAAGCCCTCTCAAAGAAGATTCATCATAGTTTTGTTCCTCTGTAACAGCAGAGCTGGAAAAGCTCTGCATGAATCTCATAGATCTGTGTTGCTGAGGGAGGGGAGGTCCCTTTGTGCTGCCCCAGGGATGAGGACAACAGCATGGCTCAGAGTCCAGCCCAAGTACAGTGTGGAGGAAGGAAATGTCACTTCCTGATTCTTATCAGAAGAAAGCTCTGTCCATGCAGGCCACAAAGCAGAGCTCCCAGTAATTGCCCTACTTCCCACTAAAAGCAGTTCCTTAATCCCTTTCTAGACATAGGAAAGCAGGCAAGGAAAGGCCTCAGGGAAACAAGTCCTGAACCAGCACAAACCACGGTCTGCCTGAGCCCAGAACAGCAAACGAGTCAATTCAATCCACTGGAAATAAGAATTTCTAATCAACAATTGAGTTCTTCCCCCCAGGACCCTTGGCTCCAGCACAGAACAAAGCCAACTCTCTTGGGAGGCTCTGTCATGGCCTTGCTGGACTGTCTGGCCTATTTTTAATCAAATCCAGCATTCTTAAAAAACCTCAAGCTGCTTTTGTACTCGGGAGGGGGAGAGGAACTGCTGTGCATGTGCACATGCACATTCCACACAGGATGCAGGAGTGGGACACAGCACCTGCCTCGGAGCAGGGCAGCACAGCTGGGTCAGCACAGAGCCTGGGAAAATAGCAAAAATTATTTCTTTTCATCAGGCTGAGAAGGCAGGAAGTGAAGGCAGGACTGGCCGGAGCTGGGAGTGTGTTTGCAGTGGTTGGGAGGCCAGAGACATCCAAGGGCTGGGTGATGTCCCCTACCTGCTGAAGGGATGCAGCTCCTGAGGACAGCACCAGCTGGGAAGGCAGGACCAGCCACGGAGTCCTGGAGGAGGTATCAGGGCAGGGACCTTGAGAAGAGCAGGACAAACAGCCCAAGGGAAGGGCCAGGAGAAGGCTCGAGGCAGGGTTCAGGAAGAGGCAGAGGGGATGAGGAGCAGTTGCATGGATGGGCTGATGTTCAGGACTTTTAAGAAGCAGGCGCGAGGGGGAGGAGTGTGGAGAGCACTCGGAGGAGCTCGTTCGGAGCAGGGCACAGCACAGATCCCTCTCGAAGTTGTGCTGAGTCATTTCTTCCTGCCCTGAGGGTTTTTACGTGGCTTTTGTGCCACAGCAAATCCCTATTTCTGTACGGAGCCTCTCTGTGAAGAGTGATGCTGAATTTGGCTAATTGCAGGTGACAGAAAGCAAACCCAGGCTGGGCTGAGTGCTTCTGCAGAGCCCCAGGGAAGCAGCAGAGATGCTGCTGCTCATTTTGCTGTTTGCTCACACACAGCACTGGGTTTGTGGCTGTATTTACAGCCTGGGGGTCGTAGCTTCACATCCTCTCTGTGTTGTTTCACACAACTTCTACTGAAATGTTCTCAGAACTAAGGTCAGAGCCCTTGCTGCCAAGCCCAGCCTCCTCACACCTTTCCCAAACAGGACAACACCCAGTCAGGCCCTGAGGATGAGGTTAGCAAAAAGTGAGAGGAAATGGAATTCACTGCGGAGAAAATGTGAACAAGGAGTTACAAACTTGAGTTTCCATGGGACCAGTGATGGGTTTTGCTCTTCTCCCCATCCCATGGACTTCCAGCAGCACGTGGAGAATCTCAGAGAGAAGGAGCAGCAGTGATGCCAGAAACATCTATGGCACGAGTCTGGAGAACTGGTGGAGAACTGGCACCTGCTTTCCCAGGATTGGCCTGCAGCTGCTTCCCTGCAGTGGGAATGATGTCACTGGGGAATTAATGTTTGGACTCAGTGATGTTAATTAAAGGTTTCTTAACGATTCTATGTCTCTTTGCATGGATCTGTGTATGGAAATATGCAAAATCCTCTGTGTGAGAGTCATCGTGGCTGGGGAATTTCAGCTAGCGAGGAACTGGGACAGGACGAGGATCCCTTCGGGGCTGTGGCTTCCCCTGGCCTCGAACACAGTCCCCAGGGTGGTGAAACTCCTGAAACTCCTCCCCATCCCTTCACCACTTCCAACCACCTAGAGCACAATTTCTGTCTCTTGTTTCAAGGGTTTATGGCACCATTTGCACAATACTTTGGATAATTCTGGCTTTGTTCACTCAAAAAAAAAAAAAAAAAAAAAAAAAAAAAAAAAAAAAAAAAAGCTTGACTAAAATCTTTGTTTTTCTAACGAATAGACCAGGAGGAGGATTTCTGGGCCACTGCTGATAGCTCAGGCCACAGGACTCCAGAATCACATTTCCAAATATTTCCAGCAACTCCATGGCATTAAATTAGTGAGTAATTAAGTATAACTACACCTTGAAACAGAAATTGAAGAATGGCGTTGAGGACATGCTCATAAACCACAGAAAAGCCTGGAAAAGCCTGCCTGTTCTTTCTCCAGAGCTTCTCTGCATGCTAGCACCCATCAGGCTCTATAAATGCTGACTGCTTTTCCCTGAGACAGCTGCCTTGCCTGGAATGGACGATGCTCCACAAATGGAGCAGTTATTCAGTGTCACCCTCATTCATCAGTGCCTTATTTGTCATTCCAGCCCTGCTTTAGAACCACAAACTCCTTCCCAGGCCTTTCCCATTCCCCTCACCGCTGCAGGGAATCAGTCAGGGCTCCCCAAAACCTGGATGTCCACTTGAAGAATGAAGTCCTCTGGATCCAAGTGGTCGGAATCCCCTTTATCTTTCCTAGAAGTGTTTCTCTTTTTCCCAGTTAGATATAAAAAACCCCTGTGGAGAGGATTTTTGCTTCTGGCCATCCCTCACACAGCCCTGCTTATTTGTCCACTGTGCTGCCTGAGGACTTTGCTTCCGTCAAAGGGAAGTAAATTTATTAATTCCTTTCCTGCAGGAACGCCAGCATGTTTGTAGAGTCACAGAATGCCCCAAGCTGGAAAGAACTCACGAGGATCATCCAAGTCCAGTTTCTTCTCCTGTCCCCTACATTTATCCTGCTTAGGTGACCTCCCCTTCCCAACTTTCTGCATCTTCTCCCTCCCTCTTTGCTTTTTCCATCTAAACTTCCCTTCCACTTCCTCTCCCCAAATAAACCCAGGTTCTTGTCCCCTTAGAGAGGCTGATTCATGGTTTGACGTCAGCAGCTGCTCTCCTGGCCAGAGGCATCTGGAATTGACACATTCCAGCTGCTGCCAGCAGCAGTGTCCCTTGTCCCCTGTGCCAACCCAGCAGCTGGGCTGGCATCAGGGAGAGAACGTGCCCAGCTGTGCCTCCAGAGGTGGAAAGGGAGATCCTGAATTTAACCAGTTCTTCCTCAGAGTGCAGCCTGGGATTCACACAGAGGAGTTGAGACAAGTGAGGGAAGAGATGCAGGTCAAAAAAAAGAGCTTGGCTCAGGGTTTGGGTTTAATCTGGAGCACAGAAGGAGGAAAAAAGGCAATTCTAGGAGTACCTTCAGAGCAAGGTGTTTGTCCAGCCCTGATTTGTGGACAGCTCCATGGCCTGCTCTGCACTGTCAGTCACTCCTGCCCCCTCCTTCCAGAATGTTCAGCCCACCTGGGGCTCAGGTGACAACTGTGGAGTGCTTTGTGCAGACTGACAGTGCTGGGGCTATTCCAGAGCTGCCCTCTCTCACTCCAGCAGCACCTGAGAGTTGGAGGCAACAGCAGCTAAAGCCCAGGACAGTTTTTAGTGCACTCTGACACCTGTGAAGGTGGGAAAGACAAACTTATTACAGAGAATATAGAACTTTATTCATGTTAAATGCATCCACTTGCATCACTGCTCGTTGTCCAGGACACTGAGACACCCCAGCTCAGGAGACAGCCTCGTTTTACCTCACAGAAGTGGAGCCATCACTCTGTTTTCCCTGAATGACACATCAGCAAAGCTGGCAAAGCAATCCAGAGTTCAGCACAAACTGAGAACACAGAGAACTTCTCTTCACTGGCCTGGGCAGGTCTGCTCAGCAAATTATCTACACAAGGACTAAAGGACTCCAAAAGACAAACAGCTGGAATTCAAGTGTCTCCAATACCCACATTGGCAAGCCCAAGATTTTTGGTATTTAGACACCTGAGTCTGGGTTCCAACCCTTCTCCCAGCATCCATCTTGTTGTTTAAATAACAGGCAAACTCCAACACCAGTCCTTGTGAAGGGTGAGCAGATTTTGCCAAAAGCAACAGTGGCACGGGGAAAGCTCGCTTGGGAAGGATGTGTTTGTGAGGAAATGAGCTTGGTCAGTCTGACAGGGAGCTGTGGAGCAAGTGCACTGTGTACAAATCACTTCCTGCAAGTGCTGCTTTCCCCCTTTCATCAGACTTTATTTACTCCAGGCAAGCTCAGGACCAGTACTTTGGAAGCATTTCTGATGGACAGAGAGCAAAAGGAGAATTTAACTATGGTCTGTGTGCAAAGGTAACCCAACAATAACCACAATCTCATGGAATGCTAAAGTAAACTCTAGAAAACATTTACAGAAAAAACAAGTATCTGCCGCTGAAACCAGCTCATCTATTTTTGGAAAATTGCAAGGATTGCTTCGCCCAGGAAGAGCTTCCCAGTGAGCAGAATTATGCAACCCTGAGAGGAAAAAATAAATCCCAAGTTCTCTGCAATTCCTTTTGGTCAATGCCGGGCTCCAGCCCCCACCCCCCAAACTGGAAAACCTGCAACACCTCAAGCCCAGGAAGGGACACACATCAGCTGTGCCCTGCCAGCATCCAGGGGAACTACCAGCTCTGACCAACCTAATTAGAGCAGGATTAATTAACGGTTCAGTCGTCGAAGTCGGGGATGTCGTCGTAGGAGTAGCCCCGGTAGCCCTTGGAGGCGTAGTAGGCGATTCGCAGGTGGTAAAAGCCCGGCAGGAACACCAGGATGCCGATGATCAGCACGGGGATGGCCCGGTCGGTCTCCTGCAGGGACAGACAGCCCGGGGCAGTGACACCTGCAGGAGGGGCTCTCCTCCCTCTCACACCCTGCCTGGCCTCGAGGAAGGTGCTCCTGCCCAATGAGGGGATCTGTAAGGTCCTTTGAACCCAAACCATCCCGTGGTTCTGTGATCCATCCCCAAGGCGAGCTGAGTAATAAATTCCATCTTCCATCAGAAATATCTCAGCTGTTGTCAGGCTTAATCCTGTCCTGGCATCTCCTCCTTGCTGCAGGAAGCCCTCAAGGGACCTCGTCCTTCTCCAGGGCCCCCCCCGGACGTGCAGCCAGCGCTGGGAGCTGCGAGCGTGGCCGAGCACGAGCCCAGGGATCTGTGCCTGGAGTGCTGCTGATAGAGCCCAGAGGCTGCTGCTGCCACAGAGATAAGGCAGAGCTGCCAGCCTACCCTGAGCCCACAGCACAGGGAGCAGAGGAGAAGCACCCAGAAGTGCAGGAGCAGATCTCCTTCCCGTGGATCACAACCACAGCCAGATGGGGAAGCACTGCCGTGCCCCACACAGGGTCTGGCAGCTCCTCCCTGTCCCTGCACCATCTGCACGGGCTGAGATCTCTCCAGGACAGGGATGTGACCTGCCCAGGGACACTCAGCCCTCCCTGGAGATGGCAGCCCAGCTCTGAGCCTGCTCCAGCCAGGCTGACTGCGGGATCCCAGGGAAAGGGGACTGCCAGCACAGCCAAGCCGTGCTGGCAATCAATTCCCTGCTCACTTCCTGTGGCTCTGAAGTTATACACTGAACACGATCACAGGATCCTTGAGGCTGGAAAAGACCTTCCAGGTCATCAAATCCAACCATGACCCAGCACCACCCCCAGGGTCACCACTAACCCATGTCCTCGAGTGCCACGTCCTCGTGTTCTGAACATCCCCAGGCATAGGGACTCCACCACTGCAGCTGTGCCAGGCCTTTCCCACCCCTTCCAGGACAAACCTTTCCTAATTTTGAATTTAAACCTCCCCTGGTGCAACTTGAGGCTGTTTCCTGTCACCTGATGGCCAGTGAGGGCTCAGGGCAGCTTTGAGGACATGGTAGGACCAGTGACAGAAGTGCCCTGAAGCACTCACCCCTTTGCTGATGTACCCTGCCAGCAGCAGGGCTCCGATGATGATGAGGAAGGTCCCAATCATGAAGAGCACCACAGCCAGTGCAATGGCCTTGTAGGGGATTTTGGGTGGGCTCTTCTTGAACTGGATGGAAAAACCCAAATATTGAGCAGCTGAACTCAGCACAGCTCCCCTCCCAGCGCAGCACAGATGTGACCCCACAGCTGGCACAGGTGACACGGCACAAAGTTCTGCAGCAGCTCTGCTGCCAGGTTCTGTAATGGCCCTTCCAGGAGGAATTCTGCCCATGGGACCCTGCTGATCCAGCCCTTCCTCCCAGTCCTGGAGGAAGGAATGCTCTTTGGGCTTTCCAGAGGGGAAGGGCTGAGGGTTTGGCTCCCACCCGGCTTTGTCCCTCTCTGAGCTGCAGCTGCTCCACCACAGATGCACGAGTAGCAGCTGCCTGTGCAAGGCCAAGCTGTGGCTGCCCATCCTGTGGTTTTACAGTTTCCTTCCCCACTTTTTACCTGCAGGTCAATGTATCCATCATCAGTGCTGGAGAGTTTGGAATATTTGACTTTGCTACTGGGAATCCCAGCAGAGAGGTTGGTCCGCGATGGCATCATTCCAGGGGGGGCTGGGCATCAGCTACAGCCTGCAAACCAGGGGAAGGAGCAGAACCAGGACAGAAACCTGAGTGATGGCAGTCTGAGAGACACAGAACAGGGGTTTCTGAAGAGAAACTCCCATGTCAAGGGCATCTCTGTTCCTCTTAACAAATTAAAACTTTTCCAGTAGAGGATCTAAGCATTTCATTTGAAGCCTAAAATACAAAATGTATACAGCTGCAACAATATTTGGAATCAAGGCAGAACCTGTGCTTCGAACTAGATTGGAATTCCAGGGCAGGGCCCAGGGTCTGACCCAGCTCTCACTCCACAAGGAGTTCCTGCTGCCAGCACGGAGATGTCCAAGCTCTGGATGTTTCTGAATAGGACACCAGCAAATAAACCCAAACAAGAGCTAAACAGAGCGGTTTTTCAACCACCAGGAGATTTCGCAAGAGAGCAATTTTGGGAAAAAAAACAACCAACCAAACAAAAAACCAACCCAAACCACTGGAAACTGGAATGAAATGGAGGTGTCATGGAGACAGCAGGAGTGACTCAGAGGGAGCAGGACAAGGGGACAGAGTGTGAGTGGTGAGGTCACCAAACCCCAGGGACAGCCCAGGGTGTGCAGAGCAGGGTCCCAGTGCCAGGGGGACACTGGGGATAGGGATTAGAGCCAGCTGTTGTCCCTCAGAGCCTTCCCAGGGACCCATCCTGCCAACCTCCCCCTGTCACAGGACTGGGCCGGGCACCTCTCCCAGCAGGACATGGATTCCCAGGGGAGAGGCAGGGAAGGGCTCCTCACACCTCCCAGCCTCAACAGAGTTTTTATTTTCTGAGAAAGTGTGTAACTAAGGGAACAAAAGCAGGTATTCCAGCAGTGCCAACAGGAAGGGATAAAAACGCTGTTTCCACAACACTCTTTAGCATCAGAGGTGATGCATCCACTCAAAATATTGAGTCTTCACTTGAACTGAAGCCCTTTGTCTCCCCGTCACTAATTGCTGGCACATTCCCCATCCAGCTTCGTTCCTCCTGCTGTAATATTGACTTTTATAAAATCCTCTCTGATCTAAAATTCCCACCACTGAACCTTTGGTTTGACCTTTGGGCTTTTGTTTTAGTAGCAAAAACTAAACACGGACACAACATTTTCAGCGCCACGGATAATGGAAACACCCCTCACCTGCAGGGTGGCATTCCCTGCTCCCCACACATCCTTGTTTTTCAGGTCATGACCCAAACACTCCCAGGCTCTCCCACATGCCCGAGGGTAGATGTGCAGGAGAAGAAAAAGCCAGAATAAACCAGCCTTTCTGAAAGGTGCCAGATTTCCTAATTCTGCCCCATTTTGCTCTCTGTTCTTACTCACTGCCCCATTATTTACGAAGCTCTTCAGGGGCTTCTCCAGAATTATTCCCATTTTACACTTGCACAAGCTGCCCTGTCCTTCCTGACTTACCAATAAGAAAGAGGACAAATGTGTATAAAATATTAATATAAAATAATCTCTCAAATCTCAAGTTTAAGGGCCAGGTTCAACTCCACTGAGCTTCACACTGAGCACCACAATGGTTCCAGAGCAGGAACCAGCACAGTGCTATGCTTTTTGGGAGCCAAATAAATAATCGGGGCCTGAGCAGCTTGGCCAAAGCAATTAATGCTGAAATTCCAAATTTCTAATAAGGCACTTGTGCTTTTAACCCCGCGGAGGCGCCAGGGCAGCGCCGAGAAAGCCAAACACGGCAGCTCCGTCCGGAATCCTGAATCCCCCCAAGCACAGCCCCGCATTTCCCCCACGGCAGAGCAGGAGGGGCGGGGATGTCGCTTTGTGAGAGCCGCCACCTCCGGTGGGGACACCGGGGACATCCGGAACAGCGGGTGCCCCGAAATCCACCCGAACCCTCCCCGAGTCCAAACCAAACTCACCCGAAATCCACCTAAATTCACTCAAGCCCACCCGAAATCCACCCAAACCTTCCCCGAACCCACCCCAACCAACCCAAATTCACTCAAATTCACCTGAAATCCTCCCAAACCACCTTAAATCCACCCTAAACACCCCGAATCCAATCCGAACCCACTCAAACCCTCCCCGAATCCAATCCAAACTCACCTAAACCCAACCCAACTCACCCAAATCCACCCCAACCCACGCCGAACCCACTCGAACGCACCCCGAACCCACCCAAATTCAGGGGAAGCCCCCAGCCCGGCCCGTACCTAAGGCCGGCCCGGCCCATCCCGGCCCCGCCTGTCCTGCCCTTCCTTCCCTTCCCTTCCCGTCCCCGGGAAGTTGATGCCGCTGACGCCGCTTCCCTTCCAGGTCACGGCCGGGGCCGCCCCAGCCTCGCTCTGCCTCGGCAGTCCCCGGGTCCTTCTGCATCCCGGCGTCGCCGCAGGACGGAAAAAGAGCCCCCAGGTTATTTAAGGCACCCACCGCAGGGACTGCTAAAAAAGCTTTAGGGCGAAAAATCTTCCCTCACGGTGCTGAAGGAACCAGCAAGCCAAGGCAGCTGGAGGATAAATGGGGGAGGGTCTGGAAACACGGGACAGCTCAACAGAGGAGGCTCCTGAACCACAGGAGCAGAAAAGCAGTGTCTAAATGCAGAGTCCTGGAATGGTTTCTGTTGGAAGGGACCTTAAAGCCCATCCGGTGTCACCATGGGCAGGGACACCTCCCACTGTCCCAGGGTGTCCCGTCCGGGCTGGCCCTGGGGACTCTTCCAGCCGGTCCCCAGGAGTGCTGGTCCCAGCAGGAGCCCGGGGCCGGGACAGTGCTGTCCCCAGCCCGGAGCAGGGATTGTCCTGCCCGGGCAGCAGCGGCACGGAGCCGGCGGTTCCGTTCGTGGCCGGCACTGCCATCTGGTGACATCCTCTGTCACGCGCGGGGACAGCGCTCCAGGCGCTTTGTCCCCAGAATTCTCGTGTCCTGCCGACCCGCGGGGAATACAAAGCCTCCCAAAAAATACACTGAACATCGGGCAGTCGCTTAGGGAGGAAAAAGTCTTTACAGGATCTTTAATTCCAACCGTCAGGGCAGCAGCACCACGGTCACCACTAACCCCACATCCAGGGAACAGACTGGCACCTCTTCCACACCTCTGAGTGACCCAAGCTGCAACTGTGAGCCTTGAGAAGGGAATCGGGGCACACCAGCACAGCTTCAAAAGCATCGATCCACCCACCCACATCTAAACACAACAAACTCCGTGAAATTGTATTTTTTATTTCCATTTTCCAAGTTTCAGTCAGAATATCAGCTTCAAAAATAAATGAATTAAGGTCACATAAACTCATGGGATAATAAAACAGCAACCCTAAGCTACAGCTCCACAGGGGAAACTCCAGGGAATATCTTGACCCATTAAATATTGCCCCTCTTCTCCAACACCAGCTGAAAGGAGGAAGAAATTTCACCTTCAGACAGCATCCAAGAGATTGGTGGGAGTACAGGAACAGACTAGAAAAACTCAGCTTTCCTATTTCCAATGATACCAGGATAGCAAAATAGTGACTTCAAAAAAATATTTACAAAGATATCTACAAGACACAGCTACAGTGCTCCCAGGATGCTCCAAGGCTCTGGAATTGCTGCCTCCAGCCTGGAGCAGATCCCCCCCAGTCCTGCTCCAGTTAAGAGCCTTCCTGCTGGTCCTCGATCTTTGGAGCCAGGTAGTACTTGAGGTGTCCCATATCAGCAATCTTGTACTCCACAACTGGGGAAGAGAATGAAAAAAAGGTTCAGAAGGTTCTACATAAAATCCAGCCTCAAGTCTCCAACTGTCCTCAGGCAGAGCCGTGGTACTCACCCAGAGGAACGTCTGCAGACATGCTGAGTGTGACCGTGGGGGACAGGGGCGTGGCTTTGGTGAAGAAGTTCAGGTACCTCAGGGCGAAGGTCAGCTGGACTGGCTCGTTCATCTCTATTGTAACCTGGGGAAGCAGGTTGGGCTCAGGAGAGGCAGCTGCAGCATTCCAGAGCCTGGCACAGCTCAGGCAAAGGCCACCCTTTGTGGTGCTGCCCCCAGCCTGCCCTGCTGCAGCTCCCCGGGTAAGGCTAAACTGGAGGCATTCAAGGACTCCCCTCCGTGAGCCAGAGGGAGACAATGCAGGGTATGACTCAGTGACCTCTGAAGGCCCTTTCCAACCTAAGCTATTCCCCACTCCCCAGGGCAGAGGATTGCTCTGCAGGTGAGCCCTGAGCCACCCCACTCACAGCCTCCTCCTCCTTGTCCACGTTGCTGGTCTGGGACAGTTTGATGTTGCCGTTGCCCAGCTCGCCGTTGGCCGAGAACTTGACGCCGTCCTTGGCGCAGGAGATGACAACGGCGTCGCCGATGTGGCTCAGGTCCCGGCAGATGCGCGCAAACTCTGCCGAGGGCATCTTCACCACACAGCTGTACTCCTGTTCCTGGGGGGACAGGGACACCCAGTGACACCCTGCCAGCGCTGGGAGCCCACGGGGACACCCACAGTGACACCCTGCCAGCAACAGGCTTGTCCAGCGCTCCAAAAGATGTTGTGTCCCAGAATCCGATGTGAACGTGGCAAACACCCACACCAGTACCACCAGTCACCTGAGTTGTTACTTACTGGGATTCCCAGCTGCTCCACATCGAGATCCATCAGCTTCATCTCATAATCAGAAACCTTCTCCTGGTCTGGAGAAGCAAAGCACAGTTACACGACGTGTTCACAAGTAACAAACTGCCATCCCCCCAGTCCCTCCAAGTAAAACCACCTCAATAATGACAGTAAGGTTTTCCTTTGTTTCCTTAGAGCTGGAACTCTGGGAATGCCCTAACAGCCTTTCACAGGCTGTAAGGGTACAACCAAAGACATCTGTGTGCAGCCTAAAAGTCTTCTTCTTACAAAGAAAGTATTTATCAAATTGATGAAGTTTCAGCCTCCAGACTGTTCCAGGAATCAGGTGTCTCTTCCCACTCCTACAGGATCCATTGCCACTTCCCTCCCTCCTGTATCCCTGTGTTTTATGATGCTGCCTGATCACATCCCAGTAACAAATAAACTCCCAAATCCAACACTCACTCGGTGCCTCGAACACCAGGGCCAAGGTGTCTGCGTTGTCCTCGGCCCGCAGGGTGATGATGTCCTCGTTCCCTGCACATTTCAGGATTTTGGACATGCTGGAGGGGAGAAAAGCAGGTGACTCACAGGGCTGAAAGCTGACAGAGCAGGAGGGGATGTGATATCACAGTTATCAGGCTCTCATTTTAACCCTGTTGGAAAAATGGGTGTATGGGGAGACTCCCCAGCCTCTCTGGCCAATCTCTTCTAATGCTTGGTCACCCATAAAGTTCTCCCACGTCTGCAGGGTGGAACTTTCTGTACATCAGTTCCTGCCTCGTCTTCTTGTCCCACAGCTGGGCCCTTCGGAGCAGAGCCTGGATCCATCCTCTAACCCCTCCCATGGGTATTTACACACAGGGATGAGTTTCCCTCTCTCAGCAGTCTCTTTCGGAGGCTGAAGAGCCTCAGCTCCCTCAGAGATGCTCCAGGCCCCTCATCTTTGTCACCCTCCACTGGACCCGTTTCAGGAGCTCCGTGTCTCTCCTCTCGCGAGGAGCCTAGAGCTGGGCACAGCACTCCAGAATCGCCTCATAGGCCAGAATAGCGGGGCAGGAACGGCCACCTCCCTGATCTGCTGTCACTGATCATCCTGACGCTCTCCAGAATTCTGGAAGGACTTTCTTAACGACAGGACTTTAAAGCTGTCACTCGCTCCCCACAGGAGGGGCCATGGCGGCGGCCCCCGCCAGCGCTGCCTTTTCCCGCCACTTGGCGCCGGCAGTGACGTCACGGCCGCGACGGGCCCCGCGCGCGCCGCGAAAAACGGCGCGAGCCGTGAAGGGAATGGGGGGGAGGGATGGGCTGAGGGGGCTCCGAGCGCCCCCGGGACCCCCCACACCTCCAAAGCCCCGCCTGGCCCCCAGATCTCCCCTCACATCCCCCCTTCCTCGGCAGGCCCCGCTCCCCTCAGCGCCACAGCTCCCGGGCCTGCTCGGCCGCGCCACGCCAGCGCCCGATGAGACCCCGCCGCCGCCTGACCTGGCCAGGTTGACGCCCATGGCGATGTTGCGGTCGCAGCGGTACGTGTCGAAACCCTCCGATCGCAGCGTGAGCTGCACCAGCGAGACGTGTGAGGAGTCCATGCTCTGCAGGCTGATGCCGCCCGAGCCCAGGTCCCAGCAGGCCTCGGTGATGAGGTCCTTGAGGGCCTCCAGCACCCGCTTGAGCACCGAGCCTTGCACTAGCCGCGCCTCGAACATCTTGGCAGCACCAGCGGGAGACCACAAACTAAAGCGAACGGCGGCGAAACTGAAAATCAAGCGAGGCGGCCGGCCAAGCCCCTTTTATGCACTCTGCCGCCCCGCCCTTCGGGGCGTATCAGCCAATCACCAGCGCCGCTCTCCTTCAGCCCAACCCCCTCCAAACTCATACGCAGTTCCCCGCCGCTCTCCGGCCAATCCTAGCACCGCTCCTCCCATTAGTCCCGCCCCCTCATTCGGCGGGAGCCAATCAGTGCGTGGGTTAACACGGGCCCGCGTCCCGCCTTGCTGCGCAGCGATGGTGGCAGGGCCGCACACAGCACCTGTCCGTACGGCGCGCCTCTCCTCAGGCACGGCGTCCTGAGCGAAAACCAGCCATAACTCAAATCCGTTCGTCCCTTAGGACAAATCCTTCACTCTTCTTCCACCGCCCGGGGACCTTCCCGCGCGCTCGCTCGCCCCCTCCTTCAGCAGCGCACTCGCGCCACCCATCATGGCGCCCCGCACCATCCGGGTACACCTGGGCGCGGCCATGCCTCGGCCTAGGCCCTGCCCCCTTTGCCTGTCCCGCGCCGCCCATTGGTCAGTGGCGGTTTCTCTGGTGCCGCGTCGCCCTCTGGCGGCAGCGGCGCGGGCGCGGCGGACGCGGGTCCGGTATGAGCGAGGCGCGGCTGCGGGCCGGGCGCGGCCCCGGCGGGGCGCGGGACCCCCAGGACAAGGTGCGGAGCGGCTCTGGGGGGCGTGACGGGTCTGGGGGCACGGAGGGAACGGGGGGAACCGGGGGAACCGGGGAGCGCCGGGGGATGCGAGGCCTGTGCGCCGCGGGGTCCCGCCGCCCCGCACTGAGGCCGCTCTGCGGCCCCCGGGCTGCCCCGCGCTCGGGAAATTTGCCCCGCTCTCACTTTATTCGGCCCTGGAGGAGCAGATCCCACCCCCGGGGGTGTTCGGAGGAGCGGCCCCGGAGCGCGGAGATCGGGGCGGGAGCTGCGTTTGTGGGATGGCTCAGGTGGGGTCACGAACCTTCCCTCGGGGCAGAGCGCGGTGCCGCCCAGGCCATCCCCAGGGAGTGAGGTGGGGATTCCAAACCTGCCTTTAGGGAAGGCTTTGGTACCTCCTAAATCATCCCTAGGGAATGACATGGGGCTTACAAACCTGCCTTTAGGGAAAGCTTTGGTACCTCCTAAACCATCTTTAGAGAAGGAGATAGGGGTTCCAAACCCCTCAGGTACCCTTAGGAATGGCTTTGGTATCTCCTAAAGCATCCTTAGGGAAGGATCTGGGGGTTCCAAACCTCTCAGATTCCCTTAGGGAAGGGTTTGGTGCCTCCTAATTCATGCCCAGGGAATGCCCTCCCTGCGAGGGCTCTGTGGGAGTTCCATGAGGGTTGACATTGCATTTCTCCAAAGGAAAGAGTTTCCTTTTCACGGCAGAAAGCAAACCTGGCTTTGTTTTCCTGTGATGTCTCTCCTATTCCAGCCCCGAGCCAGGCTGGATGCTCACGGTCATTTGTCACCTTTGTCATCTCTGCTCCTGCGCCTCCCCAAAGAGGAAGGCACCAAGAGGAATAAACAGCCAGGGAAAACTTTGTAAATAACATTTGCAGCGTCACAGAGAGCAAAAACTGGAGGGAAGAGCAGTTCTTGCTGTGCTGGTGTTTAGTGCACTTACCTTGGGACTGGTCCATCAGCCCTCAGCAGCATCATATTGATGTTTTCTCCATTAGTGCACAAAGGGTGCAGCTCAGGGCAGCACGAAATCATCAGATTGAACTCTTCTGCAATTTAAATGCCATTTAAATGCAATTTTAATGGGATTTTAATGTCAGTTAAACACCTGCTGGAGACTGTGTGGGCAGGTTGGAGGAAACTTCCTGGTGCTGCTGTGATTAGGGAGGGATCTGGGACAGCAGGAGCCAGCAGTGGTGGGAATGGGTCACTGTGGGTCTGGAGGCTATGCCTATCTCACTGGAGCTCTCTGACACGGAGGGAAGGAGCTCTAAGATGGCTCCAGTTCTGTGGTGATTGTGCACAGGGTGAGACCTTGAGGTGGCTTCACCTCAGCTGGAATTTATTCTGCAGCAGAAAACCTTCAGGGAGTTTGATATTCCAGAAGTGTGGTGGGAGTTGGAAGACTGGCAGGGCTAGTGCTGCTTAACTAGTGCACAACAAAAAAACTCACTGGGCCAAGCTGGGATTCGCTTTAGCTCCTCGTGCTGTGCCCCTAAAGAAGGTCAGAGGGCAATCCTGTTATCTCCACGCTGGTGTTTTCATGTACAGTGAGCCTTCTGAGAGACTCCTCTGGTATTTCCTTCGAGCTGCTCACCTGGAGTGTCCTTACTAGAGAGAGAGAATTTTGATGTTGTGCTGCTCCTCGTAAAACAGCTCGGAATGAATTGCAGGAGGGAAAAAAAATAGGAGTGAAATGTTCCCAAGTAGTGAGGAACAGCTCCTCCAAGGTGCTGAATGTGATGTTTCATAATAGAAGGCAGCGATAGGAGCAGAGAATTTCCCAAAATTGCTAATTGTAGCTGCTGGGAGGTTAGCTGGTAACTAATCCTCAGTGAAACCCTCGGTGCTGTGCTGTCCTCGCTCAGTGGCAGGGTTTGATTTCCTGCCATGAGACCCAGCAGTTGTGGTTTTAGTGCTGGAAAAGCCTGGGAGCAGCAGGAGCACTCCTGGGTGCTGTTCCTGGTGGTGTGGGGCTGCTCGGGGAGGGGACATTCCCATTCCTGCTTTGTCACACTTGGAGCCTTGCCAAGGGGAGTAATTCAGTATATTTTATGTGACAGAAACCCTGGAGGCTTCTGGAAAGAGCTCTGTGTTGGCAGAAATGCCTTACAATGGGATGTAAACATCAAGATCCTGGTGTTTTGTGCTCGTTGCCACTTTTCTGTTTTGGCAAAGGAGAGTTATCTTGGTGGATCTGGGAGCTTCTTCCCGAGCTCCCTCTTGCTGCCCCAGCGGTCTGTCCTCACTCCTGGTTGTTTATTGTTATTATTTATAGTAAGATCAGGATGGCAGAGGGGGTGGGCGATGTTCCTGCTGTCCTCTGTTGCAGGCTGAGGCACTCAGAATGTTCTGTACATGGAACAATTCCGTGCTCTTGCTTCCAAATGTGCTGTCAGTGGTGTCAATGGATGGAGGGTGCTGGGAAGAGGGAATTTGGGATGTTTCCAAGCAGGAAAAATCCCCAGGACCCCTGGAGGTAAAACCTTTAAAATCACAGAATCCCAGACTGGTTTGTGCTGGGAGGGAACTTAAAGCCTGCTGTGGGATGGGGTTCCATCCAGCCTGGGCTTGCTGGCACCTGAGACTTCAGGAAAGCACAGATTTGGGTTTGGCAGGCTCACATCTAAACACAGTGGTCCGAGTCCACTCCTTGGTTAGTCCAAATAAACTGGACTGGCAGAGAAATGTGAACAAGACAGTGCAAGGCACCACCTTAGAGTGAGCAAATTAAACAGACTGGTAAGGTTTTTTTTTCCTCATTACGTTTTGGAAAAATCTGTACAAACTCCCGAGGAATTGAGGGTCAGAAGGCACCGGCCTTGGCGTGATGCAGGCTCTCAAATCAGAGGACAAAAATAGCCTTTTCCTGCAGGAACCTCCCAGGGTGAGCAGTTGCTGCAGAGCTGTTTGTTCTCCCTGGCTCTCCCAAACAACAGCAGATTGAAATGTCTGTGCAGGCTCCAGCAGACACAGTTCCAGCCTCCCTCAGGCACCCAGAGGCTCTTGCTCTCCTGTTTCTGTGTCTCTGCAGGGGAGTGCCAGCTCAGAAATGCCACTCAGACCCAGGAGAACCCAGCAGCCTCTCCCCAAAACATTTCCATCACGTGCTCAGAGGGGAGGCAGGTTCCTTTCTGAGCAGCAGGAAATTCTGGGGGAATGCCAGAACCACCCACCGAGTTTTGTGCTCCTTTTGTGCCCATGAGCTGGTGCCAGGTGCCTTCCTTGATTTCCTGGAAGCAGCAGCCCCTGGAGTGAGTGCTGGGGGTCCCAGCAGAGGGGGAGCTCCTGCTGAGTTCCAGGGATGTGTGACTTCCATGGATATCCTGTGTGAATTCCGTGGGTCCCCCGTGTGGCTGCCATGGCTATCCCGTGTGACTGCCATGGCTATCCCGTGTGACTGCCATGGCTATCCCGTGTGACTGCCATGGCTATCCCGTGTGACTGCCATGGATATCCCGTGTGACTCCCATAGGTCCCCTGTGTGACTGCCATGGCTATCCCGTGTGACTGCCATGGGTCCCCCGTGTGGCTGCCATGGGTCCCCCGTGTGACTGCCATGGCTATCCCGTGTGACTGCCATGGATATCCCGTGTGACTGCCATGGGTCCCCCGTGTGGCTGCCATGGGTCCCCCGTGTGGCTGCCATGGCTATCCCGTGTGACTGCCATGGCTATCCCGTGTGACTCCCATGGATATCCCGTGTGGCTGCCATGGGTCCCCCGTGTGGCTCCCATGGATATCCCGTGTGGCTGCCATGGGTCCCCCGTGTGGCTGCCATGGGTCCCCCGTGTGACTGCCATGGATATCCCGTGTGGCTGCCATGGATATCCCGTGTGACTGCCATGGCTATCCCGTGTGACTGCCATGGCTATCCCGTGTGGCTGCCATGGCTATCCCGTGTGACTGCCATGGCTATCCCGTGTGGCTGCCATGGCTATCCCGTGTGACTGCCATGGATATCCCGTGTGACTGCCATGGGTCCCCCGTGTGACTGCCATGGCTATCCCGTGTGACTGCCATGGATGTCCCGTGTGACTGCCATGGCTATCCCGTGTGACTGCCATGGGTCCCCCGTGTGACTGCCATGGGTCCCCCGTGTGACTGCCATGGATGTCCCGTGTGACTGCCATGGGTCCCCTGTGTGACTGCCATGGGTCCCCTGTGTGACTGCCATGGGTCCCCCGTGTGACTGCCATGGATATCCCGTGTGACTCCCATGGGTCCCCCGTGTGACTCCCATGGGTCCCCCGTGTGACTCCCATGGGTCCCCCGTGTGACTCCCATGGGTCCTGTGTGTGCAGGCTGAGCCTGGCTCCCAGCCCATCCTGTGGCTGAGCCAAACCAAGCTGATCCTCTGGCATCAGGGGATGAATTTTCTCTGCTGTTTCAGGCACTCTGCAAACATTCCTGCTATCTGTGATGTTGTTATCTGCTAAAAATCTCCATTTTTAGGCATGTCCTGATTTCCGTGCCTGTTTTCAGCTGGAATATGGTTATTCTGGGATGGGGAAGGGAGTCCTAGAACAACATGAATGAAACCTGAGCTTTTTGGGTTTTTTCAGGCAACAAACCAAGCAGCCAGGTGCCAGCTTGGTGGGGGGACATGAGAAACTTTAGTTTAATTTCCCTGCAGGTAATGTCAGAGCACAAGACCAGGGTAAAAAACACTTGCAGAAAGACCCCCAGTACTTTTTTGGGACCATCCTACAAACCAAGCCTGGAAGTTTGATTTTTCCTTCTGCTGTTAATGATCACCAGACTTCTCTTGTTTCACCCTCCCAAGCTGCAAACCCCTGGGAGAGAATATCCTGTAATTTGGGAGTTATGGAATGAATTTTAGCTGTGATGTCACCCTAGTGGGTCTGGAGAGCACAGCAGCTCTGGGAGGTTAAAGAGGGGAGAGGAATAGAGCAGCTTTCCCAGATGCAGGAATTAAAGCCCCTTCTGGAAAACACTGAGGTTTTCATTACTGAGGCTGTTGGTTTTGTATTCATTAAATTAATTGCATTTGCTGTGATCCTGCAGATGTTCTCAGAGGTGAGAACAGAGCTGTTCTCTTTTGTTCCAGCTGTCAGCTCAGTTGCCTGAAAAAGCAACTCTGTTTCCCTTTTCAGCATTTATTTTACAATAACATTTTTTTGTCACAGCTTTTTATTAAAACCTGGCAGGAAGTCTCAATAAAACAGTGCCTGGCTCCAAGGAAAGTACCTAAATAATGGCTAAATAATTTCTTGAGCTAATTTAATCTGCCAGCATTGAATACTTAACTGTATATCTGTACTGGGCAGAAGATTTTTGGCAGGGAGAGAGCAGGCTCGTTTCTATGGCAACTGAGATCAAGTCATGGATATTTGTGTAAAAAACCCTGTGCTCACGGCTTCCTCTGTGAGAAAACCATGTCAATGTGAGCACAAATTTCTTATCACCCTCTTGAAGGAGTCAAGTTGTTTAAAGAAAGCTCAGATGAACTCAGTTCTGTGTATCTTTTCTTCAGGGTGATAAAATATCCATTGACAAATGTTGCTCAGAGCTGTTGATTTCATGAATAGAAAAAGTGAGCAGGTACCTGGATTTTCCCAGCTCTGGTTCAGCAGTCAGGACAGACAGCCCTCGCAGAGATTTGGGATTTTATTCTTTCTCCTCATTACAACTTGTGTAGAAATGAAGGAATTAGGATAAATTCCCGTCTTGGCTTTATTCCTGCATTCCTTTTCCCCGTGGTTCTGTAAGAAGCCTTCAGTACTGAGATGATAAATGGAGGAAGGAGCCCTGGACTCACCTACAGGGTTGGACAAAAAAGCCCTTCAATTGAATAAGCCCATAGTGGTTCAAAACCCCCATTGCCCGTGGGAGCAATGCCCTGCGATGGTGATCAAGGAGGGGACAGTGTGGGATCTGTCCCCAAGGCAGTGCCACAGGGTGTCCCCAGGCAATGCCACAGCTGACTTCAGTGGCCCACCCCAGGGTGCATCAGCCAGGCTTGAACATGTTATTTAGCACCCATTCAGCTGCTTAAAGTGACATTTGTGGGCTGATAGGAGCAATTTGCATAAAAGGTATAAAAATAGTGTCAATTACTGTAGCCTATATCTGGCACTATGTCCTATAAAATCTGGCGGGGATCAGGCTGTGGCGGGGATCAGGCTGTGGCAGGGATCAGGATGTGGCAGGGATCAGGATGTGGCAGGGATCAGGCTGTGGCAGGGATCAGGCTGTGGCAGGGATCAGGCTGTGGCAGGGATCAGGCTGTGAGAGGGATCAGGCTGTGGCAGGGATCAGGCTGTGGCAGGGATCAGGATGTGGCAGGGATCAGGATGTGGCAGGGATCAGGCTGTGAGAGGGATCAGGCTGTGAGAGGGATCAGGCTGTGAGAGGGATCAGGCTGTGGCAGGGATCAGGCTGTGGCAGGGATCAGGCTGTGGCAGGGATCAGGATGTGAGAGGGATCAGGCTGTGGCAGGGATCAGGCTGTGGCAGGGATCAGGATGTGGCAGGGATCAGGATGTGGCAGGGATCAGGCTGTGGCAGGGATCAGGCTGTGAGAGGGATCAGGCTGTGGCAGGGATCAGGCTGTGAGAGGGATCAGGCTGTGGCAGGGATCAGGCTGTGAGAGGGATCAGGCTGTGGCAGGGATCAGGCTGTGAGAGGGATCAGGCTGTGGCAGGGATCAGGCTGTGGCAGGGATCAGGCTGTGGCGGGGATCAGGCTGTGGCAGGGATCAGGCTGTGGCAGGGATCAGGATGTGGCAGGGATCAGGCTGTGAGAGGGATCAGGCTGTGGCAGGGATCAGGCTGTGGCAGGGATCAGGATGTGGCAGGGATCAGGCTGTGGCAGGGATCAGGCTGTGGCAGGGATCAGGCTGTGGCAGGGATCAGGATGTGGCAGGGATCAGGCTGTGGCAGGGATCAGGCTGTGGCAGGGATCAGGCTGTGGCAGGGATCAGGCTGTGGCAGGGATCAGGCTGTGGCAGGGATCAGGCTGTGGCAGGGATCAGGATGTGGCAGGGATCAGGCTGTGGCAGGGATCAGGATGTGGCAGGGATCAGGATGTGGCAGGGATCAGGATGTGGCAGGGATCAGGATGTGAGAGGGATCAGGATATCAGCTCAGTTCCACCATCAGATTTCTCATTCCTTGAGCTTTCATCACCTCTTTCCCAGGGTTGGAAGTGAGGAAGGTACAAGTGCTCTTTCCTTTTTTTTGGTCTCTGAGCCCTTTGGGAAGCTTCTGATCCTCCTGGCCCCAGGCAGGAATCATTTACTTTGCACTTTGGGGAGTAGAACAGGGATGGGGCTTGGATCCTTTTACCAGGCTGTGACCTGTGTGGGGTGAGGGACACCGGGACTGTGTAAGAGATGTGCTAGAGGATTTGGAGTTTAGAACAGAGGAGAAGCTGGTTTTGGTCTGCCTGGAGCTATTTCCATCACTCCCAGGGGAATTCTGCAGAGAATCCTTTTGTTGGAGAACACATTGCAATGGGAGCAGAGGCTGGGACTAAATACAGAGCACAGATTGCCCAAAGCCTGACCTGTGCTGTGCTGCAAGATGCCAAATCTGTGCTCTCCAGGGAGTTTTATCATTTCCAGTCTCTTTGCCTGCTGCCATTTGCAGCTGACTTATGGATTTGTGTTCCCAGGTAAATGGCACTAAACCTCTCCAAAATCTGAGGTCCAAATGGATTTTATGGGGCAGTTAGAAAACACCTGAACAAAAGCCAGGTGGCATTTCAGTGCCAGCTCCCCAGTGCTCTGTGAGGGCTGGCAGAGGTGCTGGGTTCAAAGCAAACCTGAGCTCTTCCTTCCCAGTGGATGAATGGAAAGAAGGAGCGTGGAGGGAGGTGACAAGGAGGTGACACTGGGTGCTGCTGGAGGTGGTTGGAGCTCTGCTCATCCCTGGAAATAATCTCTGACATCTCCGAGGTATTTTTAGCTGCCTCCACCTGCCAGTGCCTCGCTGTCCTTGTCTGATTTCAGATCCTAGCTTGGGGAGTAATTACCTTTTCCTGTTTGAAATGAGGGAGCAGCTCTGGCCTTGCTGCTCTGCTGAACTGCAGACACCCCCAGCCATGAACTGCACCCAGCAGATTTGGTTGCTCTGGAGCTGCCTAGGCCCAGGGGATGAAGTGCCATTGTTTGCAGAGCTCCCAGCATTTGTCAGCTCAGCTCCTCCTGTGCTTTTCCTGCAGGCAAAGTCACTTTTCCGGGAGTTTTCAGAGAGCTAAGGGCATGAACTCTGCCTTGCCTGGATTCTCCCCAGGGCGTGGCCTTTTCCTTCCCTGCTTCCAGGAGCAGGATGAAGCTGTGCTGCTGAAATGAGGAGTGAAATGTGGAGCTGGGGGTTTTTCCTGTGTTTAGAGGCTGGGTCAGAGTGAGAAGTGCCACTGGGAAGAGCCAGGACTCACCTGGAAAACCCTTCCCAGGATGGGCTGGGGCAGAGCCTTCAGTAATCTGCCTCTCCTGGGTTTATTCACCCCTCAACACAGGACTTTGCTCGGGGCTGAGTGCTGGAGCAGTCCAAGGGGCAGGGAAAACACAGAGCACTTGTGTCCCTCTGCAGCACCTCGGGTTTCTCCTGGGGCCAGAAGGGATGGTTGGGTAAGGGTGATAAGCCAGGCTCTTCCTCCTCAGCTGCCTGAGCCTGGGCTTGGTGTTATTTTAGTGTCCTCAAGCAGTCAGCACTTCAGAAGGCTGTCTGGAAGCCTTGAGCCTGTCCACTTGGAGGCCTTCCTTCCTGGCTAATTTGAGCAGTGTTACATTCTTTGAGACCTGCCTGGGGATTGGGACCTTGTAAAAATTCCTGCTAACAAGCCCTGGAGCGCTTGCTGCTCTTGGAGATGCTCATTAATCAACCTGGAAGCATCTGTAACTGTGCAGGGAAACAGGCCCTTTTCTGTGCCTGCTGCTGAGGCTGAGGGACCATCAAACCCCTCCTGGATGCCACCTAAAACACCCGGGCATGTTTCTCATGTGTTTACCCCTGTGTAATACTCAGAATATTTTCCTCTGCTCCCTCTCTCGTGCAGAAGCAGGGTGGTGGTAAGTGTTGGAGCCAGCCCAGGTTCCTCCAGGCTGGCTGCTAAAGCTCCTTGGCTCTCTGTGTCCTGCAGGAGTCAGAGTCTGAGAACAAGCTGGATGGAGAGACAGCATCAGACAGCGAAAGCAAATCTGAATTTGGGGGTTCATCCCCAGTGCCGACCTCGGATGACACCCCAGAGGTGCTGAACAGGGCCCTCTCCAACCTGTCTTCGAGGTAACACTCCCTGAGCAGGCTCTGTCCATCCTGTCCATGAAGTGGCACTCCCTGAGCAGGTTTTGTCCCCGAGGTGACACTCCTGAGCATCCCCCTGTTCCCTCCCAGGGCTCTGCACCTTCCCCGTGGTTCCCTGTGGCTCTGAGGCTGCTGGAAGCTGGAGGAGCAGCCTCTCCCCAGCCTCTCTCTGCCCCTGGGGCCATGGGAAGCAGCAGGGTCTGAGCACTGCTGGAGGGGTCTCTGCTGAGTCCTGGCAGCTCCAGGCCTGGGTGGGGCACACCCACAGAGCTCCTGGGTGGTTTTGGCAGCACAGGTTTGAGCTGTGGGGGTTTTCAGCCCCTGCTGGCACTGAATTCTGCAGGAATGCTTGAGGAGTTGCACTGTTAAGGACAGAATTTGGGAGCAAGCCGGGGATATTCTCCACAAACTGCTTGGGAGGAAATTCTCCTGTTTATATCACAGGAGAAGGTGCCTTTCCTGAGTGTGCTGTGAGGATGGGAGAGGCTCCCAGCGGGAAAGCAGTGAGGGTACAACATGCCAGGGGCCATCTCTCCTCATGCAGAGCAGTGTAGAGAGGGGAGATGGTCCTCATTTTATTTGAATTTATCCTGCAGCTTGTCCAAGGCGTGGGAAAGCTGCAGCAGGACAGGAGCAGAGGCTGCCCTGGCCCATCAGTGCCCTGGGAGATGCTCAGCTTCCTGCATTTAGTGAGGTTGAAGTGCAGCTGCTGCAGCCAGGCCTTTATCAGCACATCAAGGTCTCTCTGCTGCACTGAGAGGAAACTTGGGCTTGCCAGGGCTCAGTTTGCTTCCTGTGACACACAGAGAGCAGAAGTACTGCTTGGCTGCTTTGCTCTGTCTTGTCTTCCTCTGATGTTTTCCTTCTCTGTGGCCCAGATGGAAGAACTGGTGGGTGAGAGGCATCCTCACGCTGGCTATGATCACCTTCTTCTTCATCATCATCTACCTGGGCCCCATGGTCTTGATGACAATAGTGAGTGCTCCAGAGAGGTGTTCTGACCTTCCCTGCAGCAGGGAGAGGTTGTGGGGAGCTCAGGGCCTTGGGTTCTAGAGATTCTGGATTCCTCTCTCCATGCAGGAAACCTGGGAGGAATCTGCTAGTCAATATTGGGCTGCAGTTGGAACTCACACAAAGGGTTGTTAAAAACCTCCTGCAGAGGAAAGAGGAGGGAAAAATGCCATCCCGAGCATCCCATGTGGGATTGGGAGGGAAAAATGCCACCCTGAGCATCCCATGTGGGATTGGGAGGGAAAAATGCCACCCTGAGCATCCCATGTGGGATTGGGAGGGAAAAATGCCACCCTGAGCATCCCATGTGGGATTGGGAGGGAAAAATGCCACCCTGAGCATCCCATGTGGGATTGGGAGGGAAAAATGCCACCCTGAGCATCCCATGTGGGATTGGGAGGGAAAAATGCCACCCTGAGCATCCCATGTGGGATTGGGAGGGAAAAATGCCACCCTGAGCATCCCATGTGGGACTGGGAGGGAAAAATGCCACCCTGAGCATCCCATGTGGGATTGGGAGGCTCCTGCAGGGCTGATGGCAACTGCTGAAGAACCTTGTGCTCTGCACATGCTTGGTTTTTGTCTCCTCAAGGGAAGAGGTGTTTAACCAGCAGGGATTCCAGTGCCTGCATGTCCTTTCTGTGCAGGTGATGTGTGTCCAGATCAAATGTTTCCACGAGATCATCACCATTGGCTACAACGTGTACCACTCCTATGACCTGCCCTGGTTCAGGACACTCAGCTGGTGAGTGAGGGGCTGCTCCCCCTGCCCTGTGTGCCCAGCTGAGGGCTCAGGGACACACAGGGGACACAGCCACACGCCCTGGGCTGCCCTGTGCTGGCAGCACTTGGAAAGAAAGTCACAGAATCCCAGCCTGGTTGGGCTGGAAAGGACCTTAAAGCCCACCCAGTGCCACCCCTGCCCTGGCAGGGACACCTCCATCTGTGCTAGGCTGCTCCCAGCCCTGTCCAGCCTGGCCTGGGACACTGCCAGGGATCCAGGGGCAGCCACAGCTCTGGGAATTCCAACCCATGCCCGTCCCCACCCTCCCACCCAGGAATTCCTTCCCAAAATCCCATCCTGGATTGATTTGGGTTGGAAGGAACCTTAAAGCTCCTCCAGTGCCATCCCTGCCCTGGCAGAAACACCTCCCACTGTGCCAGGCTGCTCCAGACTTATCCAACCTGGGCTTGGGCACTACCAGGGATCCAGGACAGCCACAGCTTCCTTGGGAATTCCATCCCAGATCTTGGGAGGCACAGGATGGAGGATTTTGGGAGGCACAAGGTGGAGGATTTTGGGAATCACAGGGTGTGGGATTTTGGGAGTCACAGGGCATGGGATTTTGGAAATCACAGGATGGAAGATTTTTGGGAAGCACAAGATGGAGGATTTTGGGAACTACAGAATGTGGAATTTTGGGAACCACAGGGTGTGGGATTTTGGGAGGCGCAGGATGGAGGATTTTGGGAAGTGGAGGATTTTGAGAATCACAGGATGGAGAATTTTGGGAGGCAGAGGCCAGTTGAGCAGTGGCACCTGAAGGCCAAACCCAGAGCCCAGCTGTGACCTGTCCTAGACGTGCAGTCACTCCTTGGGATGGAGACATTTCCAAGCTGGGGGAGGCAGTTCTGGCTGGCAGAAGCAAAACCAGTGTCAAGACCTCAGGGATCAGGCACTTCAGGAGCCTTTCAAGGCTGACAAGGTTCCTGCCCTCTCCAGGTACTTCCTGCTGTGTGTGAACTATTTCTTCTACGGTGAGACAGTGACAGATTATTTCTTCACGCTGGTGCAGAGGGAGGAGCCCCTGAGGATCCTCAGCAAATACCATCGCTTCATTTCCTTCGCCCTCTACCTGACAGGTGGGCACCACCCTGAGTAATGGCTGGGCTGGAGGGAAGAAATCTCCTGTCCAGAGCAGAATCCACACACAGAAAATCATCTCTGCTCCCCAGGCGTGCTGGAAGCTGGCAAATCTTTTTGTAGTAATGTTTTGTAGTAGTGGCAAATCTTTTCCACGAGGTTCTGGAGAAAACTCCATAATCTTCATGGGGCAGCCAGACTATTCATCTGCCCAAGTGCTGCTTGGTGTGTCTTCCAAAGCACTGCTTTCCCCACTGCACAGGGCTCCTTTATTCCAGTCAAACCCCCAAATCCCTTATTCCAGTAAAATCCCCAGCAGCTGTGCAGTATCGTGGCCCAAATGTATTTCTGGCTGTTGAAGGCACATTCCCACCACTGACTTTGCTTCTGTATCTCCTCAGGTTTCTGCATGTTTGTCTTGAGTCTGGTGAAGAAACACTATCGCCTCCAGTTCTATATGGTGAGGTTAAAATCTAGGTCCTGGAGAGGTTAAAATTCATGTTTTGGTGAGGTTAAATCCAAATCTTGGTGAGGTTATATTTGGGGTTGGAAAATGAGTCAGTCAGAAATCCAGCTTATCTGTTCAGATCTTCCTTCAACAGTGAGAGGTTTATTGGCAGCTGGGAGGTGCCAGGCCAGTGTTGGCCCCACGGTGCCAGAATAACTCAGTGCAAGGCAGCTTGTCCTGTTGATCTGGCTGGTTGACAAACAATGGATAATAAATGAGCTTTCTGAGGGGTGAGGTGCCCTGGTGCCCTGGTGCTGGAGCTGTTCTCAGGAGCTCTCTGAGCTGGGCATGGCTCTGGGCAGGCTGGACAAGGTGCTCTTCTTTCTTGCAGTTTGGCTGGACCCATGTGACGTTGCTGATTGTTGTTACCCAGTCCCACCTCATCATCCACAACCTGTTTGAAGGAATGATCTGGTGAGTTTGCTCTGCCCCCTGAGCTGCTTTGGTTTTTGCAGCCTGAAAAAGACCCTGTGTTTTCACAGAATTCCAGACTGGTTTGGGATGGAAGGTGCTTTAGTGATCATCCAGTGCCATGGGCAGACACCCCTCCCACTATCCCAGGTTACCCCAGCCTGGCCTGGGGCACTTCCAGGGATCCAGGGGAGCCCAGAACCTTTCTGGGCAGCCTGTGCCAGGCCTTCACCACCATTGTAGTAGGAATAAATTCCCAATATCGAATTTCTTTTAATCTCAAAATTTGTTTTGGAGTTAAAACTGTTCTCTCAAAAAAAGCAAATGGCCAAGGAGGAGGTGCTTCCTGTGAGGGAGCAGCTGTTCAGAACAGCAAAAGATCAAGTGAGCCCTCAGAGACTTAGGCCTTGCTTTGTGCCACTTCACCTTATAGAGAGAGATGTTGTAAAGGAGAATTTTGTAAAGTTGCTGTGGGGTGCAGGGGCCTTCCAGGTGTCTTTGGGGTTGGGTAGGTGCTTTCTGCTGATTCCCCAAATGGCTGGGGAAGTGCTGCTCCTGTGGTAAAAGCAGCACTGAAGGGCAGGAGGGGGAACCTGCCACCCTCAGTGCAGCTGCTGGGCACAGGGGAGGCCCCTCTGGTGCCAGCAGGGCCAGGAATGAATTCTGGCCACTTGAGGGTTGTGTGTTCCTCAGTGTCACACCAGCCCAGGGTGCTCTGGGATCCTCCTGCTTAGGGCTAAAATGCAGGAAATACTTACACAGGAGCTCAGGAGGGGATGTCCAGTGCCCTGTTGGGTGTGGCTAAGGAAAAGCTGCTGCAAACAGGCCCTTCTGGGGACACAACCTGGATTTCAGTCACTGGAGTGACCCCCAGATTCCCCTTGGAGCTTCTTGTGGCTGTTCCTTGCACTGAGCTGAAGGAGGGGATGGCCCTGCAAAGTGCCCTGTGGTGGCAGCTGCTCACTGAGCCTTGGACATGAGTGGTGTTGGCACTTGCCAATGGTTTGACCCTTGTCCCCTGCAGGTTCATTGTCCCCATCTCCTGTGTGATCTGCAATGACATCATGGCCTACATGTTCGGGTTCTTCTTCGGCCGCACGCCGCTCATCAAGGTTTGGGACATTTTGGGGGACAAAATGTGAACTTTGGGTCCTTTGGGACTTAGCCCTGTGCTCCCCCAGCTCCTGCTTTGTCTGAAGCAAGTCTCCAAATTAAATCTGGTGTGCATCCCAGTCTTTGAGGCTCTGAAATGAAATCACTGAACCATTGAGGTTGGCAAGATGATCGAGTCCAGCCATGAATGAACCATTTCATACCGAGGCGTTGGGCTCAGCTTCTGACCAAACTCTTTGTGGGGTGGTGGCACTGCTTTGTGCTGCCTCAGCAGTTCACAAGTGAGGAAGGGCTGCAGAGGTGTATCAATAATTGTCCCTTTTGCTCTCTCTCTGGCAGCTCTCCCCAAAGAAGACCTGGGAGGGTTTTATTGGAGGATTTTTTTCCACCGTTCTCTTTGGATTGCTGGTAAGTGGCCATTGTGGTACTTCCTCCACTGGAATTTTCCCTTCAGAGGGTCCCGGTGTTCTGTTTAAAAAATGCAGTCAGATATTTCACCTTTTCTTGCTGCCCAGGTTTGAAGTGGCCCCTGGCTGTGTGCAGGCACTGCTGATGGAGCCGAGTGCTGGAGGAAGTTTTTAATCCCTGTTAGACCCTGTGATGTGCTCATTACAATAATTAACCATTTTCCCTCTGCTGCCATTGGATGGTGCTGTGCATCATTTCAGGGGCTGTGTGGGGGATTCCACACTCTTGGAGTGTTTTTTCCCTGTTTTTATGACCCTCTCTGTGGCTGCTGTTGCTGTCCCTCCACCTCAGGGTGCAGCCTCGCTCTTCCTCTGCCTTCAGCCAATTCCTGCTGCTCAGGGGAGTAATCTCCTTAATGAAGCTGGCAGCGTGGTTCCCTCCTCCCTCATCTTGCACGGCCTTTCCCCTTGGGAAATCCCTGGGGAAAACATGAATCCTGTTTTCTTTCTCTTTTTCCTGGAGCTGTCCTACGTGATGTCTGGGTACCGCTGCTTCACCTGCCCCGTGGAGTTCAACAACGACACCAACAGCTTCACTGTGGACTGCGAGCCCTCAGAGCTGTTCCAGCTGCAGGAGTACAATATCCCCGTGGTGCTGCAGTCTGTGGTGGGCTGGGTACGACCCTCTCTGCTCCCTAGCTCTTACTTAGTGGGGTAGGATCACTGAGGAAAGAGCAGGGCTGTGTTCTGAAGTGAAAGAACAAAGGTGCATCCAGAAAAAAAGGGGGATTGAGAGGGCAAAAGAATTATCCCAAGTCTGGTGGGACAGTTGCCCCACCTGAAAGCCTGGGGGGGGAGGGCAGAGAAGGAGGGGCAGGCACTGAAAATCCTCCTGTGCTGTTTGTCCTGCAGAAAACCGTGAGGATGTACCCCTTCCAAATCCACAGCATTGCCCTCTCCACCTTTGCCTCCCTCATCGGGCCCTTCGGGGGCTTCTTTGCCAGTGGCTTTAAGAGGGCCTTCAAAATCAAGGTGAGGAGCAAGGTCGTGGAGATTCTGGGGAGGAAACACTAAGTGGGTGCTGCCACTCGAGGGGAAGGAAGGTTTGTTCAGTCACAGATGAAATGCTGGAGCAGGATCTGGGTTTTTTGATCAAAAGGGAAGAGACCTTAAGATTTTAACCGTGATATTCTAAACCCTGCTGTGGTTCAGGTAGAGGAAGGAAGACCCAGCCAGGAAATTTTGCAATCTGAGGTTTCCCTTGATGTCTTGCAGGCTGGTTTCACATATAAACAGCCTGTGCTCAGTTCAGATGCCTTGAAAGGTAAGGCAGGGTGGTAGCAGATAAACATTTGCCTTCCCTGACCTTTGAGTAACAGAGCTGAGTTGAGCCTCGCTGCCCCTCAGGCACCAGCAGCTTCAAAAGGGAGAAACTTCCAGAACCAGGAAGACATTAAACAAAATATTTCCTTGGTCTGACTCTGCCTTTTGGGAAAGGGCAGGGGATGAGCATGGTGTGTGGGGGCACCAAAGCCAGCCCAGTTCCTGGCAAAGGCTCAGTGCCATCCCTCTGCTCTGCCAGGACTTTGCCAACACCATCCCGGGGCACGGGGGGATCATGGATCGCTTCGACTGCCAGTACCTGATGGCCACCTTTGTCAACGTGTACATCGCCAGCTTCATCAGGTGGGTGAGCCCTGCCGGGGGCTGCTGGCACTGCCAGGGCATGGACAGGCTGGCATCAGAGCCACTTGAGCTCTCTGACTGATCTAACAGCTGAAAATACAAGGCAAACAAAGCTGGGGCTTGAGGAGGGGAAGGATCTTCAGCAGAGCTGGAAATGGAACCCTCACTTTCCATGGGCTGTTACTCCAGTCCCACTGAACTCCTCCATGTCCCATCTGGGAATCCTGGACAGGTTTCTGGAGTCAAGCAAGCAGGGAAATGTAATTTTGCAGCATTGACAAGCATTCTGTAGGCAAGCACAGAGGAAAGAAGGCTGTGGGTACATGAAGGATGGGCTGGGGGAGCTGAGGAGCTGGCTGTGTGTGACTGCTTTCAGTTCTGAGGGGCAGCACCTGCTGATAAGGTGCAGAGTCCTCTTCAAATAGATTGGGTCTGGAGAGTTATTTTGTGTTTACAGTTCACCCTCCCTTGCCTTTTGAGTCCATTTCCATATCCGAAATGGAGCTGGGCTCCCAGGGTAGCGCTGGGGAAGGAATGGACAGCCCAGCAATGAATGGAGCCCCATTGCTGACCTTGCTTTTGTGTTCCAGAGGCCCCAACCCAAGCAAACTGATCCAGCAGTTCCTGACCCTGAGGCCAGACCAGCAGCTCCACATCTTCAACACCCTCAAAGCACACCTGGCGGACAGGGGAATTTTGGGCAGCCTGGAGGACGCATAGACAGGAGGTGGTTGGAACAGGACTGAGAACACACAGGCCTCCTCCAGGGAATTCCTGGCTTGCCTGATTTAAGACAATAACTAGGCCTCATTTCACTGTAACTTTTCTTCCTCTCTTGGTAAATGTTTGCATTTGTGGTTTATTTTTTTTAAATAATATATTTATAGAGCTTTGGTTCAAATGAGCAAATCTTGGCTTTGTAGCTGAGAAGGAGTTAAGGCTTGGAAGGGTTGGGTGGAGTAGGAGGGTGTGGCTGTCCTGGTGGACTGTTCTGGACCCTTGGAGGTGTGGGCAGAGCTGAGCTTTCCCTGGAGTGGGTTTGGCAGAGGATGCAGAGCCTGGCAGGGCAGGGGGGGCTGAGCTGTCCCCTGGCTCTGGGACCATCCTCCTCTCCAGGGACAGCTGGGGGTGCAGTGGGAATTGTCCCAGCAGTTCCTGCCTGTGGGAATCCCCTTGCACAAGGAAGAGGATGTTGTACTAACCCAGCCCCATTTCCTGTGCCCAGCCCTGCACCTGCAGTGCTCTCACCTGCTGCTTCTGCAGTGCCTCTCACATTCCTTCCCTCCCTGATTTGGCAAATCAGATTTTTGTAACGAATTAAACCAGAAACAGACTGGGAATGAGGAGTCAAGGAAATGGCAGTTGTGTGTGGGAGTGTGGGAGGTTCAGATTCCTGGTGGAAGTAAATAAGTTTTAAAGAACATTGAAGTTTCATTGAGCAATTCCTGCCAAGTGAGAACAACTTTTAAATCACTTGGTTTGTTTTCACTCATTAAATAACCTTTAAAAACCACACTTCTTCATTTCTCCAAGGTTGGAAACCCCACACTGGGATATTTGAAGTAACCTGGGGAGCAGTTTCCAGCCAGTTTTGTTGCTGGGTGGGCTCCAGCTGCAGCTGGGGGTTTTGTTTTCTTTCAGGGATCATGTCTGTTCCTTACTTGAGTTGTAGAAGTCGTGCTGCTGACTTTACCACAGTCTGTTGCATTTCAGTCTGGGTTCATTTCTCTGCAGGCTTCTGTCCTGCTTTGCCCACTGAATCTTGTCAGAAATAGTTTGTACTTTATAGCTGCAAGTTTTATCCAAGTCTTTTCCTTTATTTTGTCATATTTTTTATTATTTAAAAACGAGAGCCCTAAAGATTGTAAAACTTTCCTTTTTTTTTTTTTTTTTTTTTTTTTGTGATCAGATAGTGAAAATAACCCTGTTTACACCTTGTGCAATGTTCCCAAACACGAGGTGACTCTGATTTTCCTTCTTTGCATAGTTTGTGCACGGGAGAAACTTTACCTTATTTTAACCTTGGGAACAAGTGACAGGGAGAGCTCATACAGAAGTACATTGGTGTTTTCAAGCAGTTGCTGCCACAAACCTTTAGTCACAGACCCCTCCATGTGAGACCTGCCCCTGCTGCAAACTGGCTTGGCATCAACAGAAAATAAACCACCTGAAAATCCCCCAAATTCAGAGCTTTTACTGCATATTCTGATTATGCCACTGCTTTCATTTACTTTGAGTGTGTGTAAATACACAGCACAGGAACCAAGCTCTCTCCTTCATTTCTGCAGGACTGTGGTGGGCTCTGCTCTGCCTCCCTGAGCAGGAGCTGAGCTTTGTGCTCCAAATGCAGGTGTTTGATGGAAAGCACAGGCTGCAGAGAAGGCTCTGTTCTTACAGAGTATTCTCAGTTGGTGCTGGCAAAGTTCTGCACTGAGCCAGTTCAGGACTGGGTTTGGTGTTCATACAGATTTTTCCTGGTTCTGGATACTGTTCTCTTCCAGTTTGAATTAGGCAAGGGTTTATTTTCTGTCGATGGAACAAATTTTGGTCTAAGCCCCTGGCACAGAAACTGCAGGGGAGGATCGAGGTGCTTCCATCTGGCATGGCCCAGGGACAACATTTGGGCTGTGTTTAATGAGGCCCCTGCCAGGAGCACCCCTGGGAGCAGGGTGGAAGTGCCAGGGTTTGCTTTGCCCTGGTGGCTATACCAGCTGGTGCTGTTCTGGATTCTCCCTACCCATTGCCAAAATCCCTTCTTGTGGCTCTTGGGCCACAGGCAGAAGTGACAGTGTTGATAAATTTACAAAGGTGTGCTCTGTTGATAGAAATTTCTTCGGTGGGTCTGTAGTCTCCTGCTTTAAACCTTCTGTTCCTTTTCTGTTGTCATCAGTGGAGCAAAGCTTTGCTGCAGTCTCTGGTTTGGGGCAGGTCTGGGCCTTTCCCGAGGGTGTCAATGCTGGATGTGGGCACTGGAGGGCAAAGCAGTTCCACGGAGTAGCTGCAGGAGAAGCAGCAGCAGCAGCTCTGCCTGTGGGTGGCTTCCCTGGTCAGAAATTCCCTGGTCAGAAATTCCCTGGTCAGGAATGTCCTGATCAGACAATTCAATTCCCTGGTCAGCTTTATTCCTGCTTCCTCTCTTCCAAACCTGGGCTGCTCCTCACAGGGAAAGCTGCCTGGGAAGGGTTTCCTGCATGGAAAAAATCCCTTAAAACTCATTAAAGTGAGTAGGAACAGTGGATGCAGGGAGGAGGAAGGGAGGGAGGTGGAGGTGGTTGGGATTGTTTCTAAGTTGTGCAGCTGCACTCACAGGATCAGGAGTTGGATCCTGGGTTTGGGTTGGAGGGGGCCTTAAAATCTTGTTCCACCTCCTTTGCCATGGGCAGGGAATCTCTTCTCAAAGTCTGATCCTGAGCACTTCCAGGGACAGGGAGGTTGTGACTCCCTGAGCAGAGCTGAAAAGCTGCTGTTCCTGCCTTTGGCTGTTTCTGAGGGTGGAGCTGATGCCCAGGGATGTGCAGCAGCAGCACACATGGCCCTGCAGGACCCTGGTGATGCTGCAGCTCTCGGGAATTTCAGTGTGGAGGGGCCAGAGTGACCCCAGGGATGGGGGGAAGTTCTGCAGCTCAGCGTGGCACAAGAAAATTGTTCCCAGCAGGCTCCTGCAGCAGGGAAGCTCCAAAGGAAAGAGCAGGGAAGGGGAGTTGCTGCCAGCTGGGACTGGGGTGTGACAGGTAGGATTTGCCTGCTGTGAAGGTCACAGGCTGGTGTGGGAGCCACCTCTGCACCAGGGTCACTGGCCAGGGAGGTGGGGTGTCCATGAGGATGGTGCTGGGGTGTGCTGGGCAGGATACTGGACACCCCCAGGGTTTTTTTTTTTAGGGGCTGCTTGGGTTTGGACACGGGTCTGACCCATGGGGGTCGTGACAGCTCTGTTTGGGCTGGGCCTGTGGACACCTGGGTGGGAATTTGCTTTTCCCTGCCTGCTTGGAGCCCAGGTGGGGGGCAGGGAGGGAAGCACCAGACCTGGGATCTGCAGCCATGCTGTGGGATCAGCCTGGTTAAACAGAATTCCCTGGGTTAAATCCACATTCACAGGGTTAAACAAGTCCCAGGGTTAAACCCACATTCCCTGGGCTCGGCAGTGCCCCTGAGCTGAGGGGCAGCTCTCATGTGGCTCGTGGAGTTGGGATCCTGCAGCATCCCCCAAAGCCTGGCTGTGGAATCCCAGTGTCCCATTGCAGGGAATGTCCCCTGTGTGCAGGGAGCCCCCCAAAGCCTGGCTGTGGGGGGTCCTGCCCTCTCTTCCTTCCCCCTCAGTGGGGTGGGAGCAGGGCAGGGCTGTGTGGGCCCATCCAGCCCCTCCTGGGGACAGCTCAGTCCCAAAAAGCAGCGCATGGAAGCCCTGGCGTGGCAGCTCTGTGCTCCTGTAATCCCTGTGCAATCCCTGTTCCCACCACCGGCTTCTTTCTGTGCATTGTTCTTTTGATTCCAGTTTTAGCTACACAATGTAGAGTTGCCTTTCTTTGACTGAATGTTCGAATGTGAAATATTGTATATTTTAAAGTATTTACCCTATTTATATACTGTATGTTACTGTTAAATAAATATAAATTCCATTATCCGAGGAGGAGTTTCATTCAGCACCACGTTTTCCAAGCTCCCATTCGGTCATTCCTTGCCCTATAGCTTTCCTTCCTAAGGGATTTTCTGGAGAGCAGACATGGCTGTGGCAAGAACACAGGGGAGCTGAACATGAACAGTCACATTGCCTGTGGGATTTGGGGTGACCCTGGGCTTGGATCATCCAGGTTCATCCTGATCAGTGATGAGGAAAGTGTTGGCACTCAGCTCGTTTCACCTGAAAATTTCACTGGGAATGTGAAAAATCCTTGTGAGGTCCACTTGCCATAAGTTACTCTTTCATTTCAGCCCTTTCTCCTGACTTTCTGGGGGTCAGGAGGGCAGAATCCTCTGTTTACCCAGCAAGACGCTATTTTTAGCTCTGGTGTTATTTTGTCTGTTGTTTTTTTTTACTTATCAGCTAAGCCAAAGCAGCCCCTCAGCTGCCTCTCGGGGCTTCCTGTGTCACTGCGTGGGCACTTACAGACAAATTCAGCCTCCAGCAGCAGCAGCAGAGCTGATGGAGACCATTGAGGTGACTGCACACCCAACTCCCACAGTCACCAGGGGCAGCAATATTCAATATCCAGCAAGATGTGAACCAAGTCGAGGGCTGAGCAGTCCTTTGGGTGTAAATCTGCCACAAAAGGGACTCTGGGGTGCTCAGGCAGCCGTGGAGCTGTCACACGGGCACTGGGGCTGTGTGACAGTGCCAGGCAGAGGTGGTGGCACAGCCCAGCCCAGTGCCAGCCCCTCAGCCAGGGCTCCCCGCTGCTTTCCCCCCCATCCTGTGCCAATTTGATTTGGTCACACCTGGAGAAATGCAGATTCCCAGTAGGAATCCTGGTGCTCGCTGTGCTCCAGCCTCAGGCAGAGTGAGCCTCAAGCCCAGGCTGCCTCCCTGTGACGTGCTGTGCACCAGATCCTGATGGAAGAGGATGGAAAAAAAACAACTTCAGGGGCTGAGATTTTTTAGGTCCTGCTGAGGCATGGAAGGTTTAAATTGGATATTGGGAAGGAATTGTTCCCTGTGAGGGTGGGCAGAGGCTGGGATGGAATTCCCAGAGCAGCTGTGGCTGCCCCTGGATCCCTGGAAGTGCCCAAGGCGAGGTTGGTGGATGGGGCTTAGAGCAACCTGGGAGTGGAAGGTGTGGAAAGGGGTGGAACTGGATCATTCCTCATACCCGTCTGGAATTCCATTGTTCAGCTCAGGAGCAGGCTGTCCTGAGGGGTGGCCAAGAAAAAATTCAACCTGGTGGTGTCCTTCCCCAGTTCTGCCAGGTCCCTGAGCAGGAGGGGCTGAAGCAGCTCTGGGGTGCTCCCAGGGGCTGTTTTGGGGTGCTAGGGAGGGCTGAGCTCTGTGCTGTGACCACAGCCTTGGGCTGAGCTGCAGTTTTGGGCTCCAGCAGAGTTTCCGTTCTGGAGGAGGGGACGGGTCCGCGTGACATCCTGCCCGTGACACGGCTGGGAAAGGGCTCCAGGCTGCACAGACTGCAAACAGGGTCAAAATGTGAGGCCTGGAGCTGCTTCTGAGCTGTGAGAGGCTGCCTGGAACCGAGGCTGTTAAAGGAATAAAGCAGGGATTTATTAAAAGGCTTTCAAAGGATTCACCTTAGGCAGTGCAAGAGCCTCACCAGGGCTCTACCCATGATGGATCCAAGATGGACTCTGAGTCACGAGATTGCAAACTTTTATAAGTTTTATATATATATATATATTTTTTTTTTTTTGAGGGTTATTAATCCTCTATTTTCACACTGGGGTTCATTGTCCAATTCCAGCTCCAGGTTCTGCAGTCCCATCCTCCCAGATTCTCTCCTCCATTCGCTGCTCTTTGCACTTTTTGGGGCTGAAGCTGCAGTGTGTCCTTGGTTGTGGGGCTGGAAAGGATTGTTTTGTGTGCCTGAGCTGGGAGGAGAGCTTGGAACACTTTGTATGGAGTTCAGAGTCACACACCAATGCAGTGCAGAGCCTGGAAAATATAAAAGCAAAACCTTAAGGCATTACTTCAGCTGTCTGCAGATATTACTGAGAGTTAAAATTGGTCCTTAATCCAAAGCTCACTCAGGGCCCTCTGCTTGGGGTACAGAAATGGAGCCAGCTGAGGAGTTTGGGTCCAGAGCAGGTTTTTGGGTTAATCTTGTCAGGCTGGGGGAACGTCCTGGGTTGCTCTGCTGTGAAATTCCACACTGTCATATTCTCGGCACTTTGGGCAGTGGAATCTGTGAGCTGGGGATCTCTGAGCTGGCTCCAGTCACGGTGAGCAACGAAGTCATTTTTCAGCTGTGATTAACCTAAAATAAATCCAAATTAATTAACTCCAGCAGGCTCCACCCTGGCTGTGCTGTGACTGGGCACCAAGCACAGGCTCCAGCTCTTTACTTTCCTCGGTTTAAGTTACAACAATGAACAAAATCCCTTTGCAGGTGGCTCAGTGGCTCCTGGACTCAAAGCTGGGCTGGGAATCACAACAGGAACCGGCAGCCACGTCCTTGTTCATCCCCCTGCTGCTGTTCCTGCTTCTGCTTGGGGCAGCTTCCTTCTGCACAGGGGCTGGGCTTTCCCAGGGTGGGGGAGATGGGGCTGGAGCCTCCACCAGGCCTTGTGGGGAGCCTGCTGTGGCTGGGAGGTCAGAGCAGCTCCCATCAGTTGTGAGATTTGGTGGAATCCATTTCCTGAGCTGTCACCGCTGCCTGCTCGGGCACGGTGGGGATGCAAAGCTCTGGGAGAGCAAAACTGCAATGCTGCTTGAGCTCTGCCTGCTTTGATCACTGCCAGGTTTTAGGGTATTTATGAAATTTAGGTTAAAATTAGTTCAGGTTTAATAAATTCAGGTTAGATATAAGGAGGGAATTGTTCCCTGGGAGGGTTGGCAGGCCCTAGCACAGAGTGCCCAGAGAAGCTGTGGCTGCCCCTGGATCCCTGGCAGTGTCCAAGGCCAGCTTGGATGGGGCTGGGAGCAGCCTGGGACAGTGGGAGGTGTCCCTGGCATGGCACAGGTGGCACTGATGGGCTTTGAGTCTCTTCCAACCCAACCCCTTCCATGGCTCCAAGATTCCTTGGTGTTCACTGCTCTGATTTCCATGGCCTTTCTTCCCACAGCTGCCTCATTTCATCCCCATTTGGCTTTTACCACTGTAAAAACCTTCAGTCAGCCCTGGGGACACGTCAGCAATTACCAGGAAAAATGAAAGCCCCCAGTGCCATCAGAGGATGTCCCACATGGGCACAGACGTCACCCTGAGCTCACACCTGAGCTCTGCCCCTGAGCAGAGCCTTGCCCAGAGCCCTGGGCTGGGCTGTTCCTGCTCAGAGCAGCTCTGAGAGCCCCGGGAGGACACCCAGAGCTCCTGACTCCACTTCCTCAAATGCCCCGAGCGGCGCGTGGGGAGCGGCCCCGGGCTGGGCTGTGTCCCCTCAGCCAGCACAGGGGACAGCGAGGCCACTACACCTGGCAGCACCTGACAGCATCTGGGGGAGCCAGAGCTGGGCAGGAAAGCAGGGCAGGAAAGGACTTTTATGGGGTTTTGCAGCTGCTCTCAGAGGCAGGAAACTCGCTGGCAAATCAACCCTCGCCGAGCTGCTGCGCTGTGTGGGGGGACCCCCACGGGACCATCAGGGTCTTGTTCCAGCCCATCTCCTGATCCAAAATGTCCCTCAAGCTGCCACGGAACTGGGATTTCAACCTGAAGATGGATGCTGCAAAAATAGGTACAGTGAGTGTTCCTTTGTGCCCTTCTGTGCCTGCGTGGGTGCCGGGGCTGGGCCAGGGGCTGGGGGTGGCTGCGGCCAAGCCCGGCTGAGATTTTGGCTCTGGCCTCAGTGGGGGGACCTGGGCCCCAAGTGCCACTTTGAGAGAGAGCAGATGGTTGGCAAGAAGTGATTTACAAAGCTGTCAGTGAGGGATGCTATGGGGATTGGGGGACAGGGCTGCTGCCCCCCTAAAACCAAGGTTTGGGAGGATTTAAACCAGCCAGGCCTGTTGTGGTGGCACAAACCCTGCAGGAGGCGAGGCTCAGGCAGAGGGATGTGGCCCAGGCTGGAGGGATCAGTCTGGCCCAGGCTGGAGGGATCAGTCTGGCCCTGGCTCAGGTGTCCCAGCCCCTCTGACATCAGTGCTTTCCTCTCAGGGGTGCTGAGGAGCTCCCAGGGCTGTGGGAAGCCTGACCCTGGGATCTCCTGACTCCCCTCCTGCCCCTGGTCAGGCTCTGCAGGGCTCTTACCCACCCCAGGATCATTCTCCAGCATGGAAACCATAGGAGGACACCTTGGGAAGGGGTGTGGGATTCCTGTGTGGGCTCTGAGCACAGAACCCCAGAGCTGGGCTGGGTCAGGAAGCCAGGGAAGGGATTTAGGGTGATGCTGGTGTGCTCAGGGAGGGCTGCAGAGCCCAGCCCTGTGCATGCCCTGAGGCCAGGCCATCCATGCTCCTGGCACTGGTGCCAAAACATGGCCAGGGTCACCCTGGGGCTGGATTTGTCCCCGAAGCAGAGGTTGGACCCAGCTGCTCTCTGCAGGCAGGGGTGGCCTGACTGGATTCTCCTGCAAAGGCAACTTGGATTTCTGTCTGAAGCCAGAGTGGCCAAACCACTCTCTGCACACAAAGCCCCAAATGGAGGAATGAAAGCCCCAAATGAAGGGATGGAAGCCCCAAATGCAAGATGAGAGCTGGGATGGCTCAGAAACTCGAGCTGGGCAGAGGCTCAGTGCCATCTCCCACACTCGAGGGGAGAAATCCCCACGGAATTATCACAGAAGCATCCTGGACTCCTGCATTGCTCATTCTTAGGATAATTAATATTTTTTTTGCCCACAAGCTGTGGAGCAGTGAGTGAAGTCAATCAGCAGCTCAGAAAAAAAAGGCTGGGGGAGACACCAGGGGTTCTGGGGAGCAGAGAGGGTGGAGATGGGACAGAGGCTTGAGCCCATGTTGGTATCAGGAATTGCTGTTTTTCAAGAAAATCTGCTTGTGATGAAATCACTGGTGCTTTTTGCAGCTTCCAGCTGCTGGAGGATGTGTGAATTTGTGTATTTGTGTGTGTGCAGGGCTTCCAGGGGTGCTGTGATTTCATTTGCAGAAATGTAAAGTCACATTTGCAAATGTTTGCAGTATTTGCAAACTGCCACTGCCCTCATTGGCTCCTCCTGGCCTGGGGACACTTTCCCCTCCTCACCCCCAGCCCTGGCTGTGGCACAGGCAGCGTTTGGAAACCCCAGAAAGCTGCAGAGCTCTTTATTTCAGTGAAACAGAAATTCCCTCGTGAAATCTTTTAGTGGTTTTTCATTGCAGTTTGCCCAGGTCCCTCCCCTGGGCAGGAGCAGGTGGTGCCAGGGGGGTTCCTGCCCAGGACAAGGCTCTGGCCAGGGGCTGTTGTTGGCCATGGCCCCTCTGCCCTTTCTCCTGCCACACTTTGGCTCCTGTTTTTGGGCAGAGGGCAGCAGGACGTGGGCACCTCTCCCTGCTGGAGGTCTGGGGCTGCAGGGGGAGCAGTGAGGATGTTTTGGAGGAAATGCCCAACCCAGAGGCCGTTAGTGCAGGAAATGCTTTGGGGGCACCACCAAGGGGGTTTCTTACACTGGGGGATTTGGGGAGGGGAAGTGGGGACACCCCTGAGCTGAGCCACTGGAGCCCTGGCTGCCGAAAGTGTTCTATCTCAGAAATCACCACGTGCAGACTCCAGAGAGGCTGAATTCACCCACAACCATTGCATTATTTTTGCCTTGCAGCTGTAAATGCAAACTGCCCAGTTGGGTTGGCTCTGGAGGGCTGCAGTGCCTGGTCCAGAGGCAAAAATCCCATCTGGACGTGATCCCTGCAAGGCTTTTGCTGCCACAGAGGTGTTTGGAGATGACACAGGGCCCTGCCACCAGCCCTGGCACCAGTGGGGCCATGCAGGCACATGACAGGGACACTGCTCTGCCCAGTGCCAAATCCATTCCCGATTTTTTTCAATTCCAGCCCCATAAATGTGAGTTCTGCCCCACTGGGACCACCAGGCTGTCCCAGAGCAAAGCTGTGACCTTCAAACTGTTTGGGTCATTCTGCTGTCACTGCTGCTCTGGGGAGGGCACAGAAACCAAACACTCCCATTAAAAACAAACCCAAAAATTGTGCTAATGATTTTGTTCTCACTTGCAAGACAATTCCTCCCACGCAGGAAAAAGGAAGCACACGGTGGCAGCGACTGCAGCCACTTCCTTTGTAAACTGGGGCCAGTTCTCTCAGCAGAGCACGGGCCGAGAGCCTCTCCCTGTCTCCCTCTGTCCCCACTCCTTTGTCTCTCTGTCCCTATACCCCGTGTCCTTCTTTGTCCCTAAAACCCGTGTCTCCACTCCTGGGTCTCTGTGTCCCCACACCCAGTGTCCTCACCCCTGTGTCCCTCTGTCTCCACTCCTGTGTCCCTCTCTGTCCCCACACCAAGTGTTCCCATTCCCTGTGTCCCTGTGTCCCCACACCCTGTGTCCCTCTGAGTCCCCACAGCTCGGGTCTCTCTCTGTCCCCATTCCCTGTGTCCTCACACCCGTGTCTCTGCCTTCATTCCCTGTGTCCCTGTCCCCATTCCGTGTCCCTGTCCCCACACCCAGTGTCCCCATTCCCTGTGTCCCTACACCCGTGTCTCTCTCTGTCCCCACTCCCTGTGTCCCTGTCCCCACTCTCTGTGTCCCCATTCCTTGTGTCCCCACAGCCCCTATCCCCATTCTCTGTGTCCTCACAGCCGTGTCCCTGTCCCCACAGCCGTGTCCCTGTCCCCATTCTGTGTCCCCACAGCCGTGTCCCTGTCCCCCGTGTCCCTGTCCCCACTCTGTGTCCTCACAGCCCGTGTCCCTGTCCCCGTGTCCCTGTCCCCACTCTGTGTGTCCCCACAGCCCGTGTCCCTGTCCCCACAGCCGTGTCCCTGTCCCCATTCTGTGTCTCCACAGCCCGTGTCCCTGTCCCCACAGCCGTGTCCCTGTTCCCATTCTGTGTCCCCACAGCCGTGTCCCTGTCCCCGTGTCCCTGTCCCCACTCTGTGTGTCCCCACAGCCCGTGTCCCTGTCCCCACAGCCGTGTCCCTGTCCCCATTCTGTGTCCCCACAGCCGTGTCCCTGTCCCCCGTGTCCCTGTCCCCACTCTGTGTCCTCACAGCCCGTGTCCCTGTCCCCGTGTCCCTGTCCCCACTCTGTGTGTCCCCACAGCCCGTGTCCCTGTCCCCACAGCCGTGTCCCTGTTCCCATTCTGTGTCCTCACAGCCGTGTCCCTGTCCCCGTGTCCCTGTCCCCACTCTGTGTGTCCCCACAGCCCGCTCCAGGAGTGTGATGAGTGGGGACTCCTCGTGTTCCCAGCCGGGCTCCCCCAGCCCTGGGGCGCGGCCGCTCAAGCTGGGCTGGCTGAAGAAGCAGCGCTCCATCGTCAAGAACTGGCAGCTGCGCTTCTTCGTGCTCCAGGGACAGCAGCTGCTCTACTACAAGGACGAGGACGATGCCAAGCCTCAGGTAGGGTCAGGCCACTGCTCCCCATCGCCCCCGGGCTGGGCATTTTGGGCCGAGGGTGATGCCAAAGGAGGCTGACCTGGAGCAGAGGCTGGACAGAGTTAAGTGAACAAAATAGAGATTTATTGGAAGGCTTTCAAAGGATTCACCTTGGGCAGTGCAAGGGCCCACCTGTGGCTACACCCAAGATGAGTCCTGAGCTTTCACACTTTTATCAGTTTTGGTCCATTCCCATACTGGGGTTCATTGTCCAATCCCAGCTCCAGGTTCTGCAGTCCCATCCTCCCAGATTCTCTCCTCCATTCGCTGCTCTTTGCACTTTTTGGGGCTGAAGCTGCAGCGTGTCCTTGGTTGTGGGGCTGGAAAAGGATTGTTTTGTGTGCCTGAGCTGGGAGGAGAACTTGGAACACTTTGTATGAAGTTCAGAGTCACACACCAATGCAGTGCAGAATCTGGAAAATACAAAAGCTAAAACTTCATTTAGGCATCATTCCCCCCATAGGCAATTGGGGGTGTCCACCCTGGAGAGGAGAAGCTTTGGGGTGATTCAGTTGTGGCCTCCCAGTGCCTGGAGGGAGTGGAACAGAAAGGTGGGGAGAGACTTCACCAGGGCAAGGGGGAATGGCTTCTACTGCCAGAGGGCAGGGATGGGTGGGATTTTGGGAAGGAATTCCTGCCTGGGAGGATGGGCAGGGGCTGGGATGGAATTCCCAGAGCAACTGCGGCTGCCCTTGGATCCCTGGAAGTGCCCAAGGCCACGTTGGAGCACCCTGGGACAGTGGGAGGTGTCCCTGCCATGGCAGGGGTGACACTGGGTGGGCTTTTCCCACCCAAACCCTTTTGGAATTCCATAATTCCATGAAATGTTTTGGGATGGATCTGGGGTTGAGTGTTAAAGGAGTTTTCTGCCTCTGGGCAGTAACAGAGATGAAAGGTCCTGAGATCAGGAACTTCATTGATGCATTTCAATTCCTCGGGTCCCTCAGAGCCCAGCAACTGAGGAGCTGGGAAAACTCAGTCCCGTCACCAGCTGGGCACTGTTCCCATTTCCTTGGGAAACAAATTTTATTTTATTCTATATTTTACTTTATTTTATATTTTATTTTATATTTATTTTGTTTTATTTTATTTTGCATTTTATATTGCATTTTATTACATTTTATTTTATTTTGGGTTTTATATTGTATTATATCATGTTTTATTTTATTTTATTTTACTTTATTTTACTTCATTTTCTTTTCTTTTATTTTTCCATCATTTTCTCCATGCTGTAACTCATTTTTGAGTATCCACCACCTTTTCCTCCTTTGGAGAAATTCCTGGGAAAAGTCCCCTCTGCTGGAAAGCCTGTTCCCTCTACAAAATTAAAAAAAAAAAAAAAAAAAAAATCTTGGTAACCTCTACAAAGTGCTACCAGCAGCAAAACTCCTCTCAAGCCAAAAATCCTTCCCAAGGGGGAGGTGATCAGTGGATCCTTGGGGTGGGAGCCTGGTGGATCCAGCTCCCATATGCAAGGTGATGGGGAGGAGCTGGAGATGGGATGTGGGAACAGAAAACTTTTCATGGCACTTCTGGCAGCATCCAGCCCTGCTTGGTGCCTTCAGGAGGCTGAAATTGCTGAGAAATTTCATTTCCTGCCCCTCGAAGCCTCCAGGGCTGAGTTACTCCAGTCCCTCCACCCACAGCCAGGGGAAGGAAGGACTACTAGAAATTGCTGTTTTCCACTTTATTTATTAATTTCCCATCTGTTTTCTCCTTTTTCTCTACTCCTCTCCTGCCAGCTTTTGGGTTTAAGTGATGCTGTGTTAAAGGAACATTTTCCTGCCCCTGCCCAGCAGAAACATCCTCTTTCTGGGGATGTTCTGGGGTTTTCCCCAAATCCATTCTCCTTTGTTCTCTCTTCTTCCACTCCTAACAAGGGCTAAAAGGACATGAGAAGTGAGAAAAAATTAGGAAAGAGCAAAGGAACCACTTTTCTCTTTCTGAGAATCACTCCACTGGAAAAAATGGCATTTAAGAAGTGGCCAGTGGCCCTTATTGCTTGACAAGCCATTGTAATGCATCAGTAGGAATATATGTGTATAAAACGATCTTCTGGAAGGTGCTGGAGGGCAGGACTGCCAGCCTGGGTGGCAGTGTGGTGGCAGAGGTGGCACTCAGGGCTTTGCTCTGCTCTGTCCTAGGGTTGCCTGTCTCTCCAGGGCAGCACCATCAAGGTGGTGGCCACTAACCCAGAGGAAGGAGGGAAATTCATCTTTGAAATCGTCCCAGGTGAGGATGCCTCACGCCTCACTACTACTACTACTACTACTACTACTACTACTACTACTACTACTCCTCCTCCTCCTCCTTCAATGCTTTTGGGCTGGGCTGGGCACCCAAAACCCCTCGAGAAGTCGCTGTCCCTGTGCTCCCACTTCTTCCCAGAGCTCTGTGCCATGGAAGGCGAGTTTCTTGTCTCGATATGCAGAGACCAGGGCTGGCCAGTGCCCTGTGCTCATGCCCCAGGGTGAGGAGCAGCTCTGCCAAGCTGCAGCTGCAGCACTTTCTGTTCCTTCCTTGCACATCTCAGAGTGGGAAACGCCAAAGCTCTGCTTCCCCTGCAGCCAGCGGGGCTTCAATGTCACTGGCTGGGTTTTTGGGGTCCCTTTGGGATCTCTGAGACTGCTTCTGCAGCCCTCAGTGACAGAGCACATTCCCCAGCCTTGCCCAGACAGAACTTTGGCTCGTGGTGAGCTCTCAGAGCAGTGGGGTAAAGAGATTGGGATATGCAGAAAGGCACAAATCCATGGTTTATTCTATGAAGGCCTCCTATCTAGCATATACCAACGGCTATTGTTTTACAGGGGTTTATATCTTTTGAGGGTTTTACAGTTTGCACCAATTACCAAGGGAATTCTACTTTCTAACCAATCCCTGAGGGATTTTGCATTCAGAGCTGGCCTATGGATACTAAAAGAGAATGAACCACTAATATTGGAGATAAATAAGAGGGTCTACAAAGGGGGGGAAGCTAAATTCCTTTTGTATTTGTCATTTCACAACCCATTTCTTATCTCTAAGCTATGGTTTTCCAAGGAGCTTGTTCTGAGGATGCAGGGAGATTTTCTTCTTCATGAATGTTTTCTGCTCCCTCTACACTTCAAGAAGCCTTTAACAAAGAAAACAACAGGGATGTGTCTTTTCTGCTCCTGAAATGTGTTTTTGCAGGGCTGGCTGGGGAGCAGAGCCGGGCAGGGCAGGACTCGTGTGTGCTCATGGCCAGCTCGCAGGCCGAGATGGAGGAGTGGGTGAAATCCATCCACAGGGCGCTGGGCTCGGCTGCTGGAGGTAAAACAGGAGCAGGGGCAGCTCCTGCAGGGATCTCCTGTCCTGCTGCACTTCTGAGTGAGGGTTGGGCTCAGAAATCCCTGGGAAATGGGGCTTGTGACTGCCCTGGGAGTGGTGAGGAGAGCCAAGCCTGGATGAACATTTCATCTTCTTTTGTCAACTCCCTCCTGAGCCTTTTGACCCCGAAAATGTTCTTGAGAACAACTCCTATTCAGGGATAAAGCCTTGAAAAAATGTATTTCACCTGCCGACCCCCTGGCTTTGCTTTACCCCTGGCTTTTCTTGCTCAGCCCGTCCTTTCTGCCCCCATTTGCTCTCCAGCCTGCCTGGGTCACACCCTCACCCTCCTCACACCTGTGCCAGGGCCTCCCCACTCTCCCAGCTGGGAATTCCTTCCCAATATCTCATCTAAATCTCATCCCATCCTCTTCCAGCTCAAAGCCATTCCCTGTGTCCTGTCCCTCCACCCCTTGTCCCCTCCCCAGCTCTCCTGGAGCCCGCTCAGATCCTGGAAGGGGCTCTGAGCTCTCCCTGGAGTCTTCCCTTCTCCAGGCTGGACACCCCCAGCTGTCCCAGCCTGTTTTTCCTGTTTTTCCTGTTTTTCCTCTGCATCCCTGAGTTTTTATGCCTCCAAACTGGACCAGGCTGTGCCCTGGGGGAGGCAGCATCACCCAGCTGAAAGGAGCATTGAGACAGGAGTTTCCAGGGCATTGTCCCAGCTGGCTCTAATATTTAATAACAGCTCTGCCCCTGATCCTTTTTTAACTTTGGAGGCTGTTGGTCTCTTGCAGCTTAATTAAGTGACACTACATGAGAGAAAATGTAAATTTATATGGCACAGAGGACAGCAGAGAAGTCAGGGACTGTGGAGCTGCAGTTTATGTCAATACACACGTTAACAGATCCCAAAACTCCCAAAACTTGAAGTTTTTGGCTTCAGTCTAACCTGAGGCAAGATGAGCTTTTAGAGGAACCCCTGCATGTGGGAGGTTTTGGCCAGAGCCCACGTGGGAGCAGCCCAATGGCCCAGGTCCTGTGAACTTGTTGCACACCAAGAAGCAGAAAAGCTGCAGAGTGTGAAGAAAACAGCAAAAGCATCTCCAAAATCTCGGTGTGGTTTTGCAGGGTTAGCTGCCACTCCCACAGCCCTGGGGAGGTGTCCTCAGAGCAGTGAAATAACCAATTCAATATCAGCTACCAAAGCAGAGGCCAAAAAAAGAGAGATTTGCTCCTGGTGTGCACAGGGACAGGTTTGTGGTCATTCTTTACAAGTGTGACCAGGTGACAAATGAAGAAGCCCCAGGAGCAGGCAGGTGCTGACAGACCTGGTGGTTCCAGGTGAGGTCTGCCCTGCATTTCCTGCTCTGGGAATGATTTCAGTCTTCAGAGCACGAGGTGAGCACACCACAGGCACAGTGCTAGGGCAGGAATGTGGCAGAGGAGCAGGGGACTCTTTGCCATTGACATTCCAGAGATTAAATTGGGATTTACCTGCTCTGGCCATGGCCCAAGCTCTGAGGAGGAAGAGCTGGGATCCAGGCTGCTGCTCCTGCTGCGAGTTCAGCAGGAAATGCCAATTTTAATGCCAAGGGAAGGTACCAGACCCTGTGGAGCACAGCTGTCCTCAGAACAAGGGTTTCAGGAGAGGGGAGGGGGAAGAAAAGCAGCTGGATCAGGAAGAATTCCACCTCCAAATCCCTGCAAGGATCTTTTCTTATTTCTTGGTGGTCTTCTGTGCTTTCTACACCCCTCAGCTTGGTGGGATGAGCTTCCTTCCCTCCCTGTCCCTGTCTCCCTCTGGATCAGCATGCTGCTCACAGGCAGCAGCCCCCAGGTCTTGCCTTCAGTAGTTTTGAGAACTGTCAGTTATTTGAAGGAGGAACGAGGTTTTGTTTTTTGTTTTGCCATTTTTTCCTCGGGAAAAGCTCCGCTTCCTGCAGAACTCTGTTCCTGCAGAGGGGTTTGCAGGATTCTGGTGCCTGGCAGAGCAGCAGGTCCTGCTGGCCCCTCACCTGAGGCAGGTGAGGTGTCCTGGATGCCTTGAGAGGCCACTTGGAACAGAGGGTAGGCAGTGTTAAAGAAATAAAGTAGATATTTATTAAAAGGCCTTTAAAGGATTCACCTTGGGCAGTACAAGAGCCTGGCTGTGGCTCCACCCAAGATGGATCCTGGTCATGAACTTTCACACTTTTATCAGTTTTGGTCCATTCCCATACTGGGGTTCATTGTCCAATCCCAGCTCCAGGTTCTGCAGTCCCATCCTCCCAGATTCTCTCCTCCATTCTCTGCTGTTTGCACTTTTTGGAGCTGAAGCTGCAGCGTGTCCTTGGTTGTGGAGCTGGAAAAGGATTGTTTTGTGTGCCTGAGCTGGGAGGAGAACTTGGAACACTTTGTATGGAGTTCAGTCACACACCAATGCAGTGCAGAATCTTGAAAATGTGTTAGCTCTGTTTAGCTTTCGTTAAAGCTGAGCCTTGGGGCATCACCCCGAGCTGAGCTCTGCCCTGTGCCCTGTCCCCAGCGGTGTTTGGGCAGCCCCTGGCACACACCATGGCCTACGAGCAGAAGCTGGGGCAGCACCAGGTGCCCATCCTGGTGCAGAAAAGCGCCGAGTTCATCCGGGAGCACGGTGTGGGGGAGGAGGGGATCTTCCGCCTGCCCGGCCAGGACAACCTGGTCCGACAGCTCCGGGACGCCTTCGACGCCGGGGAGAGACCCTCGTTCGGCAGGTAACGCTGCTGCCCTCTGCCTGCCCCAAATCCCAGGATGAAGTAACGCTGCTGCCCTCTGCCTGCCCCAAATCCCAGGATAAAGCAGCCAGTCCCACCCCCAGAGCCCTGCTGTGCCCTGCAGCAAAGCTGAGCCCTCCAGAAGGGCTTGAGGAGAAGCGAGGATTCAGAAGAAACCACAAGAACAGAGTCAGAGGGTGCTGAGAGGAGATTCCTGGAAATAAAGGAAAGCACCAGGGCAGGATTGAGGGGGAGTGTTAGAAAGCTGCTGCTGCAGTCCAGGCACCCAGGGTGCCCAGTGGAGAGTATTGGTAGGTCCTACAAAAACACAGCTCTGAAAAAATCCCTCTGTGTTTATGAGTGTTTGTGAAAATAATAGTATTTTACAGCCCCAACCAATGCTAAAAATAACTGACCTGGGGGATTTTTGCTTGAAGTTTATAAGAGTTTAGCAACTTCAAGGTAGGTCAGATCAGAGGCCCGTGGTCTTGACACTGTCCCCTTGACAGGATGTAAATACAAGGGCTGGAAAGCTGCAAACATCTGTCCTGGCAGAACATCCCCAGGAACTGCTGCTGCTCTGACATCCCAGAGCTCCACACTGGGAGGGTGGTGAGCAGGGAGGATCTGCATCTGGAGCCTGGGGAGCCCAGCGGGGGCTTTGCTTGGAATGGGAAGATGGGAGAAGGGTTTTGTTTGGAATGGGGAGATGGGAGAAGGGCTTTGCTTGGAATGGGAAGATGGGAGAAGGGTTTTGTTTGGAATGGGGAGATGGGAGAAGGGCTTTGCTTGGAATGGGGAGATGGGAGAAGGGTTTTGTTTGGAATGGGGAGATGGGAGAAGGGCTTTGCTTGGAATGGGAGATGGGAGAAGGGTTTTGTTTGGAATGGGGAGATGGGAGAAGGGCTTTGCTTGGAATGGGAGATGGGAGAAGGGTTTTGCTTGGAATGGGAGATGGGAGAAGGGTTTTGTTTGGAATGGGGAGATGGGAGAAGGGTTTTTCTCCCTTTTCCTTGGTTCTCTGCCCCTCTGAATGCAGTGACAAGAGCCAGGCTGGTGCTCCAGAATTGCTAAATTGTTAAATAAGGTGGCTCCATAGATGGGTGAAGAAAAGTAATTTTAGGTTCACAAAGCAGATCAGGGAGATTGAAACAATCCCAGTCTCGTGCCAGGGGCAGCTGCTGTTGGCTTTGGTTCCTGCAGTGCCCAAAGCTGTGCCCAAAGTTGTGCCCAAAGCTGTGCCAGGGTGATGGAGCAGCCAGAACAGGCAATACCTGCCAGGCTCCAGGATGCCCAAGGGAAGGGCAGCTGGGTAAAGCTGAGACTGTGACTTTGTGCTTGCTCAAAACTCAGCTTTGGGAGGAGGCAGGAGCCCTCTAAGTGAATTTCCTGCTACCCCAACTCAGCCCAGGTGTGGACACTGGGACCTGCCACCCTCAAGGTGGGGAAAACCTCCCCCAAGCCTTTATTTCCTTGGCTTTCCCATTCCCTGGGTGGCCCCAGGTTGCTGTGGCCTCCCTGTTTCCATCTCTCTGTCTCCACAGCTGCACACAGAGCGTTGTGGGGACCTGCTGGGTTTGAGTTTTCCTTTGCACATTGCAGGGACACCGATGTCCACACCGTGGCCTCCCTGTTCAAGCTGTACCTGCGGGAGCTGCCAGAGCCTGTCGTGCCTTGGCTGCAGTACGAGGATTTCCTGCTCTGCGGGCAGGCTCTGGAAGCTGATGAGACAAAGGTAGAGGTGCTTTTGTTTTCCTCCTCCTGGTCTTAAAATCAGTTTCAGTGCCAGGGCATGTTGGTGAGCTGGAGATGCCAAGTGCATGGCAGTGTCAGCACAGCTCTGGAATCTGGGGAGGGAAAAAAGAAGGAAAAAAATTAAAAAGAAAAACTTCCTCAAAGCCACTGGGGCTTCCCATCTTGGCCACATGGGAATTTTAAAGCTTAAATTTCTGCTTCTCTTTGGGGTTAAAGATGTCCCAAATGTTTCTACACAAGACACTGGAGGAGATGAGGCAGGATCAGTTCTTGCAGAGCTCAAAGGGGACCCTGCTCCTCTGTGGCTGCCCCTCTTTGCTGAGCCCTGCAGAAATGGAACTCCAAGGGGAGCAAATGCCAGGAGAATAAGTCATGAAATAACTAAATTTGGAAAGGATCCCCAGGATCATCAACCACGACTCAGCCCCAGGCCCAGGGTCACCACTGACCCCTGTCCCCGAGTGCCACCACCATGTCAGGAACACTCCCAGGGCTGGGGACTCCCCCACTGCCCTGGGGCTGGGGGTGGCCAGGAGGAGACCCCACACCAGCCTGGCTGGGGTGATCAAGAGCTGGGTCCAGACGTGCCTGTGAATCCTCCTGGAGCTGTTTTTCACCACTTAGGGCCACCAGGAGCTCCTGAAGCAGCTGTCCCTCCTCCCCAGAGACAACTACAACCTCCTCAGCTACATCTGCAGGTCAGTGCTCTGCACAGTTCGGGTTTGGTCTTGGGGAGCAGAAATGTCATCCCAAAGGATGACTCCTCCAGGCTGAGCTTTCTTAAGCTGTGCTTTGGTTCCCTTTGAGTCACCAGATCCTTTTTGTAGAGAAGAATTTCAGCCCCTGGGATAAACCCCCTGACAATGTCTGAGCATGAATCACCACCCTCAAACTCATTTATAAATCTCTGGGAATTAAAACCAGCTCTAGTTTTCCTGGACAAAAGCCTTGTGCACCAAAACTTTTGGGCTTCACCCAGCCTGGGTAGTTTTTCTCTGGTTGGAGGTTTGAGGAGGGGATTCCCTTCCTTTCTGATTTGTTTCTAAGGGGAGCAGCTCCTCACATGGTGACTTTTTATTCTGGTACCTGGGTAAGACCCAGCTCCAGTTCAGTTCTAAGGCTGAGTGTTTCTGTCCTTGTGACTGAGAGGAAGAGCTGGGAGGATGAATCAGGATTTTTTCATCAGTGAGGCTTTTTGCAATCTTCCACCTGTGATGTGAAATATTTGCTCTGGGATTCTGGCAGGTTCCTCTATGAAATACAACTGAACTCCAGCGTCAACAAGATGAGTGTGGATAACCTGGCCACAGTGATTGGAGTGAACCTCATCAGACCCAGGATTGAGGACCCTGCAATTATCATGAGAGGTAAAAGGGACTCCTGGAATAATTGCCATAGTTCAGCCTGGCATGCTGAAATCCTGAGCCACATCCACAGCCTCGAAATTAAAGATTTTCTGTGGTGAAGCTGATGCAAGCCAGAAATGTGCCCAGGCACAGTGAGTACAGGGTCAAGCCATATTTGTTGGGCTGTAAAGGTGTTTATGACAAAAACCCTTCAGGAACTGACAAAATGACAAAAACAAAAACACCCCACTGCGTGTTCCCTTCATGGAGTTCAGCAGGTTCAGGAATTTGGTGAGGTCATCTCTGTGCTGCTCAGAGCTGGAAGGTGTAAAATCCTTCTTGGGAGAGCAGAGGAAACTCAAAGAAATGTGGCTACTCATTTCCTTTCACTCATAACATTTACTTTCTTTGGCTTTATGATCCTGCTCCTTGCTTTCTGTTCCATCTCCATTTCAGACACCAGAAAGACCGAGCAGAAAACCTGAGTGGTGGGAGGGATCCCGTGGCACTGGGTTTGGCCCTGACAATCTCTAGTTCCTCCAGGCACACCCCAGGTCCAGAAGGTGATGACTGTGCTGATCAGTGACCATGAAAAGCTCTTCCCCCCATCCAAGGATGTGGCTCCCTCCCCACCTGCCCAAAAAGCCGAGATGAAAGCTCCTGTCCCTCGCAGCTCCGTGGGCTGGGGAGCTGCAGAGGATCCCGCAGCACCCAGAGGCTCCACCCAAAGGCAAATGGTGAGGATAGATCCCCAGGGGAATCATCAAGGCTCGGTTTATTGATATATGGTTAATTGTGGCAGGCTCTGACAGCGAGCCCTACAAGCATTTGCTATTTATAGATTAAAAAGCTGTGTCTGTCACCCCTGGAATATTTACATCAGGAAAACGATGTAGATAAACTTTCCACTTTCCTGTGGAAAATCTACTGTTCTGGGGAATATGAAAACTCCCAAAGCTTTTTGGCTGAACAGCCAAGCACATGAAACCTTTTCAGCTCAGGCTGGTGAAAGGAAAACATTGGGGATTAAAGGCTTTTCTTCAAAGGAATCTCTGCAGAAGTGGTAAATGTGGTGCAATTCAAAATGGTTTTTAATGGAACAGTGTGGCTATTCCTCCAGCATGTTGAAATGTGCCCCTTGTAAAGTGACAGCAGTGGCTGTGACCTGGCTGCTCCAGGGCTGGTTTTGTGTTTTCCAGAGGGATCACTCCAATTCCAGCAGCTCCCCTGGCCCAGCTGCCACCTCGAGCATCCCCGGGGAGGACACAGAGTCCAAAGACACGCTGGGAACGTGGAAAACACAGCCAAGGAAAAGAACTCAGACTTTGCCTACAAGGAAATCCTTCCTGGCAGCAGCTGCTCCAGGGGAGAAGGGCAGCAAGGAGAGGAATGATGTCCTTGCCAGTGACTTTTGGAAAAGCAGCACACGCCCCGTGGCCCCTGATGGACACAAGAGAACTTTGTCTCATGATCTTTTTAAGCTGCTCGACCTCCACAGGGCTTCAGCCTTCGACAGTGCTCCCCCCTCCCAGGCAGAGAGTGGGGAGGGCAGCGGCTCCAGCCCCAGCCCTGCCAGCAGCATCTCCGAGAAGGAATTCCTGCCCTGCCTCAGTCCCAGCCACGAGCAAAAGGAGCCAGCCAGTCCCACCAGCAGCCCTGCTGAGGACCCCAGCCCTGAGCAGGAGAGCAGGGAGTTCTTGCAAAGCATGATCCTCAAGCTGGAAAAGGACATGGAGGCACAGAGAAATGACTACGAGGGGCAGATTAAAAGGTAACTGCAGGGAGCTGCTCTCTGCAGAGTGGGAAATGTGCAGCTCCTGTTGTGACAGCAAACACTGCACAGATCATTTACCAGCAATGTCATGCAGCATATAATAGCAGTGATTAATGATAAAATGCAGTATTCGGCAGGCTGTCTAAAAATCACTGTGCTGCACTGCACGAGCTGTGCTCTCATCACAGTGGGTGATGGATTATTACAACATCAGTACTCCAAGCTCTTATCACATCATTCAATGGCACTGCAATGTCCCTGCATTCCTTTGCACTGTCATAATTCCTGTTATTGCCATGACATTAGCCTGACATTAGAATTCACCAGTAGCATTATTACACCATTGGCTGTAACCATCAGCCCCACATGACAACAATATTATATTATGGCTATCCCATTAGCAATACACATGTATCACATTTACTGATATATTGCATCAAGTTATGTGGCCACTGAAGGGCTCAGGACAGCATCTCTGACTTGTTTTGAGGCTGAGGTGAGACTTCCTGAGAGCCAAATGATTTCCCAGCCCTTTTCCAATGCAATGCAATGCAATGCAATGCAATGCAATCCAATCCAATCCAATCCAATCCTTTCATGCTCTGTTTCCCTTCACAGTCTCCAGGAAGAGAACTATGAAGTCTGGGCCAAAGTGGTGAGGCTGAACCAGGACATGGAGCAGGAGAAGAAGAAGTGTGAGGAGCTGGAGCTGAGGCTGATGAACACGGAGCGCTTGCGGGAGGAGCTGGAGAAGAAAAACAAGATGCTTGAGGAGGAGTTAAAAAAATTAACTAAACCCACGAGTAAAACTGGTGCCAAAACCAACTAGGAGGAGACACCCAGCTTTTCACAGACCCCAGATGCAGCTGCACAAATGCATAGGAACTGCAGGTTCAGAGCCAGGGACTTGTATTGTCCAATGTCCTGCTCCTGCCCACAGGCCAAAGGGGAGGAAGGAGAGCAGAGCTTAGAGACTGGTTCATGCTCTGAACCAGGAAATTTAAAAAAATATCCTTTAGCTTTTTTGGGTGTGTTTATTTCAACTCTTCTTTCAGCTGCTCAGGTTACCTGGAGAACAGGCCAACACCTCCTGCTGCTCAGTCAAAATTGCACTCAGAAGTTTGGGTTATGGACACAGTGGGCCTTCACAGAAAGAAACCAGAAGTGTCCCTCCTCCAGCTGCCTGTCTCCTTGCTGGAGATACCCACAGGCAGAACATCCATGGATCCTGGATCTGGGCAGGCAGAGGAGCCCCAGGCCCAGGGAGGCACAGCCCTGGGTGGTGGAGATACTCACATCAATCCCCAGTTGGTTTGTGCTCTCCTGGGGCAGCACAAAGGTCTGAGATCTCCTGCAGCATCACCTACCCCCACACCCCGGCTCCAGGCAGAAGATCCCACCATCACTCAAACCTCTTCAGTTCAGGGGCTGTCCGGCTGTTTTGGGTCACTTCCCCACAGCTGGCTGTTCCTAAATCCAGCACAGCTGACAGAGCTTGGAGAGCACCTTCACACAGCTGTACCTGGAGTTCTTTGTGCAGAGAGACACAACTGGCAACTCCAGCACAGAAATCCTGCATTTTCCCTGATGGATACACTTCAAACGATGACAAATCTGGACTTTTTACTGCCCTGCTTTGGAGCTTTGTTGTTTCTGAAGTGCAGAACAGAATTTCCTCAGCCAGCTGATGGAGCCCTGGGTTTGCACCCCAACTAGAATGTTGGATCTCTCCCCAACAGTGCAAAGACCCCCTGGACCCTAAGGTGTCCCTGTGGTTGTTTGTGACCTTTCTGCTTGTCCCCACCCCTACCAGAGTCCTGCCAGCAGCACCACGGTGCTGCCACAGCTTCTGGTGGAAGAAAGAAGAATGCCAGGACTCTGAACAGTTATTTTCTTCTACAGAAAACCTTTCATTTATTTATTTGAGGAAGGGGAACAATCCAGCCTAGAGCCTTGATGGGGACAGGAAAGGGAAAACCACTGAGATCTGCAGTTTTCAAGCAGGACTAAGTGCCAGGCATGGTGAGGGGAATCACAACTCTGGGTTCTGCCTGCTGAGGACTTGGCTTTGGTGAGACAAAAGCTCAGCCCCAGACAGGCTGCAGAACTGTATGACAGGGAAAATGAACTGGGGGGAGAAAGGGACACAGAGGAAAATGTGGGAAACAAGGGGAGGTGGGAGTGGGAAAATGTTATTGGAGAATAAAAGTCAGTGTTGGGTATAAAGCACTTGCTGCTCTCAGCCTTGCTGGAGATGGGCGGGGGGTGCTGGTTTAGCCCTAAAACTGAGCCCAGACTCAGTCTCAGATCCAGTTTGGTGCATTGAGGATATAAAGTCTGGGGAAGGAGCAGTTTGTGAAAACTGAGCTGCATTCAAAAATCCAACTTCTAAGTGGCTCATTTGACCTATAGACCCTGACTCCAGGGGTTTTCCTTTGCACAGAACTCCAGACACCATGGAGCTCCTCACTGTCCTGCCCACAAACCTTCACACCAGGGAATGACTGCTCAGAGGCCTTCTGGGTGTCCCACAGAATCCCCAGCACCCACAGCATCCCTCTGCTCTGCCAGGGATCAAACCTGAGCACAGGGTTTTAAATCTGTCTGAGAGGTTTCAGATCTGTCTTGGCAATGGGAAATCTCAGTGAGGAGCACGGTGAGGATCTGCACTGGGCAGTGAGCCTGGACCTACTGGTGTAGCTCCACAGCTCTGCAGAGGGATGGACATCAAGAAGAAGAGCCCCAAGGAGGGGAGGGTGGCCTCAGCCATCCTCCATGAGCACCCAAAGTTTCCCTCCCCACACCTGCAGGCCCCACACACCAAAGGAGTTGTGTCCTGAAGTCTCTTGCAGTTTCTTTCTGCTGCTCTCCAAGTCCCCACTGTGGGACCTGTGACTTCCCCACACTCAGAGGTTCCAAAGTGCCTGCCACCATTTCACAGCTGCCACTCACGAGTCTTTCCTGGGATTTCAGATGACCTTGACAGAGCTGCTTCAGTGTTCATTTGATTTTTTTACCTCTGCAAGAAGCTTCTCAACAGTCTGAACATGAGGCCCAGGAGTCATTAGGGAGAAACTTCTCCGTGGGGTTCAGGAGCAGCATTGTGAACATCTGGGCTGGAAATGCCACACGCTCCTTTCTGCAAAGATCAAAAGTGTGAAGAGGCCAATAATTCCTTCACAGCAGACTGTAATGACGTGCAAAGGCTTGGCTGAGGCTCAGAAATCTCCACGATTAGGACAAGTGCACGTTATTTAAAATAAACTGCACATTCCTCCGCTTCCGCTCAGATAGGCAAAACAACCCCGTGGCTGTGAGGATCAGAGGGGCTCCTTTGAAGATATTCCACCCATTAACATTTGCAGCGTTTATAGAGGTCATCTGTGAAAGAGAGACCTTCTAATAGAGGTCAGGTGGGCTGGAAATTCCTGAGAGCCTGGAGAGGAGAGAGACACGGGCACCTTGTGAGCTGCTGCTGCCATTGGGTGCTGTAAGATAATGAGGATTTATTTTGTTTTTAAATGAGCTTTTTCCAGAGACAGAGAACCATGAAATGCCCATGCCAGAGCTGTGAAACTGCACCCTTTCCATCCCTGAGGGGATGGGTGTCCTCTCTGCTCAGCCCAGAGCCTGCTCTGGATTTTCTGCACTTGCACATCTTCTGCTGGAGACCCCACAAGGTGAGATCTCCAAAAACTGACTAGTGCCCAGCCTACATTTCCTTCCTCCCTATATTTCTGCAGCCAGGCCATGAAGCTTTTTGGGGTGGGAGCAGCAGAGAATCTCTCCTGTTCCTGGGGAAGGGGTGGTAAAGGACATTATAAACTCACAGTGAGGGTTTCACGGCCTTTCAGCTCAGCAGGTTTTGGGCATTGACTCTGGATCCCCTGGAGAGTTTGATGCTGCTCCTGTCACATAAAAACACAACAGAATGCCTATCACAGAGAAGAAAGATCCTTTCCAGCCCTGTCCTGTAGGCTTGGAAACCTCCAAAAAGACATTTTTCACCCCTTAACCCTCCCACTGCACCATGAGGACACAAGAGCTTCACCAAGGTGATAACACTGAGATCAGACTGAGGATTTTCCTCTCCCTTTAAATGTGACATGGCTTTCCAAATTAGAGCTGTTAAACCACAGATCCCAATGCATCAAAAACTGTTAAATCATGCAATGTGGGATGAGTAAGATACCTTTCAGGCCATCCTCTCAGTCCCCCCACTGCATTCTTTGTGCTAGAGCAGAAAGTCTGTTTTGCTCTTCTCAGGTATTTACTAAATAAATTCATTTAGGAATTCACTTTGTTGTATCCAAGGGTTTGGTAGGCATAAGAGGCAAGAAAATAAAATTATCCTTCTCACATTATTGTGTTTGGATCCCAAGCCAGTCACGCTTATTGTGACTTATCCCCTCATATTTATCAAAGTTGTGTTTTTGGCACGATAGGAGCTTTCCTTTTTTAGCCTGGCCACTGCGCAGAGAAGCACGTTGCTGTGGGAGGCGAGGTGGACGTGCAGGAAGTGTCCAGCCATGGCTCAGGAGGCCTTGTCCAGACCCCAGGAGCAGTGAGAACATGTTGTTCTCCCTGGCAGTTCCAGAGGGATGCAGTCCATCCATCCCTCCTTCATGTGGGAGCTGAAAGATGCCCCCAGACCAGGCTACTTTTGGGAAGAAAACACCAGACTGGGAGTGGGAACAACTCTTCACCAAGGTGGGGAGGAAAATGTGTCCCAAAGTTGGCAGCAGTGCCCCTGTCCCATTTCCCCTGTGTTTTCCTGCCACCTTGCTGCAGCACTGGGATCTACGAAGCCACAGTGCCCTGCAGGAGAAATAACCTGGAAAAAGAAGCATCCTGATAATGCCAGGGAACAGCAGCAGGAAGCAGCCACAGTAGCAGGGGTTAAGAGTTGTCCAGGTAAGATCTTCTCTGGAGAAAATCCTCATCTGTTCCAGCCCCAAACCCTGCCAGTTTAGGAGCTGTGAGATTTTCATCCAGCCTGAGTGCTGGAGTGGTGAACGTGGCACAGAGGCTCCAGTCCTTGGAGAATCCAGGCTGCCAAAATCTTCCTGCGTGAGGATCCCCACCAAGGGCTCCCTTCGAGCAGGAGTTCCCCCTTTCCTCTGCAAGAGTTTCCCCAGCAGGCAATTCCCATGAACAGCATTAATTGGGGTTACTCAGTAAATGAGATTTATAACTTCAAATACAGAGGCAGGGATTTGGGTGGGATTTTCCCAGCTGTGGGGCAGAGCAGAGGCCCTGGTGGTGCTGCAGGACTCCAGGGTGTGCTAAGCCTTTAGGAAACATGTGAGAACCCCCTGAGGTGAGCTGCCCATCCAGCAGAGAAGGAAATGCCCCGTTTTCTCCTGAGCCCATCACGGGGGAAGCTTCAGCAAAAGCCCTTTCCACACAGAACCCTGTCCCCAAGGTGTCCCTGCACCCCTGAGTGCCCAAGGGCATCGACGCTCCCGGCGCCGTCAGCAGCCGCTGGTGCAGCTTGTGAAAATTTGCTTTATCATGCGTAAAAACACGATGTGATATTTCAGCCCTCTTCACACAATGTCCTGATAACAGGGCTGGGAACAGGACAGCGTTCCTGTAATCTCAGCTGGCCCCAGCCTTTGCTGCATCCAGGGGCAGATTTCCCCCCAGCCAGGGGGGCAGGGGCAAGGCTTCGACCTCTGCCTAACGAAATGAGGATAAATCTTGGCCTGGCACCTGCATTCTGAGCATGTGAGAGGTAAATCTTTCCTTTCCCTGGCAGTGCTGCCGTGTTTCCTTCCTTGTCTCCCTGATAAAGCTGGCTCAGGCTGCCATCCAGCCGGAGAGGCTCCCCTTGAGCTCCACGTGCTCTGGGTGAGATCCACACTCAACCCCTAAGGCCAGTGGGGATTTTGAGTCTTTTCAGCGACACCTTTACCCTGTGTGTCCCTTCCTGGAGCTCCAGCGATGGATCTCTGAGCACTGTCAAGTGTTCCCTTCACATGCATCCACATTTCTGATGCCACTAAAAGTCTGGTGCTCATTTGAAGTGCTGAGAGCTCTATGGAAATGCCTTTCCAAAAGGAGTCAGGAGGTCAGCCAAGCACCCCAAGGACAGTTGTTCCCAACACAACAGCTACAGACAGCGCTGAGGAGTGAAAGGTCAAAATATCCACTGGAAACTGGAGTGTTGTCACACCCTGGGAAGGGATGTTTCCTTGGGAACTGGGAATGTGCAGCTCCCTTGCTATATCCCTCCTATCCTGGGTAAAGAAAGCTCTGTAAAGTGTGAAATGGGGATAAATCACATTTACAGTTTGCAGGAGACACGGGACACATGTTCAGAGACACAATATTTCCACAGAGCTGGATCTGCCCCCTTGGTGGTGGGGAAAGGCATTAGTGTGGGGTCAGGAAGAGCACAGGGAGGGATGGCAAGACAGCAGCAGATTAAATTGCTGTCAGCCATCCTGACCCGCTCCCAGACCTGAAGCCCCACTGGTGATGACAAGCAGGATGACTTTTAAAAATAAAATTGCAATTTAAAAAATAAAATTGCTTTTGCCCATTTGTCAGCTGTTGAGAAATCAGAGGCAGAGAGAGCAGCAGGGATGAATCTCCTTCACATCACACCCCAACCTTGACCTTCCCGTCTTCACTGGGCTTTGGGACCAGAGCAAGGAGCCCTTGGCCCATGGTCCTGCACCAGGATGCTGCACCTGCAGTGCCTGGGCCAGAGTCTGCACCTGAATGCTCAGCTCAAACCAAACTGATTCCTCTGTCTGTCCCAGTGAAGGTCAGGCCATTGAGGTCACAGATTTTTGCTTTTCCTAAAGGCACAGAAGTGATGGAGCATTTGAAAATGTCTGCAGGGCACACATGAAGCAGAGTCAAGACTTGAGGGTCCTGAGTCCCAACTTACAGTAAAAATATTAGTGATAATAACTTGATCACCAGGCTTGACCTTTCCTTTTAGTAACTTTGGGCTGCAGGTTTGGGGCCAGAAGTGTCGACATCATCGCTGTCTGTGGTGAAGACAGTGGTTACATCCCCTGAGAAGAATAATGCAGGAGCAGGATGGTTATTGACAGGAGAGCAGCTGGGAGTGGGCAGAGAGGTGCAATTCTCCATTCCCAGAGGTGCAATTCTGCATTCCCAGAGGTGCAATTCTCCATTCCCAGAGGTTTCATTGTGTCCCAGTGGCTCCCAGTCCCTCCGAGGCTGCTGTGTTCCTGTAGCAGGGCCCAGCTGCCCCAGCTCTGTCCAAGGGGTGACAGAGCAGGGTTAATGCAGCCCTGGGAGCTCGCTGAGCCCTTGTCCAAACCCTCTGCCTGCTCTGGAGCTCATTAGTGCTGTGCCCTGAGCAGTGTCAGGGCTGGTGAGGGGCAGCCCCGCCAAGCGCTGCCTGCTTCGCTCCCCTGCCATTAACTCCCTGCTCATTATCTCCAGAGCACTAATTAGGGCCCGCAGAGGAAGCACAAGACACACAATCAATATTATTGGGCCACATTTGCAGCTGGTGTAAATTGTTGATGGACAGAGATCAAGAAATGCCAAGGAAAGAGGAGGGAGCTCAGCGAGGAAAGTGACTGTGGATGAAAGCAGCTGCTCTCCCTGCCAGAACAACGTCAAAATTGGTGCAAAGCTCCAGGGAATATTTAGGATTGCAGGCTACATTTGCATTATGTTGCTATTTCGTGTCTGTCTCAGAAGCAATCCACTGCTGTAAATCAAAATTGAATCACTTCAACCCTTTTCAGCAGCTGCATCAGCCCATGGGTCTCATACCCCTGTAGATCCCTGTGTTAACCCAGAGGGATTCAGTGCAGGCCAGGTGAGAGCACAGTGAGCAGCACCTGCAGAGCCCAGTCCCAGGGATTGCAGGAATGGTACCAGGGCTCCCTTTCCCTGCAGCTCATTTGCTCTGCTTCCAGTTCAGGGGTCAGCCTGAAGGCTCCTCTGGGCGGAGCTGGGCATCTGAAATCAGGGAATTGTGGAAGGGGTTGGGTTGGAAGAGACTCAAAGCCCATCAGTGCCACCTGTGCCATGCCAGGGACACCTCCCACTGTCCCAGGCTGCTCCCAGCCCCATCCAAGCTGGCCTTGGACAGTGCCAGGGATCCAGGGGCAGCCACAGTTTCTCTGGGCACCCTGTGCTAGGGCCTGCCAACCCTCCCAGGGAACAACTCCCTCCTTATATCTAACCTGAATTTATTAAACCTGAACTAATTTTAACCTAAATTTCATAAATACCCTAAAACCTGGCAGTGATCAAAGCAGGCAGAGCTCAAGCAGCATTGCAGTTTTGCTCTCCCAGAGCTTTGCATCCCCACCGTGCCCGAGCAGGCAGCGGTGACAGCTCAGGAAATGGATTCCACCAAATCTCACAACAACTGATGGGAGCTGCTCTAATCTCTGGCAGATAAGGAGTTGCTACAGCAAAGCCATCATAAACCTGAGCTCCCTGGCAGGCTGGGCTGTTGTTTAGCTGCTGTTGCTAGCCAGCTACTGTACCTGATTGCAGAGACCACCCTGCCTCTAAACCTTCTCACTTAACTCGACACATACATTTTCAACACCATGTGAAGCTCCCAGACTGGACAGGCTCAGTCACACAGAGCTGAAGGACATTGCTTGGGGAGCTCAGCCAGCATCCCTCAGCCTAAAGTGAGCACAGGCACAACTGGCAGCAGCTTCTGCAGAACGGTTATGTTTATATGGAATGGATGCAGCTGCCCAGCTAAACTAAAATACAGCGTGTTGTCTTTGTTGGTCATCACAGAAAATGAAATATGTGGATAGGGAACAAGCCAATACCCTCCTGTTCAGGAAGCATTGTTCTGTGTCACGGAAATCCATTCCTCTCCTATAATTTCCTTTATTGCAGCCTTTTTGATTGCTTTTATCCCTCCTTTTTCCTGTCTTTACTTTAAAAATAATCAAAAGTCTTGCTAAACCCTTGAAATGCTCAGCAGGAGGTGGATCAGTTTGTGCTGGGAACAGAATCACACTGAACACGTCCTCAGGGCCAGACACACCTGGGTGACTCTGGGCCATGCCAGGGCTTAGCCCCAAACCTTTTCACACCCAGGAAAATCACATCATTACTCTGCATGGCTCAGTACAGGAGACAACCCACAGTATTTCTCCTTTTAACATTAAAGCAGGAGTTTAGAGTCAGATGAGGGTCCTATTTTGTGGCTGTTTTATGCTTTCTGTGGCACAGCAGCTCCCTGCCTCCCTGCACCCCTGACATTGCCTGGGCCAGGAACACCCAGCAGTGGCCAAAGGCCTGGTCTCAGCACTGATACCCAACAATAATACACTCCACATCATAAACCTCTTCTTCCAAGGGGTGCTGATAAGAATTTCCATTTTTAGTCGAGGGCAAATGAACCATTCAGCCTTTATTTGTTGCTGCTGCACTTGAAGAGGGAGCAGAAGCTAATTTTTTAACTTTTCCTGTAAATAACGCATTAATGAAGACAGATGGGTCAGCAACATAAACAAAAGCTCTATCTCAAGCTGGTTTTGTTCTGGTTTTGTTTCCCAATATAGTAAGCAAACCACCACCACCCCGGTTCCCATCCTATTAACAGTGTTTGCACTCCAAATGTTGAACTGGGTTATAAGGAAGTTTAAATTAACACTGGGCTGTAGTTTTTCAAATGTTTGAAGCAGATGTTCAAGTGCCACGAAATCTTCCTGTTTTGGGATTTTTTTTTCCCTTTCCCCCAAATATCCCAGTAGATTTTGCAGGGCTTTGGCTATGTGTGTGTCACAGAAAATCCTAAACTGCGCCTCTCCCATCATGCTGTGGGTAACCCTGGCACCAAACTGCCTGAGGCTGTCAAAAATCACATTTCCCTTTGGCAATTCTGCACTGCTGCAGATTCTGGTTTGCTTTGCTCTCTGAGCAGTCCCAGGAGGGCAGTGCAGTAGTTTTGGGAAGGAGGAATTTGGAATAGGTTCTGGCTGCTGCTCCAGATGATTTTTCTGAAGTGAGCTCAGTTTTGGGGAGGTTCATCTCATGCCTTTAGCTCCAGAGGTGCTGCTCACCTGGCAGGGCACAGACACCTTGGAAAGACATGTGTCCACAATATCAAGGAACACGTTTTTCCTCCTGAAGATTGGCATCCCCAGACGAGAGGGGCAGGAGCCAGCGCAGGCACTGCCAGGGAGAGGGGTGCCCTGCTCTCCTGGCTGAACACTTCCTTGTCCCCAGGCTCTCAGAGCACCCCAAATAGCCCAGAGCAAGGGCAGGGCCAGGAAAACCACCCTGAGCTGTTGGGTTTGGCACTCAGAAAGTTGGGAATTTGTATCCTCAGTCATCTCCACAGGGCACTGCAGAGTGAGCCTGGGGTCACAGCCCAGGGAGGGATAATGCAGGGAGGCTTTGGGGGAAAATCTTTTGGGGAATTGGAACCCACATGCAGAGAGCTCAGAGATAGGGATCCCTTAAGGGAACCTCACCCAACCAGATGAAATCTGGCCTGGGTGCTGAGTGTTGGCTCAGGAGACAGAGCTGTCACCGTTCTTGCACAGGCTCAGGAGTGAGGAGGATGTCTTGAAGTTCATGCTCTTCTGGAGGCTCTGTGTGTGTGGGTTTAAAAGCAGCAATCCAAGACCAAAGCTCTTCCCTCAGCTCCCTTGCTGACCTGCTCTCCAGGCTCTTCCTCTCTGGGACCATTTGTTTTGCTTCCACCACTTTGCCTGTTCTTGTCTATTTAACAAGAAAGAACTGCCTGCAATTTTATACAGCATCCAGCAAAAAGGGGGCTCCAGAGTTGCTCACAATTTCTTATACATGTTCAACTAGAAACAGATAAAAGCAACAAAATCCTACTGATGCTGATGATGTCAGTGTGACAGGGTTGTTTTAATTCCTTACAATAATTCAGAGCTGGATGGGAGGATGGATGGATGATGGATGGATGATGGAGGATGGATGGATGATGGATGATGGATGATGGATGGATGATGGATGGATGATGGATGATGGATGGATGATGGATGGATGATGGATGATGGATGATGGATGGATGGATGGATGGATGGATGGATGGATGGATGATGGATGGATGGATGGATGGATGGATAGATGATAGATGATGGATGATGGATGGATGGATGATGGATGGATGATGGATGGATGGAAGGATGGATGGATGATGGATGGAAGAGGGATGATGGATGATGGATGGATGATGGATGATGGATGGATGATGGATGAATAGATGATGGATGGATGGATGGATGGATGATGGATGATGGATGATGGATGGATGATGGATGGATGATGGATGATGGATGATGGATGGATGGATGATGGATGATGGATGATGGATGGATGGATGATGGATGGATGATGGATGATGGATGGATGATGGATGGATGGATGGATGATGGATGATGGATGATGGATGATGGATGATGGATGATGGATGGATGGATGGATGGATGGATGATGGATGGATGATGGATGATGGATGGATGATGGATGGATGGATGGATGGATGGATGGATGGATGGATGGATGATGGATGGATGGATGGATGGATGGATGGATGGATGGATAGATGATAGATGATGGATGATGGATGGATGGATGATGGATGGATGATGGATGGATGGAAGGATGGATGGATGATGGATGGAAGAGGGATGATGGATGATGGATGGATGATGGATGATGGATGGATGATGGATGAATAGATGATGGATGGATGGATGGATGGATGATGGATGATGGATGATGGATGGATGATGGATGGATGATGGATGATGGATGATGGATGGATGGATGATGGATGATGGATGATGGATGGATGGATGATGGATGGATGATGGATGATGGATGGATGATGGATGGATGGATGGATGATGGATGATGGATGATGGATGATGGATGATGGATGATGGATGATGGATGGATGGATGGATGGATGGATGATGGATGGATGATGGATGATGGATGGATGATGGATGGATGGATGGATGGATGGATGATGGATGGATGGATGGATGATGGATGGATGGATGATGGATGGATGATGGATGGATGGATGATGGATGGATGGATGATGGATGGATGATGGATGGATGATGGATGATGGATGATGGATGGATGATGGATGGATGAATGGATGATGGATGGATGGATGATGGATGGATGGATGGATGGATGGATGGATGATGGATGGATGATGGATGGATGATGGATGATGGATGATGGATGGATGATGGATGGATGGATGATGGATGGATGATGGATGGATGGATGATGGATGGATGGATGATGGATGGATGATGGATGGATGATGGATGATGGATGATGGATGGATGATGGATGGATGAATGGATGATGGATGGATGGATGATGGATGGATGATGGATGGATGGATGGATGGATGGATGGATGATGGATGGATGGATGATGGATGGATAGATGGATTGAAAGAGAGATTGTGAAGCCATATTTCCCCAAAACTTTCTATAACTGAGATTGAAGATTTAAGTAAAAAAATCTGCTGACATATTGAAATAAAATAGATCAGAAATGAAAGGAGAATCAACGCACGCCAGAATTTAATGGGACAAAGTCTTTTAGAAACAGAATTCACAGTGCTAATGTGGATGGGTGGACGGAAGGAAGGAGTGCAGAAACAAAGAAAATGAAAACATGCAGTGGAACATTTCTTCAGGGACTCCTGGGACTCCCAGCTTGGCAGCCCTGGCTCTTGTCACACCCTCACCCTGTTATTTGTGAGTGTTGTGTCTATTTGGACAGGGGCTTTAAAGCCAAGCACTTCTGAACTTGCAGACACAGCCTTGATTTGCTACTTGGGGAAAGATCTTTAGGAAATAACTGCCCCCCTATTTATTTTTTGTCTGATCTCTGTCATTGAACTGCATGAACATCCAAGAAATGCCTTTGCAGGGTTATGTTGAAAGAAAGGGCAAAGGGAAGATTTTGCTCATAAAGCAGCTGTGGAGTCCTGACAGACACCCCTGATAAATGAAACAACATTCCCAGGAGTTCTGATCTCAGATGGAGCTGAAGGATTCAAGGGATGCTCAGTTTTCTCCCAGAATAGCACAATGAGACACAGCTTCACTTCTTTCACCACAGACTCTGGCTGAAATCCTCCTCCAGCAGGACAATCCTCATTTCTTTATAAAGAGAAGTTACATCAGCAGACTGGCTGCCCCCTGATTCTGAAGGACTACCATTGGGATTTATTGACAATTTCACTGATCTTGTAGAAGCTCACACATGCAGCTGATGAAATGACACATTGGCTGTGTTTGCTTTATACCAGAACACGCCACAGACTGTGCTGTGCCCCAGCACAGAGACAGAGTGAATCTCTGAGACACAGAGTGCAGGCACTGCTCTGCTTTGCAGTGTGGCCACTCGAGAATTTACAGTGAGACTTCACATGTTTATGGGTGGTTGCAGTGGTTATTTATTGTTTTAAAGGCACAGCTTTCCCTGCAGCTTGTTCAGAGACTTTGGTGCTGTCAGGGGAAGGCAGGGAGGGCAGATCTCTGCCACGGGACTGCCGCAGAAATGAGATGATAAAAGCAAATGTCGGATTATCTCCCTAATGCTGGATTATCACTCCTAACAAGGTGAATGGCTTGTCTTGGCAAATGGCTTCATAAGAATCGTGGATAGTTTTGAAAGGATCTGTATGGTCACACTTCAACCGTTGGCTGCTGCAGCTGATGTCAGCAGAGCAAATGTCACACCTTTCCCAAATTCCTCCAGCGTGCCATGAGCCACGGGCTCTGATTGCAGAGTGGCTCGGGGGAAAGGTCTGTCAGGGGTGTCAGTCACTCACAGGGTGAGGAATAAAGCAATATCACAGCCCAGTGTGCAGGCCACTATCTGGAGACTGCATAACTCTACATTAAACTACACAGCTGAGCACTTAGAGCTGTGATACCCCTGCAAGAGGAGCTGTAAATTGGATGAGACCACACTCCAGAACTCCACTGGAATCAGTGCAGTGAGGGAGCAGCTCTGCAAGTGAGGAGGTAACTGAGCCATATGGAATTTACAAGTATCCAGGGGAGGAAAAAGAAGTCAGCAACCTCATTCTGTGTCCCACACAACTCAACAGAGAGATTCCATGTAAAGTAGGATCAGTACAAGGTTTTATCCAAGTGGGATTACACACAAGCACAAAAATAAAGCGTTCTGTATTCTACAGTATATTACAAAGGCAGGCAGTCAATAAATAGGTCAATAAATTATGGGAAGCACAGAAGAGTATGTGTGAAAATGGGTGAAATTGGGTTTAGTTGGTGCATGATAAAGTCTTTGGTGTTCATTCCCATGAAGTGTTGGAGTGATTCCTTCAAAGACCCTTATCACTTCCAGGGCAGATAACTTTCCCTTAAAAGTGTAAAACAGATGCAGGGACAGTGCAGTAGGCTCTGGTACAGGCTAAAAGAGTCAATGTCACTTACACTTTCCCAAGAATCTGACAAATTTGCAGCTTAGTATAAATAAAGTGACGGGTCTATTGTTTCTCAGCTCCGACACCTCCTTATCACCATGATTTGTTGCAGAAGAGTGGTGGAAACATGGCATGTGACTCCATCTGTAGAGTCTGGGGGGAGGAATATCCCTGGGAATGGACAATTCAGCACTTACAGAAAGGGAAGATGCACGTGTCCCACTGGCACGAAGGGTTCTGCTGTTCTGCCTGGCACTGCTGGGCAATTCGAGCTGGATTGTGCAGCTGCATCTCATGGGATTTACTGACTGGGAACGGGGACTGGTTCTTAGCTGGTGGAAATTTCGAGGACAATTTTAGCTGGTGCAATTCCAAGGGTTCAGGAAATTTATTGCACTTCCTTCTGCCACCTAAAGCTCTGGCCCTTGAGAGCCAACCCAGAGCTGCCTCAGAGTGATTTTGTCATAAACCTGCACAGGGGGAATTTCTCGCTTTGGCTCATGTCTGGCACTGCTCCTGGGCCATTTGCTTTCCTAAGAAAGATGGGAAAGGGAATGGTGCCTTTCTGCTCCAGATGCCAAATCATCCCTGCCAGTTACTGTTAACTGAAACAGGGAAAGAGTGAAGGAAGTATTAGGAAAAAAGGTAAAAAAAACCACCTTCTTTGTGCCTTAATGATTCAGGGGCTTGAGAATTATCAGGATGTAAGATCTACAGAGATGAATTAAGAAAAAATGAGCACGTAAAGACCTTTATAAAGATATTACAGAACACTGAACAATCTAGGTGTCTTTAACAGCTCTGGAAAGCCTTGGAGATGCCAATCAACATTGATAAAATACAAAAATATGCCTTTATTTCCATGAATTTAGATGTGCCCTTTTGGCACCAAGAGCCCTCCCAAACAATCCAGTGATCAGCTCCATGCCTGACAGGAGGAGAGACTTGGTTGCGATCGGGACAGCGAAGAGCAGCGAGAAGGAAGCAAATGGAACAAAATATACAATCCCTACACCACGTGCCCATTCCCCATGACAGGAAACATACAATTATCTGTACAGGCCTCATTAAATAACCTCATTAAATAGCAAATCCCAAATGTACAAATTTACAGACTGAATCATTAAATACTCCCCCTGTGCCCTCCCCTCGCATGTGTTCCCTCCTACTATCTGCAGCCACACTCTGACACCACCATGCCCTCGTACTTGAACTTGTAGGTGACCACCCCTGCATCCAGGTAGAGGATAGAGATGGGGTCGAGTTTGGTGGGCACGCAGCAGGCCTTGGAGGCTTTCTGGGGGTTCTTCAGGTGAACCAAAGTCTTGACTATGGCGTGTTTGGTCGGCGTGACGTGCTCAGTCAAGGGGTAGGCGCACACCCCGTGGCACTCGTAAGCTTCGTACCCGGCCGGGGCGATGATCCAGGAGTCCCAGCCAATCTCCTTGAAGTCGATGTAGAGCGGAGTCTTTTTGCAGTAGTTGCCTTTGGCGTTCCTCCGGATTCGGGCGGTGGAGTCGTAAATAATGTTGGAACGCATCTGGAGCAGCGCCTCCTCCCCGGGTTGGTCGTGGAAATTGCCAACCTCCAGGTTCTCCAGGTCCAGGAGCTGCTCGTGGTCAATCATCTCATTCAGCTCTTCCTTCTCCTCCTTTTTGTCATTGCTTTGGTCGTCAGAGTACACAACCAACAGGGGCACGTGCTTGGCCTCAGAGTTGATGTCGATATCGAGCTTCCCTTCCCCGTTCTGCTCCTCCCCTTCCCTGCTCTCGATGTGAACTTCCAGCCGGTGCGTGGTCAGCCCTGCCCTGCGCCAGCGCCGAATGGCCTCGGTCACCTCGAAGCTCTCCCACTCGCTGCTTGTGCCATAGATGTGCCTGGAGGCCAGGGCCACCATCTTCCTCGCTTCCCCAGCCCCCACGTGGATGTTCTCCAGCACTTCAAAAATGGTCACCTTCCTGTCGAGCCCTTCGTAGAGCCTCTGGTCCCGCTCCACCAGGGTGTAGAGCCTCAGCTCTGCCATGGTGATCTCCTCGTGGTGAGGGATGGAAACGTTGAACAGGAGCGGGTATTTCCGAGTTCCCGTAATGCCAATAGGGTGGGAATCCAAATCTGCAAAGGACAAAAACCAAATGTTTTAGAAGAGTCAATACATCCAGAAGCACACGCACTGAGGGTCATCCAGCATGCAGGGTTTCACCTGGACAGCTCCAGGGAAATGTTTTTTCAGCACTTCCCACAACTGTTCTTGGAAACAGGGCTGAGGTTAGTTTAGATGTGTAAGGACAACAAGGTCCCAGACATGCTACAGACCTGGATTTAGTGATCCTCCTTCTGTCCTCAGGCTTTTCAGGGACTTCCTTGCCAACTGGAAGGTTTACATATTAAAAACGTGTTGCCTAATATTGACATAAGAATCACATCTAGGTTGCTGCACAGCAACTATTTAATAAACAAGGGAAAACATTCATTGGTGCAGGAAGGCAGAAGGATGTGGCACTGGAGCCAGCATGAAACAGGCGACATATAATCTGCAAGCACAAGAAATGCGTGTGCTGTAGTGTTCCTGTGCTAGCAGGAATTCCCTGCTGCTCAGACACCCCTCAGACATGGAAAGGGCCAAGCACTAGGAGAGAAAAAGCTGCTTTGGAAGATGTTTTACATCAGGAAGAGCAGATGGTGACACCAGGGTGACCTGGCAGCCACAGCTCCCCCACCACTGGTCCCGTGGGCTTTGGGTGAGCAACCAGCTGCCCTCAGCCAGGTCCTCTGGGCACCTTTAGCAGCAGAAGAGGTGTGAAGGACAATGTCTGGTGTCACCTGGGCTGCCTGTCCTGGTACACTGCTGGCGTCTGCACAGCAACATTCATTTCTTCCCAGAGTGCAGGATCTGCTCATGAGGGTGCTCTTGCTGCCTCTTGCAACCCAGAAGGCAGATTGGGACACAGAGGCTGGAACTATAATTAATGCAAAGGCAAACTGTTTGTGACCTTTTACTCCCTTCATCTCTGCCTTCCCCAGTTTTTCTGTGTTTGTAGAAAAATGACTCTGATAAAGCCACAAGGCCTGGCCATGCTCCACCAGTGCACTTAGGCAAGCCTTGAACTTCAGCATGTGACTTGTGCTGTTTAACTCCAGTTAGGAGGCTTTGAGCTGCCTGCCTTTTTATCTTCTTTTTTTTGCATTGCTTCCCAAATTAAAAAAAAATGGAGAGGGGAATTCTGCTTCCATTTCCCTGTCAGCTGGTAAAGGTGGGAGCAGGACCCACTGTCCAGAGCCAGGGTAGGAGCAGGCCCTGAGCACCTCTCATACAGCCAGGATGTGACTCTGCTCTTCAGCTGGAAAGTCCATAGGGTGCCAGATCTCCTGCTGTTTCCAGTACACCCCTGGCAGGGTTGAGAAGGGAGATTGGGAATCCATAGAAAAAGAAAAATTTCCCTTAAAATTTTCCCTTTATTTCAAGTATTAAGCACCGATTACAGCCCCATTTACAAGTGAACGGTTATGGTCCATGGGTTGAAACAAAGAGCTAATTCCAGCCATGCCACCTGTTATATTTCTGCAATAAAGGATTTAATGGATAGTAATGAAACTGAGATTACTGCCAGTTTTCAGCAGGCAGGTGAACAGAACAATTCCATGGTCAGTTTCTCCTGTCCTTCTCATTGCAAGCAATTAATTTCTCTATCAAAAGAGCTCTTTAGCATGAAAGGGATAGCTCTTAATTATCCAGACTTTGAGGACACATGAAAAACATGAATTGCACAGCCCTTAAACTGCATGTATTTGTGAAGCTGTGCTCCCATCAGCGGTCTCACTTTGCATCTCCCTGGTTTGGATTGGAAGAAATTAGAGAAAATCTGAAATGGCAGAAATTTAAGGGGAGTTTTTGAGAGTTTTCCCCATTTGATGCAGAACAACTGCAAGAGGCACAGCAAGACAGCACAGAGCTGCCAACACCACCTGGCAAAGGTCAACTTGTGCCATTTTGCTGCTAAAAACCTGCATTTTTGAAGGCGGAATAATTTCAGATTTGCATCACTAAACCACCAGGTGTTTTATTCTTTACCACACTGTACTTGGCAATCTTTGTCCCATTATTTCTTTTTCAAATAGCACTAAATGAGAACAACACCTCCCATGTGTGTGAATTCACGCCTGCTGCTGAGTAGAGACAGGCACAGCAAGGGGAGCAACTGGCCACCATTGCCTGCAACTGATTTGCCACCAGCCCTCCAAAAAATTTCTCCACACTGGAGAAAAGGATGTGGAAAGAAACTTTAAACCATAGTGCAGTCTCTTCATAGCAGAAACATGCTGCTGGTGAAGGGTGCCTGGGCCTGGCAGGAGAAGGGAGCAGAGCAGGGCTTTGGGATTCTCTCCTGGCATCTCACTGCCCTGCAAAACTCAAGTGACTCAGCCTCTCCTGACAGCTCATCGTTTTGAAACGGCAAATGTTGAGGAAAAAGCAATAAGGTCTTTAAAGTCATTAATTAAATGAACAGTGGATGAGAGAGGCCTCGTGGCAGCTTGAACAGCCACTTGTGCCCCATGGTAATTGAACATGAATCAAAGCACTTGAATTTGCCATGTGGATACTTGGAATTGTTTAGTTGAAAAACATTTTTAGCATAAAATGTGTTGGTGCATAAAGGTATTGGCAAATTATTGAATATTAGTGCTGCAGCATTATCTCAACCTCGTTGAACTGAGGGGAACGTGGAAGGAAAAGCAGAGGAAAGCAGAGAGGGAAATGGCACAAGGGCATTTGCTCAGTTGGTTGGAGCAGGAGGCTAATAATGCCAAGGTTATGACTTTGATCCCTGTGTGGGCCATTCACTTGAGAGTTGGATTTGATGATCCTCATGGATCCCTTTCAACTCAGAATATTCTGTGATTCTGTGACAATTAGATTTCTTCGGGTTTTTTTTGTTTGTTTTTATTAGGATATAGTCTGGTACACCAAAGTAAAACCTATTGGTTACTCAAAATTCCTCTTCACTTATTTCTGTGTATTTTCTGGACTGTGCACCAATGCCAAAGGAAGAAAACTTTACAAATGCCACGGGGATCAACAGTGAGAAGGCATTAACAGAAAGCTGTGCTTGGTTAAGCTCATAATTTTAAAATATTGCATTCAAATATTGTATTAGAAAATACACTTTGAACATTGTGTAAAAATGAGCCTTGCCTTAATTTCAAATATTACTTAAGGTATCCATTAAAAAAAAATCAATTGCCTGATTACAAATGATGTGTGTCACTATGCAGATAGAGAAATTGATGCACCAAAATTACACTCAGTGCTGCCCCAAGGTTAAAGACACACCTTCCCCCAAAACCCTACAGCCTCCAGAGCAAAGGAAAGGACTCTCTCACCAGAGCTGGGGTCTGGGCAGCTCTGCCACAGCTGCTGATTTCCAAGGCCATCCTCACCAAAAGGCCTTTTCCCTGGCATGCTTCATGCTCTGTACCTGGTCAGGACATCTCACACTGGCTCTAAAGATGTTCCTTTCTAGTCACTTCTCCCAGAGATGAGCAGCTCTTACCTTCATTTTTGAAGCTCCTGATGATGTTTGCAGAAGGCATCGATGTCCTGTCTGTGGCAAACCTGTTGTACAGCTCTAGCATGTACTCTGGGGGGTCAACCTTGGCCGACTCGTGCAGGGGGATGTCAGAAAGGTTCAACGTCTTCAAAAACTCATTTTTCATGTTCTGGAGTAGTGTGTTGAAATCAACCCCATCTTGCTCTGAGAGGATCTCATCAAAAAGAGGCACGTCTTCCTCCAGGGAAGAGTGCTCCAAGCTCAGGATGGGACTGCAGGCTGCAAGGTGAACCAGGAGGGAGAGGACAGCCCAGAGCTGGAGAACAACAGAATCCATGGCTTCGCCCGCGCCTCCAACCGCGCTCAACGAGCTCTGGCTCTGGTGCGGGCTCGGTGGCGGTTTTATCCGCTGGGCTGTGCGCGGCTTGTGTCACAGAAGGGATGACAAGTTTGGAAGCTCTTGTCTTGATACTTGTGATCCGTCCTGTCTGTCTGCCCCTTCCCCCTCCCCAAAACCAGGTCTCAGTAATTGGATCTCGCTCTCCTCTATGGCTGCCTTGCCTCTCTTATCTCGGCCAGTGGAAGCTGCTCACCAGATTTGTTGCTATCTCGCCATCCCCTCTCCCTTAATGAGCGTTTTGTAAACATTCTGTGCGGGACTCTCAGAGATAGGACAAGTTTCTCCTCAGAGAGGAGCTGCCCTTCCTTTCTCCCTCCCGGGAGCTGACTTTGCCTGCCGTGTGCGAGCCGCTTCCATCCGCGCGCATTTCAGGCAAACGCGAAAATTCCATAGAGCCTCTCTCCAAATGCACCCATTTCACACCACGGGCAAACAACAGCTCCCTCTGCCCTTTTCAAACTATTTTTCAGTCAGGTCTTTGTGTTAAACTCAAAAAGGAATTTTTTGGGGAAAAATTCCATTGTTCTGTACTTGTGCAGTGCAAAACCCAGAAGAGCTCTTGGTGCTACCCCAGCACAGTCACCAGGCCCTGGATGCAGAGGAGAAGAGCTCAGGGTGAGCAAGGAGAACCACATCCTCTGAGGAACAGGGAGCTGGACTTGGTGATCCTCCTGGGTAGCTTCTGTCTTGAGGTATTCCATGATTCCATGACTGGAGTATTTGCAAATGACACAGGAAATCTTCATTTCCTTCATCTTTCATATGTAACTCAGCAAATCACAGTTATACTTGATTTAGTCACAGCACTGCTAAATAAAAAATTATTAAAAACACCGGAGGCCAGCAGGTGACTCTGGTTTCAGGTTCACATCAATTCAAACAGCTCAGGCACACAGTGTGGAGAATACAGAAATGACTACAAAAACACGTCCTAAAATTAATGGCACTTTTTGTGTTAGTGTGCAAATTTCAACAAAATGTGAGCGGTGTGCAGGCAAAAATTGGTCTGGTTCATAGATGACATTGTCCACTTAAATCTCCCTGCTCTCCATAGTGCTCTTGTTTTGGCAGCATGGCCAGAGCTCAGTGCCTGTACCCGAGGGATTCAGCACTCAAGATAAAGAGGCATTTCTGCTCATGCTGCAGAGCTTTTCCTTGCACTAAGGACTCTACCCAAGGACTAAAACACTCACCTGCTGTGTTTTCTGGACTCTGCTTTTTGTCTAAGCACATCCATTGATTTGCTGCCTCATCTCTGTAATTTTCTTCCTTCGTCATTTGCCCAAATCTAGCACGAACAGCCACAGCAATGAGAACCATGCTCAAGTCATGTCTGTTTAGAATTCATCCTCTATGTTTTTAATTAAATATCAGTATTTTTGTGAAAATCATGTGTAGTGTGGCTGTCATGGAGCCAGACATTGACATTGCATTTTTACCTTGTTTTATTCAACTTTTTTCTTCTGAACACAGGAAACCTGATGTGAGGAAAAGTGTGCTATCAAGGTCCGTGTTACTGCTACACCACATTAGAAGTAGATATTTGAGCTTAGCAAGATTAATTTAAACCTCACTGTGGAGTTCATGGCTATCTATAAATCCTCTATAGCCTTATCAAAATCTGATCTCTGGATATTTTGGCTTTCCAGAGCTGAGCACAGAAATCTTGGAGAAATTTTGGAGGAGTTATAGTTGCTTCTGTTAATTAAGAGAAAAGTGCAGTCTTCTTTTTGATGATGATTCATCACCAAATTAAGGTCTTCACTTCCACAGGAAGTGAGGTTAACATTAAAACCCCTGAGAATTGGCTCAGCTTTAACTCTTCGATGCTCCACAGCAGAGTCCTGTAAAGGAAAGTCTTTGGGGCTGCTTGTCACAGCCAGTGATGCAGGATATTCATCATGAGGGTGATAATGCCTCCAGAGCATTTCCTTTTTTAATGCTTCAATATTAATTTCAAAAATGCACTGATTTCATATATATATGCATATATAAAATTCAATTAAAGAGATAAGCACATCTTAAGAGCTGCTGCTTGCTGCATTGTAACCTGTGGAATGCTTTTCAAAAGTATTGGGGCTTTCTGTGAGGTTCAGGGCTGAAGGCTCTGAATTTAAAAAGGTTTCTTCAGCATTTTTGTCACTCTGAGTTTTTTTAGTTCAGTCTCCTCTCTCACTATGAACACAATGAGTATTTTCGGGTCTGCAGCTGGCCCTTGATCAGAGGCTGAGTGAAATTCTCTGTTACTCTGTTGATGCAGATGAGCAGTTCCAGAGCCAGAGGAGCTTTTCTAGGTTTGTTCCTCTTTTTTATGAACTAACCTCAGCCTGTTGTGCAGCCCTGGATGTCTGTGTGCCACACTGAACAGCATCATTTCATCTGCTCTGGGGGTCTGGGAGCAGCAGAGGGGCTGGGCTGGGACCTCTCTGAGCCCTACTCAGCCCAGACACGTTTGTTCTGAACCTGTAATTTCCCACCCTGCAGGCATTACTGTGTAAAGCAAAAAGCAGTAGTGAGCACAGGGATATGACATCCATTTCCTCACCCCCAAGTGTCATCTTGCCTCAGTGGCTCATTAGGAGCACAATTCCTGCTCAGACATTCCAAGTGTTTTTGCATTTCCGCTCTGGTTTTGATAAGTCCTTGAACAATGGCAGAGTGCAGGGGTTGTGCACAAAGCAGCTTGTGCTGAGTATCCTGACTTATTCCATGTAGACCCTGCTGGGGATCTGCTAGATGAGGAATACCCAGAGAGCACATCTGATATAAAAGCAGCTTGCTGTTTCCTTAGACTGCAGGCTGATGATTTTAACACACTGATAATTATTTTTTCTAAATTGAATTGTGTAACAGAAGGGCTTTAGTTCATGTCACTGAAATGGTTTGTCCTTTTTTCCCCCCATATGCACTGCAATTTACACATATAATAAGTATCCTAGAAAGAAATTGCTATCAAAAAATCAGTGCAAAGTAGATTACCTGAGGTAGCAGGAGAGGGAACATTAATAAGCATCACAGTTTAACCATGATTCAATCTGTATCATCAACTATTCACACCCAGAAAGCCCAGGGCACTCAAGCAAATATTGGTCACCTTCTCCTGGGAAAGGTTCCACCTCCAAGGCTGCTGCGAGCCCCTGGCTGAGGGCAGGTGTTCCTCCATCCCAAAAAACAGGCTAAGGAAGGGTGAGGATAGTCCAAAGCCACCTCACATTCCGTCTTGCCCAGAGGAGCATCCCCCCCTCTGGATCTCGTGTATCCCTGGCCTTTCTGGGTGTGAATAGCTCCCCAGGGGATAAGAAGTCTGCCAGTTACACAGTCTCACATCTCATCTCCCCACCTGTAAACTCATGTGGGTTTTGGTTCAGCAGTCCATACCTTAAAAATTTCATTATGACTTTTAAATTAGATTGTTACTGCATAGTAGTCTTCTTTTAAAATGTGAAAAAATATTTCGCTGGTCATTTTTTATTCTTTTTTCAGGAATTTTGGTTCAAGGCTGCTCCCTAATCAAAGACCTCAGTCACACCATTGCAGGGAAGCAGGAGAGGGATGCAAACGTGCTGTAGCAACCACAGCATGTGATTTGAGGTTTTCCAAAATACAGGGATGGAATTACTGCAAAAATGCCCCACAACGGTCCCTGTCAGGAGATAGCTGTGGCATGAGGTAACTGCTGGGTGTGAGATGGGAGATAAAGAGGAGTGTGACACTGACAGTGTGATGAGCTTGCAATGGAATAACTAAAATTAGTTTCCATTCCTGCATCTACCCAAGTCCTTATTCCTGTATGCCTTGGTTCATGGCTGCTCTGGATTCCCTGTCCATAAATGGGCTCTTCCCAGGGGCTCTATTCCCATTTCAGATGTCACTGGAAAATTAAAGGATGGTATTTATTGATGGGGTGGGGGTGGGGTGGGGGGAGAAATGTGGCAGTGCATTACAGCCTGTGTGATCAAGGAAAAAAAACAGGGAGAAGAAGGAAGGGGAGAAGGCTGGGCAGCCACAAGGACAGGGAATACCTTAACTTGAGAGCCACCAGCTCCTCCTGACCCAGGGAATTCCTGAACCTGTGTGGCTCCAGCTCCTCCTGACCTGGAGCACCACTGGCTCTGTGTGGGGAGCCCAGGGCTCGTCTCCCTCAGCCATTTCCAGGCAAGTGACAAGGATGGGGATGCCACAGACCAACAGGGCACACAGACTACCTGCACTCCACTGGAAATTCCCTTTCCTCTCCCATTCCATGCTGCTGGGGTGGCAGAAGCTCCAGGTTCCAGGCAGGGACTCCATCCCTGTGCATTTGCTCTGGAGCAACCTGGGTTGGTTCGTGGGTCCTTGGCCACGTGGCAGCCCAGAGAAATGAGAAGCTGGGAGTTCCAAGCCAGTGCAAAGCCTGAGGAACTGAAACAGAAAGAAAAGAGCTGGAAAATAGCTGGACATGGCCTTGCTGTCAGTGTCCTGTCAGCCACGTGCAGCAAAGGCCCCGTGATCTCCCAGCTCCTCCAGCAGACATTTGGAGGAGCTGCCACTTCCATGACTGGGATTTGCACTCAGCTGGGAAATCTGTAGCACCCACCAAGTTCACTGCCCAGCCCTGCAGTCAGAGAGAGATTCCCAGGAAATTCTTAGATCCTTTCATGGGACAGTCACAGTCCAGCATTGAATCTGTTTTATTTTCCCGCTCGTTCTCAAAATGAACAAATAGAGGCAATAGAAATGCACCCATAATCCAAGGGGCTGGAAGTTAATTGCTTATATCATTTACAGGATGAGAAATGTCTCAAAATCTCTTGATTTGTCTCCCCTCCCGTGAGTTTGGTACATGCCTTGGTAAATTTGGATGCAGTCTCTAATAATACGAAAAATTTAATACCTTTTATGATCACACAATTTATTAGTTCAGTCCTCAATTAATTCAAGCCTGGTGAGACATGGTCAAAAATAAATCAATTCCTATTTGATATCTTCACACAGAAAGTGAGAGCAGTGCTAATGAACAGAGAGGAGCTGCTGTTTAATCCCAGGGGTTTGGACTCTGCAGGCTTCTTATCACACTCCCTTCACAGAACAGTTTGACAGAAAAAGGTCAAGAGAAAGTTTTAATTTTACATTTTTGAAATTCTTTCTCTCATCATGCAGTTATTTTGTGGTGCTTTGGTATTCATGTGGGTGTTAAACTCCAGGAAACTCTCTGGGCGGCTCCAGTGACACTGACAAAAACAAGATTGCAGAAGAAAACCTTTCAGAAACCTCCCATACTTGTCCCCTTTCCTTGTCAGCTCGATGTCCAAGCAGGCTCTTTGAGGGATACCATTCTTCTCCTTAATGAGAGCTCCATTTGAAAGCTCTCACAGCCCTAAATGAACAAAGTTCTTGGGAATAATCACTAAATTTTCTCCTTGAGTTGAAAACTGAGGAGTCCTAACCTCCAACAATGGGGAAAAGCCAGACTCGGGTCAGCAGAAATTATTTTGTTGACAATTTTGATTAATAGCATGAAATTATTTAACTGACAACTTGAGTGCTAAGCAGAGATGGAATATTTTCTGGCAGTGTTAGCTGATCTCTCAGCATGAGATATTAATGATTAAGTCTACAGCTTGTAATCACATCAGCAAAACATGAGGAAAAATTAGACAAGCATGTCTAATATTTGCTCTGTTTATTTAATGTTAGGGTTGGAATCAGAAAGGGAAAGCAAATTGTACATAACAGTAGAGAAGGTTGATTCATTAAAAAATACTTTTTTAAGATTAGCCTTAAAAATTCAAAGATGAAAGTGTATTATTCTATTTTCTGTTACTCAATTACTGGAGTTACACTGGGTAAATTAAGGTTGTCAGCAGCCTCTCTCTGCTTTGATTGCCATGCAGCTGGATGTCAAATTTTGTCTTTTCCATCCTTTTTTTTAAGGGAAACTGGCTCAAACACCTCACTAATTTTGACTTCAATTGCAGCAAAAAATTCAAATAATTTCTGTTCCCCTTGGCCTGAACAAACTGAAGAACTGATTCCTCTCCAAATTTCACGAGCACATCAACATGTCTTTTTTTTTTTTTTCTTCTTGGCAGCTTTTAAAAAACAGTTCACAAGAGGCAAGGCAAATGAAGGTCCAGTGGCAACAGCTCCTGCAGATGTCTTTACAGGCAGGAAATTATTTCATATATCCATGGCTTGGTTTGTGAGGAGCTGTCACACCAGCCTGATTCAGTGCCCACATAAGTTCTCATCCCAGTACCAGCAAATACAAACTGATTTTTTACAGATGTTTTCTCCTCTTTCAGCACTGCTACAAAAGGATCATCTTTATGCCACATTTGCTTTTCTACCCAACAAAAAATGGCTGGAGCAACCTGAGGTCTGAATCAGCATCCTCTCTTGGCACACACCCTCAGAAAATTAAATCACCTGTGTCTGACTGCCTCTTAGTGAGCTTCAAAAAAAGGCAGAGAAAAGGACTCAGGAGGGTGGGAGACACTGGAGCCAGCAGAGCATGTGGCCATGGGGAGTGGTGGCACTGGCAGGACCTGGGGAAGGAGCTCAGAGCTCCAGCCAGGCTCCAGCCCCCTCTGCCCCTCTCCCTCCTGCCAGGATTGTTGCTCTCTTCAAAAGAGCTGAGCAGTTGTGAGTTGCCAGAAAATTGTACATTGTAAAGGCACCTCAGTCTCAAAAGGCAAAGAGTCCCAGGTGTTCAAGTCCACGCTTTGGGCACAGAGTCCCACTTAGAAGCAAAGTCCCTTTAGAAGCAGAAGCAGCTCCTGGTACAAGGACCTGAGAAGGTCGAGGTGCAGCCTGGTACAGAGTCCTGAGCAAAGGCAGAGAGAGGCTCCCTGGTCTTTTCTTCTTTTGTTCTTTTCGTCTTTTTCTGCATCTTCTTTTTCTTCATGTGGTGGTAGTGATGATGATGATGGTGGAGGAAGAGAGAGAGTGCGAGAGAGCTCTCACTCCAATACAGAGATTTTTATTTACAAATTACTCAAAGAGCTAGAAACACAAATCTGAAGCATTTCTTCTAAATCTATTAGAATTCTAGTTTCTTAGTATGAAAGTTTACATATAATCTGCTCATATAGCCTTATCTGTTCTATCTGAAAAATGTAAGCACTAGTTTTTATTATGTCTAAAACTATTTTTTAAAGTTTTCACTGAGACTTGTTTTTAAGACTTGGTTTCTACACTGATATCTAGGGCTTTTACTTTTAAAGGCACTTAAAACATATTCTTACTTAAACTTGGTTACTTATTTACTTAAAACTTAAACTTTTGCCTCTATTTCATGTCTGTGGCTTAAATATACTTTAATCCATCCAAAGGTTTTAATTCAAACCCTGCATTTTGATCTCCCTCTGAGGAGCTCAGAGAGCCCTCTGTTTTTCAGACTCCAAAAACCCAAATGAAACAAGAGCCAAGAGCACACAGCCCCTGTGTGGGTCCTTCACACCCGAGGGCAGAGCCTGGCAGAGCAGGGCTGGGCAGGGGCAGGGGCAGAGGAGCTGCTTGGGCTTCTCTTGGTGGCACCAGGGTGGTGACAGGAGAGGGATAAGGAGTGCTGGGGCTGCTCCCTTTACCTGTGCTCGTGGTCAGTGTGGGACTGGCCTTTGTCACACTGAGCCCCCATCTGCTGCTGGCCCCCTTTTCTGAAGGGGAAAGGAATTTCACTCATTCATGTCTGAGCTTGTGAGACTTTGCTACTTGTGTTTCTGGAGCACTTGGGAATATTTGATTGATAAACCTCATGCAAAGGCAATGTCTCATTATATAATAGAATATATAAAATTATACACATATATTAGAGAGAAAAAATAAAAGCATTAAGAAATCAAAAAGTAGTCCAGTTAATCACCAAATGGGGCATAATTACAAGTGAAATCTCACTAGATTGGAAACCTGAAAGAATGAATTCTAATGCTTTGTATCCTAACTCGGCTTTTACTTCCAGGGGAACAGGTTGAGAGGATTAAATCTATTCTGTTTTTGAGCTCACAGTCGGTGTTTTTTCCAGTCTAATGACAGCACATCTCACTTCCCCACCTGGGTCCCGACTGACATCAGAAAACCCCGAGGTTGCTGGAACCATTTGCCATCTAGTGGACAATGGAAATCTCACTCCATGCTTGGCTCGAGTAGAAAGAAATAAGTAAAGCAGGATTGAGGTGTATTCCATGGAAATCTGGCCTGGCTCATTGGCCAAGACATTCGCTTATTTTAAATAAGTAATGGTACAAGACTCAGCTCACCTCCTGATAATTGATAATCTGAGTGTTTATAATCAGGCACCTTGACTGAAGCTGCAGTGAGAAATTTGTCCTCTTTTCCTCTTGCACGTGGATCTTGCCCAGTGCTTGACCACAACAATTTGTAGTGGTTACAGACACACTCCAGAGGCAAAGATTGGTCTTCTATAATGGGTGATTTTTTTTTTCCTCTCTTGACTGTGCCTTGTTAGTACAAAAAAAGGGTGGAAAGACCCAGCAGATGAAGAAACCCATTCACACCTTTGGCCTGCTCAGACCACCCGATTTCTATTTAATTTAGCAGGCTTAATTCTCCAGTCTGGCTTAATTTTTCCCTGCTACTGGGAATTTCTTCCTATAAGGGAAAAAATGTTAATAACTGTCCCTTTTCATGACTCAATGCAAACTGGAAAACTTGTTCTGACTTGTCAGACAAGATGCATGAAAATCTGCCATTCCTCCCAGTTTAAGTAATGTCTTGCATTTAAAAGGTATTTCTCAACAGGGTAAGAGTTTCCACATTAATCTCTGGGTTTGAAAGGATCACCAGTGGTGCAGTTGTCACACCTTGACCTTGGTAAACGGTCCTGTACACTGGGAAATTTGGGGAGGTGGAAGGTTCTCAGGGCAATGGGCTCAGTGGTAAAAGCATCTCGGATTAATGTGCAGCACAGATGACTGGAAAATCTGATGCCCTTGGCAGTGAGGAACCACAGAGGTTTCCTGCCCACAGGGATGAGGAAGGTTGATGTGCAGAGGTGGAGATGTGACCAGAGTAGGCTAATCCTGCCTGCCCTGAATGCCTGATGTGTTTTAGCTGTCAGTGTCATCCAACAATACCATGGCTTGGATTCCAGGAATGCCTTCAAACACCTTTCAGGCTTTAAAAAAAAAGTTGGAAGCAATCAGCATTATCTTGATATTCCGTTCAGGAATAAATATTATTTTAATTTACAGAAGCTGCCGGTGCACACACACACACAGATACTCACTCAGGCACATCCAGACACTCCCAGTGAGCTCTCTAGTGTGTCCCTTCCAGCTCAGAATATTCTGTGATCTGTGATCTTCCACATAAAATAAATTCTCTGCTTTTTATAGAACAAGCCTGGCTGGGAAGTTAGATAAACTAAACAGCAAATGCCCTCTGCTTTGTTGGAGAGGAGCTCTTGGGAAGATCAGGTAACTTCCAAGATAAATGAATCACATCCTGACACTTTTTCCCTCTCTAGACTCTTCCAGCCAATGTGTTTTTAGGATCTAAGCTCTTGCTCTGGCTCCTTTTTAATTTTAGTGACAGCTCTGGTTCCAGCGGCAGCAGGGCAGCCCTGCTCCTCTCCTGCTGCAGATTCCCAGGGGCTGTGCTGTTCTCCAGGTGTTAACTTTGTGCTCAGTGCCAGCGAGCTCCACCTTATCCACCTGCACGTTGACCTTGGGCGGGTATCGGGACGAGCTCTGGGCTTTGTGCACTGAGAACACAACTCCACCATTGTTCCTGAGATTGGCTGCTGGGGCCTGGTGCCTCCCGTGGAAATCAGTGGGAATTTTCCATCCATCCCACTTTCTATCTCATAGATCACAATGCAAAAAGATCCTCTACCAGCAAATGACCCACAAAGATACTGACACCTAATGAGCTCTAGGACAGCAGATGTTTCATATCAGACAGAGCATCTCTAAGTTAACTGATTCATAGAATTAAAGATTTAATATGTTAATATATTCAGCTTTTGGCCCCTCATGGCAAGAAGGACATTGAGAGGCTGGAGCATGTCTGGAGACAAGAATGGAGGTGGGGAAGAGGCTGGAGCCCCAGGAGTGGCAGCTGGGAAGGGGCTCAGCCTGGAGAAAAGGGGGATCAGGGGGGACCTTGTGGCTCTGCACAGCTCCTGACAGGAGGGGACACCCGGGGGGGTCGGGCTCTGCTCCCAGGGAGCAGGGACAGGAGGAGAGGGAACAGCCTCAGGCTGGGCCAGGAGAGGTTCAGGGTGGATATTGGAAAAAGTTCTTCACTGTGAGGGTTGTAAAGCTGCCCAGGTCAATGTTGGAGTCCCCATCTCTAGAAGTGTTCAAAAACCATGTGTATGTGGCACGTGGGGACATGGTTTGATGGTGACCATGGTGGTGGTGGTGGGCTGATGGTTGAACTCAATCACCTTAAAGGCCTTTTCCAACCTTAGCAATTCCATGATTCTGAGTTTTCCTTCATATAATGAACATTCAGTGCAGAGCCTTTGCTGACAGAGGGTGGATTTAGAGACTGACATTTTCAGACTACAGTCAACAATTGGATCTGATCTTCAAGGACTTTTTATCTATTGCTGATTTTTACCTCTTTGGTCTTTCCCTGTAGTCCAGTTGCAGGATAAGAAAAAATAGATTAATTATAGTCCAAGACAGGTTCATAAAGCATATTGTAAACTGTGGCCTAGTCAACAAAGAATGAAATGGCAGGAAATAGCAAGGGCAAATACAGTATCAATAAATAAAATATGAAACTTCTTTCTCCTGCCTAAGTCCTTTTCTCTGGTTTGTTCAAAGCTGGCTGTACATTCCTGTTTGCCCTGTGATTAGTTATTTTAAATTGAGAATGAATTTCTTTTGCCCTGCAGCCTTCGTGTTTGTTAGTGATACCAGTAGGCTGAGGCTCAAGGGCTGTAAATTCAGAGCTGCAATTTGCCCATCTGTGTGCTGTCATGAGAACAGAGGAAAAACTTTTCCAGAGTTTTTCTCTGGAAAATGGGGAATCAGAGCATGGTTATATGAGCTGTGTGATTTATGGCTCTTCCTGTGCTTCCTCCTCTCTGTGTTGGGAGCTGCACCCCAAGAGGTGCAGCAGCCTCACAACAGATTTGCCCCTGAGATGCTGCATCCAGAAGTTTCCCATGAGCTGGACACCTGGACATTGGAGAGGCTGTGAGAGGAGATGGGGAGCTGAAGCTTTATTTACCAAACAACAAACACAGAGCTCAAAATGCAAACATAATAGATAAAAATATATTCCTCACAGGCCTGACTGATACCATGAGCTTACAAACTAAAATTAAATCTAGAAACAATATTCTTCCATTTGTGAGGAAGGCCAGGAACTCTGCCTTCCTATCTGCCTATTAAATGGCAGATAATGGGTTATTGAGGCTGGTTTCAGGGTCCACAGAACATAGAACAACTATTCCTGGATTTAATTAACAAAGTTTGATACTACAGAATAATTTTTTGGATTACCAAGAACCTGCAGGCTGTTGTGAATATAATTAATCTAAAAGAACATCTTCACCATGTGATGAAATGCTCTTTTGTTAAATAGCAGATGCTTTGACCATGAGCCTGATTTGAAAATAACAAACTGCAGACCTGGGGCCATTTTCCTCCAAAGGAATGTCTTGCCCTCTGGCAGCCACTCAAAGCTCCAATAAACAGTAAACATTCAGTCTGCATCCCCACAACAGACAGCCCTTCCAAGCCCTGGAGGGAAGGGTGTGTGAGTTCACCCATTCCCTGGGATCTGCCCTAGAGCAAGCAGGGGGCCCCAGCACTGCCCCATCCTGGATTTCCATCAGCTCCTGACACAAAGGCCTGTCCAAGGCACGTGGGACACTCAGCAAGTGGTCACAGCTCTTTGTGCCCTGCCATTGTGTAAAAGGAAAACTTTATTCCAAGGTATAAATTTTTAGGACTGGGACAGTGTCCTCTATCCAGGCTTGGAAAATGTCCAAAACAAAAATCTCTTTGTCCCCCTGCAGTCATTCAAACTGCTGCAAATTTCCAGTGGCCCTGCAGAATTGAAGCTGTTTTGCAAATGTGGGTAACATGGATCTGCTCCCCCCTTTTATCTTCATTCACCTGTTTGCTCCCTTCCCTAGCCATCCTACATAAGGTGAGCCAACACCTGGAGGGATGCTGATGCCAAAGTGAAATTCTCCACTGGAAAAATCTGTTCTGTTTCTGTTTCTTCTCTTTATGAAGCACAAACCAGTGCCTGGGCCATGCTGCAGCCACAGCACAGGAATGGACCAAATGGAAATTTGTCTTTTCTGCAGGGCAACTCACAAGGCCCATTGTCATTGTGTTCTGATTTTGGGTAGAAGAATCAGGCAAAGCATTCTATTTATTTATTAAAGCATTATATTTATTTGTTTGTCATAGATTTGTTATGCATCAAAGCTTTGGATAGACAGGTTGAGCCTTGTACCCGAGTTCTCTTCCAGCTGGAGAACATGGTTACCATCACTAAAACATGCAAAAAGGCATTTCCTTGCAGCAGAAATGTCAAGATCCAGTTGCAATGAGTTCTTCACAGATTTTAAGGCCCAAAATGCTTGGAATCCCAGCACTGGCACAGCCATCAACATTCGTTAGTGCTAAAAAATCCCAAGAAAATGAAGATAGTATTAGTATCAGTATTTATATCAGTATCTATCTCAGTATCAGTATCTCCTGACCAGATGAGATCCCTGTATCCAGCTAGGAAAAGTCTTAAATACACAAATCTCAACCCCCAATTATGTCCCTGTTCAAGGCTTCTGTTTGTCTCAAAACTGTGCAAAACATTTGTGATGCAACTCAGTGGGAAGAAATGTCTGCACAGCTCCAAGGTACCACGAGGATTTGGGTTCAAAGGGGAGGAAGGTGCCCTTGGGGCAGAGCCACAATGCCCTGATCTGTGACTTACGTTCAGTGGCCACCAGCTCGTAGAGAGGCAGCCCCGTGCAGAGATTTTCAATGTGTTTTCCATAGAGAACCCAGTCTTGAAAATCCCCCAGCCTGGAACTGCCAGGTTGGAACTGGGCCCACACATTATTTGGAGAGTATACATTCTTCATGGTCTGAGAAGAAAAGGTTAAACACCATCAGAAATGTAGTTTTAGCTTCACTCTATTCTGGGACACCCTTTGAGAAGGTTCCCAAACATAAAATCACCTTTCTTTGCCTCACCAAAAAACATTAGACAAAAAAGCTTCATGCTTTAATTAAAAAAAAAAAAAAAATCATCAATCTATTCAGTAACAAAATTCACTAGATATTAATTATGTCAACACAGCAAGCCTGAGGCGTATTGCTGCCATAATAAGTTCTATTATTGGCATCAAGTTTTGCTGTAAATGTGCTACTGGGCTGACACAAATCGGGCCAGAACTCCAGTTCACTTCCAGGCAAAACTTCAAGTCTCCTTCTGAAACCTCAGCCTGAATAGGGAAGTCAAAATCTGGTCAAAGTAAATTGATCTCTGCCTTCTGTTCTGAGAAAAAAAAATAAAATCAAGCAATGTCAAGGTCAAAATATCAGCAGGACAATGAATAAAGGGAAAGTTTGCCTGAACTTATATTGTGATCCCCTCAAAATAGCCAAATTACATCAGTTCCAAGGACAAGGGATTGTACAGCTCCAGACACCTCGACAACCCCCCATAAAACTGCAGGGGGGCCATGATAGTTCATTATCTTAAAAGAATGTTCTGCATGATATTCCCTTCAAGCTGTGCTTTGTCAGAACAGCTCCATCATTGCTAAGACAGCACAAGTCATTCTTGAGCTGCTTTAGGGGCAGAGTGGAGAGTCCCCCTCACACCACACTGATCCCATCCCTTCCTTGCCAGCAGTGAGGGCTCCCCACAAAGTCACCTCTCTCTCAAAAGCCAGATGTCCAATCTCGTTCAGCTCTGGCATAAATTCCTTCTTTATTTTCATGATAAAGCAGGCATTTCGTGAAAATAACCTGGTTGCAATATACCCCTGTAATGGAAAGAATTGAGGTTAAATCATTAGAAGTGGATAATGCTGACATTTGTTGGTGCTCTTTACTCTGGGGCAATCTGAAGGAACAGCAAGTGGCTGCAGAGGCTGCTGCTGTGGAATGACTGCATTTCCTTTGTCTCCTTTGGCGAACGCAGCCAGCCTGTCCTGGTGCCTGTCCCTGAGACTGGAAGCATCATTTCTGAGAGATTTCTGCTGCCCATGAGTGCTGGCAGTCCATCCTCATCTCTAGCCCCATTGAGTCAGGGACCTTCTCACTTCAGGAACTACCACCACAGGTTTCATTACAAGTCCTTTAAACTGCCCCATTGCACGAGTGAAGAAAGGAGATGGCCAAGGAGGAGAAAAAGTGCTGGGGGTCCTCAAAGAAACAGGGTTCCAGGACAAGATGTGAGAATGCACTAAAATAATTTCTGATTTTAAAAGTTTCCTCAGGGGTCAATTCAAGGCAGATTCTTGGATTTACTCACATGTCTGTAGTCAAAAATGGTGTCAGAGGAGTAGACACCAGAGCGGACGTGGACATCAACGATGTGCTCCTCATTGTGGATGGTCATGGTCCCAGTGACATAGTTGCTGACAGGATCTCGCAGGACAAAGGTCTTTGGTAAAAAGGACAAAATCATTGTTCATCACCTGGCTTCCGTCTTTAGCGGGCACAACAACCCCCAATGCTTTCTGTCTCCCCCAGTACTTTAGTATTTAGTAAATAATAAATCCCTTAAGAACCCTGGAGCAACCTGAGGAGGCTCTTGAGCTGGAGGTCAGTTATCAAACAGGCCCTTCTGCAGGCTGAACAAAACCTGCATGGGATATCACAGTCATTCTGGGCAGCAGGGACTGACAGAAGACTGCTCCAGTTCCCAAATGTTTGACTGAGTTAAGGGGACCTCTGTCCCCCTGACTTCTTCTTACTTTGCACCTGTACAGAACCTCTGGCAAAAGCTCTTTTTCTCTACACTTAACAATAAGCAACTTGTTGGTTTTAGTTTCTTCTGTGGTTTTCCTTCTATTCTATTCCCCCTGCCCAGGAATCCAACACATTTTAAACACTCGTGCAGGACAAGGCTCATCACTCTACTCACGTTCAATGCAGAAGTCTGAGCCCAAAAGACTCCCAGGCAAATGAGGACTGCAGCCTGTGAAAGGAATCAGAATTCTCACTTGTCAGAAACACCAGGCAGTGCCATAAAAAACCCAGGCCATGAACTGAGGAAAGGAGCTGGAGCACCAGTTTGAAAAATTACCCACTTAGCATGTATATTAGCTGAAAACAACTCTAATTCTTCATTGTAAAATTTTTGCTATCAGGCTCTCCTTTGCCTGTAACTGAAAAAGCAGAAAAACTTTACCATTACATTTCTGCAGTTTTCAGAAGTCCCTCCTTGATGCCATGTTGCTTCTTGATTTGCCTCTACAACTGCAATTATTAAATGATAATAAATAATAAACCCCCCTTCTGAACTGTATTCAGTTCTGTATTCTTTGTTCAAATGAGACGTCCACTGACTTTGCTGACCCATGAAATGTAAATTCTCCTCTTTCCACGCAAAGAAACAACACGGAGATCGTATTATTGTACCACTGTATTGCACCACTTACTTGAGCATCTTCTCTATCCTTTCATTCTTAAAAGTGAGAAACTTATAGAATTAAAAGTTCAACAGAAATGGAGATACTCACAAATCTCTTCATTTTTCTTTCAGATGAGAACAAGAGGCTGCAGAAGGTAAGAACGCAAGGAAATCCCAGAGACCTTCAACTTTTATATCTTGCTGGAGGTGTGGGAAACACTTGACAGAACTTTCCTTCATGACTCGAACAAGTCCATATCTACATGTCGTAAGCCTCCTATCTGAATTTTGGGTTGGCACAGATAACCTGACCCAGATATATTTAAAGCACTCAGTAAGTCTCAGTAAATCAATCACTCTGCAAATGGCTATTATTCACTGGTTTAAACTTTAGTCTTGCTGGTTCTATTTTTTTAAATATTTAACAGGATATTTTCCAGAATTAAATGACACTGGGAATAACACTGCCATTTATTCACACAAAGTGCATTTTGTCTTCTGAAACAAAATCCCTAACAGCCTGATGGATAGTCTGCAGAGAAATGCTAGGAAGAAACTCCTGTGTCATGGTGGCCTTCATGTCAGCCAACAAACAGACCAGTTCTTCAGCCATTTCTTTCATTGAAGATATTGGATGGGCCCTGAGACACCTGACAGTGAGTGACATCCCTGCCCATGGGCAGGGGCTTGAAACTGGATGATCTTTAAGGCCCCTTCCAACCCAAACCACTGTGGGACTCCATGATTGCATTCTGTGTGCAGGGACTCTTGACAAGAAGTGCTGCTCATTTTTGATCAGTGTCCACCAGGAACAGAGCACATGCACTGAAATGAGTGACAGAGCTGGGAACAACAGCTGTGCTTCACAGGACAGCCTGGGCCACTTCTGGCCTCCTCAGCACAGGAAGGACTGACACGAAAACTCAGAGGCTCCATGGTGCACACAAGCTCACAAACAAAGGGAGCAGGATGGGGATCCCCCTTTAAAGCTGCCATTGATTTCTGCATTTTGTGAAAATGCCAATGACCACGATGTGGCCATGAGAATGTTCTCTGGTGTTCTCAGGTGACTGCGACCTTGCCTGGACTCCTCCTCATCTGCTATTCTGCACCAGCCAGTGCTGGCACCTGGATGAATCACACTCTACTTTCTACTAGAAGGTCGTAATCAAGGCTGGTTCCCTCCTAACAAAACAAGAACTCAAACTAACAGCAAACACATTTCTGTAATTTCTCTTATCAGAAAAAAAAGGAGATTGTACAGAAATATCTCTCAGCAAACAGGCCTCAATGGAAAAAGAAAAAAAAGGAAATTGCACACATTTGCTTTGTGCCACCTAAGTCCACACGAGAAAAGGTTATCTCAAGTATAACAATGCTGTGCTGCTAAGCAATATATCAGAAAACACATAAACAGATATCAAATTCTGCTAAACTCAGACTAATTAGGTTGATGTTGCACTCCTCTTAAAAGCTGGGTCTGTCCCTTCTTCTCAAAAGATTCTTTATTTTTAAGATTACAGGTATGTCAGAAACAGTAGATTTCAACTGTCAAGTAAGTATTTCACAGCAGGGCAATAACAGGGTTCTGGCACAACAAGTTAAAAAAAAGCTTAATTTAACTTTTCCTCTGTGATTATGCCTTCATTTACTCATTTTGTTTGAAGAACACTTGAGAAGCAGCAGCTTCTGATTCCCTCAGCATCCATGTGCTTGGGCACAGGTAAGGACAGAGCAGCAGGGGAGATAAACAGCTGTTTACTGAAGGAGAACTACCACAATAGCCACGAGCTCACCATTTGCACTTGCATTGCACTGACTGAACTCTGCTGATCCAATCAGACAAAGACAAAAACTAAATCTTAATTTCTAAAAAACATTTTCTAATTAACATGATTGCAACAGGACACAGTCCAAGTTGGTTGTTTCAGGCAAAGCTGTCGAAATAATTCCAACAGGCAGCCTTGCTTTTTGGAGACTTTTTGCCCACAGTTCATCACACATCTCCTAGGAACACACCTGGAATCAGCAGGCAAGTGCTTGAACCCAAGCACCAGAGTCCTAGACACACCCTCTGATAGGAACGAGCTGCCTAAGAAGGGCTGAAACCCCTCTAACTTCACTTTGGCCAGTCCTCCTGCAGAGCGAGGCTTATCTTACAAAGCTGTGACTCAGAATCCCTCAGTTAACCTTGCTACCTCTACTTTCTGGTCTCTTTCTCAGTTTCAGCCCTTAGTCCACAATCAGGCGCTGTTCTCCTGAAGAGGCTCTGAGAAGATTCAGGGCCATGTCTGACAAGCAGAAAGCAGATCCTGAATGAGCTTGGAAAGGAAGGTCAGCAAAAGAACTCAGCAATTCCTATGATTTAGAACCAGCCTCATCACTTAACATTTTTAACACAGCAAGATTACCACCCCCTTGGTTTGAATGGTGCTTTTGGTTAGAGGCACAACCAGGCTGAGTCCTTTACCACGTTGGCACAAAGCATCAATCACTACAAGTTTACTGGGAATCACTGCTGTTGAGGTTGGGGCTCTTGTTGAGGTGAAGCAGGTAAAGAAGCAGGAAGAGCCTTTGCAAGGGTTTTACAGAGATGTTTATTTCAGCCACGCATGTGCACAGTCCCAGAGCTCAGAGGCAAAGGCAAGGGGGTTGTTCTGAGAGTCCAGGTTAAGTACATGGGAGTTTTGAGGTGGGGGAAGTAGTATCAGAGACTAATTACTAGGGGGCATGGGGGTGTTACAAGGAAACAGGGTAGGAGTGACCAGAAGGCTGATGGAAAGGGAGAGGGCACAGGGCTGACCCAAGGAACAAGAAAACGGTTGTTCTGACCTGATAGAAAAGGATTTGTTATCAAAAGGAGACAGCTGAGAGAGAGGCCTCTCATGTCTTTCTAATTGGGAGTGCCTTTCAAGGTCTCCACACTGTGCTCTGCTTCTGATAATCCTTAGTTTCCAGTTAAAAGTGCCTGTTAAACACATTGAGCTTACCATGACCAGTTTTCTCTCCCTTCCCTGTATGCAGTGAATTCAATCAGGCAGGTATCAAAGCCTCCTCTTATCAGAGCACTTCCCCAGGAAACTCGTCATACTTCTGTGAACACAGGGCACCTGCCAATAAGGTAAACCCATTTTCAGATTTAACTTCGGGATATTATGTATAAAAAGTAAGAGTACACATCAATTAGCAGCAGAGCTGGCCTGGCCTACCATCCAAATGAAGTTCCCTGTAAGTATTCCTATCACTTTCTCATAAAACTCTTAAGGCTGGGCAGCTTTTAAATGGTTTTGAGCTTTTCATGACACTGAGTAAACTTTTAGTGATTTCTGCAGGGCTCAAAAACTGAAAATGCCAAAGGAGTGGGGACTGCAGGGGAGAAATCTCCCTTTTGGCAGGGATGGAACTCCACATTCCTACTCAAATGTAAAAGAGAGAAGTACTCTGTTCCAGGGGCGATGCACACTCGTGACACGACACAGGATAAAATTCTCTCCTTCACGACTCAGAGGCAAATCAACAGTCTCAGCAGGTCACATAAAGTTAGGGCTCAGCTGTTTGCTGAGAGTGTGACACATGAGAGACTCCAGGTGCAGGATGGTGACACCGAGGTATTTACAGCAGCCTGAAACTGGTGCAGGAAAAATTCCCAAGCATACTTTTAAATACTCTTCAGACTTTACTAAATACTTGACCTTTTTCATCAAAATCCTTCTTTGAAGGAGATAAAATCTGGGACCGATTTAATATTCGCAGGATTGTCTTCAAGAGAATAATTGTTCACAACAGTTAACACAAAATAATTTTTCATTGTAACAATAGGAAATCTCTCCAAAAGGTATCAGCAGTTATTCGGACAAACCCGGGCAACAGCAAGCTCGTGAGTTGTCGAAAATCTGTGGCTTTATAAAAAGGTAACAAATGTTTGATGTCCCAGTTTTCTGAATGGAAGGGCTTGTGCCTCCCTTTAGACTATTAATCCTGTATTCGGAGGATGAGATCACTGTGAAGATGCTCAGGTGCAGTTGCAGCTGTGTTCCAAGTACAGAGCTGGACTGTGCACCCATATTCCAGCTCTTCACAACAGGTGCACACGGACATTTCTCAGATCTGCTCCATGTCCAAAATCAAAAGCTTGAGTTGAAAAGCTCACTCTTGCAAAGAAAATATTTCAGAGCACATTTTCCTAATAAGTTACTGAATTGGGACTGGGCAAGTTTTAGAACCCACTGTGTTTCATTGACCTTCTTGCCTGGGCAAGGTGCACTGCTGGGGCTAAGAACTATTTCTATGCATGTGTTCTGTGAACTCATCAACAAATAATTCTCCTGCATATCTAAATCCTCTTCAGCTGGACCCTACTGCAGAAAGTGCTGAGTCTGTACACAAAGTAAACAGGAAATCAAAATTATTTAAGACAGCAAATAATTTGAAGATAAGTAGCATGATCTTCAGGTGTTTTGAATTTCGAATGTTCATTTCAGATTGTGATTGCCTCTCTTCTTGGAGTTTTTCTGGCTCCTGCTCTTGCCAACCACGTAAGTATAGAGCTGCACACAACTACTCACTACTGCCACAGGAACAACTGGCTTTAGCTCTTACCTCTGAGAAATGTGTTTCTGGAAGTTTTTTAGAAGAAAATTGAATTTCAATTTTTCTATGATAACAAAGAAATTATTTCAATGCTTGATGTATCAAGCGAAAAAGACAGTGACCGTATATGGAGTCAGGAAAGTCTGTCCTGAGATGAGCATAAACACTGAAAATTATGGTGTGGAGAGAAACAAGTATTAACCTGATTGATCTGACCACAAAATACAGTAGAATACTGTAAGTAATCTGGTGCCAGCAAGATCCTGCTGGGGAAAGAACAATAAGGAATTATTTTGATTTCTTAGAAAGTAAAGGCTTCCCATCTTCATTCTGAGCCAAGAAATTTCCTCCCCTTTAATCTGATCTCCAAGAGCAATAATTTCCCAAAACGTGGCTATTAGAGTTAATGCTTTATTGAGTGAAACATTGCTGGGAGTCCAGGAAGCTAAATCCTTACCTCTTTTAATCTTTTCTAAAAATCAGAACATGGAGAACAACCTAAATGGGCAGCCCAGTGAAAATTCAAACCACTCTGAGATCAGGGTCAGCACCAACCCAAAGGACAGGTCTGAGGCCTGGAAAACCATCTGGGACTTCAAGACTGTAAGTAGCTGCCAATATTGCACAAGAAAAATGGCAAAAGAGACAAAAGTTTTCAAAAAAACACCAAAGCTTCAACAAAATTCCATTGTATTTTAGAGGACATGCTTGAAAACACGTTCCTTCAGCCTTGGGACTGTTTCTAGTTCACTGTGTGCTGCATTAGCTTTTTAGCAGCAAACTCCTTCACGTGTCCTAAGCAGGAGAACACATCATACACGTGGCATTACTGGAGGAGGCAATTTACCTTTTACCAAAGTCTCTTGTCAGCCTCCATGACACATATACCTAAACAATACAATTGAAAGGACCAATATTTTTCTTTCCCTGTGACTATTTGCACTGTAAGAAGCCTTTCTTTTAGCCAGTGCCTCTCTCTGGCAATACACTTCTCTTTCCCTGTATATTATTTGCAACAAAAAGGGGTTTTTTGTTTAATTTTAATAGGGCTACGTTGCAACCAAGGTGTTTTCAAAGAACACCTGCATCATTGCTACAACCAGCAAGAGGTTTTGGCTTGGCAAACACCTGCCTACACCACCTCCAGGAGACCAGGTAGGATGGTGGTTGAAAGTAGGGCAAAAGCTCATTGATGGTCAGTGAAAAGCACTTGTTCTTACACACGCAGGAGAAAAGGACCCAAGAACTGAAGAGAACCTTCGCAGCAGGGCTGAGTCACTCTAAAAGTTCTTTGAAAAGGTGCATTGTCCATGAATAACCCCAATTACTGTTCAGCCTGGCCTTGGACACTTCCATGAATGAGGCAGCCACAGCTTCTCTGGGCAGCTTGTGCCAGGGTCTCCTCATTCTCATGGGCAAGAATTTCTTCCCAGTATCCCATCTAACCCTGCCCTCTGGCAGTGGGAAGCCATTTCTCCTTGTCCTTTCAATCCAGGGCCTTGTAAGTAGACTTGCCCAATCTTTCCTATTGGCTCCTTCAGATACTGGAAGGCCATGATGAGGTCACCCATAGCTTCTCTTCTTCAGGATGAACAGTCCCAGTTATCTCAGCCTTTCATTATAGCAGAGCTGCTCCATCCCTTTGATCATGCTGGTGCCTTGTCTAGACTTTCTCCAGCAGCTCCAGGTCCTTCCTGTGCTGGGCCCTGGGGCTGGGGGCAGCTCTGAAGGTGGGGTCTCACCTGAGCAGAGGGGCAGAATCCCTCGAGCTGCTGCTCATGCTGTAGGTCAGCCCAGCACATGGGGGGTTTCTGGGCTATTGGTGCACACTGATGGATCCTGTCCAGCCTGTCACCCATCAGGCCCCATGTCCTTCACAGCAGGGCTGCTCTCGATATGTTCATCACCAGCTCTGAACTGCTGCTTTTCCTAAATGCTGTTTTCTGGCTTTGTTTCTTTGGTGCTCAGGGACTGGGGCCTTACCAATTGCCACCCAGAGAGAATCGCTTCATTATCTCCAGGAACAGACTCCAAAGCTTGAGCCCGTATGGAAAACGCATCCAAGCACTGTGCAGAGGAATTCCCTCCTACCTCGCTTACCCAGCTCCTGGTGAGTCTGCCACTGACAGCCTTTGTGTTCCAAAATAACAACAGGTTAGCAGGATTACAAAAAAAGATTCAAGCAAACACGAGCATGTAACTTACTGAAATCCTGTGGTTTTCTATGACTTTTTATACATACCTAAGGAAATGCAGCAGGTCTGTCACTCTCCTGTGTGCAATGACCTGGAGCCCAGCCACTCTCAGGAAGGTTCTGGGCTTTAGCTCTTGACATAAGTCTGGAATTTTGAGGCAACTAGTTGGAAGCATTTCAGCTACATTTTTATTTTTGTATTTTCTCAGTCCAAATCTAATAGGTTTTTCTTTTTCTTTCAGGATCAAACTTTTTAAGACGATCAAACTTCTCATCAGGATCCAACTTCTTAGAGCGAGATATTTCATGATTGAAATTTAAGATTAATGAACTGCCTGTTTATTAATGTGGTTACTCCTAACATAGTTTGCAGAAAAAAAATTCAGATAATTGTGTACCCATAAGTAAGATTTTTCTCCTTGATAATCTTCTCTTGATCATATTTTCACTCATTTCTGCTCTGCGTGGAAGCTGTTGAGTCTCAATAAAATTTACCATCAATTTAGACTGGTCTGTGCTGTGTTTTTACAAACCCTTTGAAAAAGCAGAAGCAATTCCAAAGACAAGTTGCAAAACTAATGTTCTTGCAAAATCCCAATTTTGGCATTTAAACCTCTTCCAGTACAACTTCCCAGGGAAAGTTCACATGCTGCATTGGGCAATTATTCATCAATACTAGAAGAAAATGGTAAAAATGGCTAAACTTACTACATTACCCATACTTAAGATAACATGAAATCAGTATAACTGATTTTTATTTTTACTTCTGGTTAACATAGTAAAATGTAGTAATGTAATGCCATGCAAAATGTTTTGCTTTAAAAATAAATATTGCCATGCCATATGGCCAATTGCAAATAGACAGATGCACTATTGCATCTGACCAGCCCAGAAACGGAATTGAAAATAACAGAATTAAGAAGTGTATTAAATGCAGTCTGGAGTTGAATACAGATGCTATTTAAGAATGTTTCATAAAGGTTTAACACAGGAAGAAAAGAAGCATACTCTAACCGACTGCATGTTGGAAATTTGAAAGAGTCAAATTATAGTTAGGCTAAAAGGAAAGCAAAAATCCTGAGCCTACTTTCTTCATCGAAAACTTCAGCAACTCACTCTGTTTGGAAAACACATCTTCACCTTCCCTCCTCACTCAGGGGCCCTTCCCTTGCTCTTTGGAAGGAGTTACTCCAAGAGAGACTTTACCCACTCAGGAACACCTCAGGGTTACTCTAAGCAAAGGACACAGCAGCTTATTCTCTTCAGGAAAAGTCTTCTGGGGACTCTAAGGGTCAACTGACATGAAAACCAAAGTAAAACGGCACCCAAGAATGTTTTAGCACCTCCAAAGGAAAGCAGCCGTAGAGCTGCAGCATTTAAACAACAGTTCCTGCCTGACTTGCCTGGGGTTTCCGGAGACACTCTCCTTTTCCAACCTGGCACTGCGCTTTCCTTGAGATGCCACAGGCGCAGCCCTGTTCCCTAATCCTGTTGGGAGGCACTGGGAATGTCTCCCTGGGGACCGCGAGCCCTGTCCCAGAGGATGATGCCACGAGCCCCCAGGCAGCCGGGATGTGACCTGGGCAGAGTCTGTGGTGCGGATCTCGCAGCGCCGCGGTCACCGCGCAGCACAAAGAGCCCGGCAGCCTCGCCGGCAAACAGGGGGAGCCGCTGCCCGCTCCAAGCTGAGCCTCCCTGCTCTCCAGGCAGGGAATAGCAGGGCACAGCTGCTCCTGGCAAGGGACAGCGCCTGCTGCAATACCGTCCTGCTTAAAGCCAGAGCTCCAGCAGGAGAGCAAAACACCGGCAGCAAGGTCCAGCTGCTCGCAAAACTGCGTTAACTTCATGCACTTAGGAGGAAAAATCTGTCAAGAATTATAAATGAATAAAGCTGGAAAGGTGTGAATGTATCCGGGCTGCTTTGACAAGGCCATGGAGGCACAGATGCCTCAGCCCTCACTGCTGTATTTTAGAGGGTGTTATGGTGACCCGATAACATACAGTATATTTTGGAAGGTAAAAAGGCTTTCACATATTTTGTCTAATGTAAAGCTTTTTATGTTTTTGTTTAAGCCCTAGGATATCGCCGGTCTTAAGTTTGATGTGAATTTTCAAAAGTAAATAGTACATGTCAGAAAAATACTAAAAACATATTTAATTTTTCACTGCAAATTTACTCCTATTTGATAACTATCTGACTCCAGCAGGCAAAAATTTCCAAAAGTACAATCCCAATGTTTATCAAGTAGTTACACCAGGAAATAATTTTCAGGGACAAGTGACAGGGAAACAAATGACAAAATAATTTTATTGCAACCCTCGACACTTCCACAGCAAATTCTGAAAACATATAAAAGGTGGAGGGTTCACACTGCTCTTACTACCTGCAGGAGCATCAGCTCTGCAGTCAGGATGAATCTCCCTGTGAGTATGCATGCTTTTCTTCCTTCTGAAACTTTGATTCAAACCCATTCCTTTATCCCTCAGAAGGGCTTCTGCACCTCTGGAGCACTAAGGCTTTCTCTGGGGACATTTTGCTGCTCCAGAATGAGCAGCTCAGCCCCTGTTCCCCAGAGGAGCTGAAGAGGTAAGGATTTTTTCATGGCTTGGCTGTGCATTATTCAGAAAATGGGAAGCCTAATCCATGTCCATTATTGCCAATGCTTTTGCACAACTGGAGCACTGCACCAGTGGCTCAAGCTCTTCTCTGTAATGCCAGAGCAGAAGAAATGGAAAAGCTTTCTCCTCACTCTTGTAAAATACCTGTGTGTGCCTGCACAGGTCGGAGAAACAACTTGAGATTCAGCTCTTGAAAGAGCAAGTGTGAAATGTGTCTACTTTGCAGCACCCTGGGGTAAAGCAAGGCTGCCTCCCTTTTGGGGCACTGATGCAATCCCAGGATGAAAGCAAGAAAGGACCCAAGGAAGACTCTTGAGCACCAGATTAGGAAAAGGGAAGGATGATTCTCATGACCAGATTTGTCATCCAGAGCTGCAGTTACACTTTCGTATTTGATTTTCATTTCAGATTTTGACTGCAGTCCTTCTGGGACTCGTCCTGACTCCAGCCCTTGCTGATCATGTGAGTATACTGATCAATTTCCACATGTGTGGCAACTCTGCCTCTATTCCCTGCTTCACGAAATCCCCTTGATTCTTTCCCCACCTCTTTGAAGTAAAAGAACTGAAGTTTCTCAAACAGATGCAACTCTAAAGGCATCAGATGACTGGTGTCAGATGTAGCAATGATTCAAGGAATCCTTGAAAATAATTCTTATGGTGACTGCCCAATGCTAATTCCTTGATTCTGGGTCTGTTTGAAAAAACTGAGGGCACTGCTGGCTCTTGAGGGAGGAAAGAACTTCTTTGGTTGTAGCAAGGGTTTTAAAAAGCATTGGATACAACACTGACTAATGTTACCATCTAAAAATGCACAATTATATTTTTCAGTTTCAGCAGCAGCAGACAAATCAAAACCAGCAAATCATATTTGATGAAGACTCCCACATCACAATCACTGGTATCTCACAAAGCGTGAAGATCAATAGTCAAACAAGGGTAGCAATCATTGAGCAAAAGAGCAAAAATTTATCATGGAAAACGATCTGGAACTACAACACGGTGAGTGGCAGGGAGGAGGATTGTTAAAAAGGTGACCTAAGGTTGGGGCTTATTTCTGGATTCGAAATATTTGAAGTAAACGATGAGGGGTAGAAATTATTAGCATTCAATATTGTTTCCATCCCTATAATGACACAACCTCAACAGTTGCAAAAAAACTGAATATTTAATGAGAAATACTTTCATTTCACAGGGGGTCATTGCAACCAAAATCCCGCAACAGAACACCTGCTACATTTCCATCATGAACAGAAACGAGATACCCAGCTTCAATAATCTGGCCCGATTGGCTGCAGAGAGCAGGGTAAGATTCCAAAGGAGTTGCAAGCTCCTGGCCCTGGAGATCATCGGGCCATTTCTTCATGTGCTTTTTCTATCTGGACACGATCTGGTTGTCTCTAGTGGTAGACTTTCCATTCTCTAAACCGTAATGCAGATAGGGAATTTCTTGTAGGGAAGCTTTGTCAGAAGGAGAAAGGGGTTGCATTATTCCTTGTCCCAGCTCCACTTTCTCTGAGGATGTTGAGAATGTCTGCAGCTAGCTGGGCAAAGCCTTGCTCTCAGGAGCCCTTCAAGGGCCTTAATCCTTTTGGAATGCCGGGATCTCAAAGTTCTTCATAGACTGTTCAGTACCAAACTGCATTGGTCAGCTCCAAACTTGTCATTGCAGACACTCTTGGCCAGACTCTCATGTCCTTTGGGGCATGAGAGAGCATCTCCCTATTCCTGAACCCTTTCCGCACATTCAGTGGATGAGCCAGAACTGGAGGCTTTTGGCCCTAGCTAAGGAAGGAGCTAGAGAGCAGAGAGAAGCCGAGGGCATGGGAGGAGACAGCAGGAAAGCAGCCAGGGACTTGAGCCAGGCCACACATCATTCCAGGAGGACAAGAGAGTGGCAATTTATTTGGAACAAAGCCCGTGAGGGCGGTTCAGAAGGACTTGTCCCACTAGAGCACCCAGGGGTCACGGAGAGGGGCCCAAAGCACCTCCTGCAAATAGTCCGAGAGCAAATGTATCTGCCTGGGCTTGCTGCTGCTCTCTTGGGTTCCAGGTTAGAACAGGTTGCAGGAAGAGATTTCTCCTGCCTGCCTTCTAGCCAACAGCCCGAGTGCCTCTGAGGGGCCAGGGCAAGGACTCAACAAATGCTTTGGAAGGAGCTCTGGCTCCACAGAGCGGCAGCACTCCTCATCTCCTTTTCAGCACTTTCCTTGCACTGCCACTTCCCCTCAGGCTCCCTGCACCTTAACTCTATTAGAACCATCTGCCTTTGGAGCTGCCTTCAAGGCTTACGAGTGGTCCCACAGGACTCCAGGGGAATAAAAGGCATCCCTAAAGGCAACTGGGACTCAAACACCCAGCCCCGAGGAACAGGCCTAGCAGGAGCCAACTCCTGACACTCACCTTGCTGCATGCTGGTTTTTCATGTTTAGAACCTGCTTGGTTTTGGAAGACCCACCAGGAAGATCACCTTTGTCACCAATGGATTGGTCAACAACCTCAACTCCTACGGAATAGACATCACCGCTATGTGCAGTGGACTCACCACCTACATGGCTTACGAAGTTCACAGTGAGTGCAAGCATGGGAATTCTCAGTGTTCCTGACCTGGCCTCTTTGTCTCCTGGGGCATGACTAAGGCACAATTGCTGCTCTTCCACCTCAAAACACACAGACATCAAGGTTTTTCTTCAGCAGTTGCACAAAGGGTTCGGCACCTCGGCAGATCAGAACTGGAACAGGCTGGGGTCACAGCCCCCATAAATGACCCAAAAAAACCCTTGACAGCTCATTTCTAGATATCTTAATGAGTATTTTGGCCCACATTTGAGCTTCCTTATATCCCAATTAAGGAAGAAGGGTCATTCTATGAACAGCTGTTACTCAGAACAGATCCTGCTGATGAGCTGGCCCAGGCAGCAAACAAACTCTTCACCTTCACAACAATAAACCAAATGCATTCAATCCTTCTATGGTTTTATTCCATGGGCAACAATCTAATTATCCAGGGCTTTAATGACCTAGAGTTGGAAGGATTCTTTAAGAACGTCACAGCCCATGTGACTGGGTCCATGAATTGGCAGCAGCCTCACTGTCTAATGCTCGGCCATTGGGACACAGAGGAGCCAGTGCAATAGAGCCCCAATTTCTGCACAGGAAATCCCAAAGCTTTTTCAACATCACGTCTTTGTGGGCATTCCTTGGTGAGCCACAGAGCTGCTGCTCTATGGGGATTTCCAGAGAATCTGTCCCTTGCACAGCTCAATCGACCACCGTGCAGCAATTCTTGAGAACCTGGCTGACTCTGAGCAACTCCCGTACCATCTGTGGAAAGGCAGCCAGGATCATAGGCATTGGCTGATGGTGTTTTGTCTTTTCTTTTTCAGCTTTCCAAGGACCCCAGGTGACTCTGGGATCATGCATTACCCTCGACGTCCTGAGAGCTGTGGAGCTTCAGTACTGCAATAGCAATAGTAATTGGAATGGCAATTGGAATGGCAATGGCAACTGGAATAGCAATGGCAATTGGAATGGCAACGGCAACTGGAATGGCAATGGCAATTGGAATGGCGGTTGGAATGGCGGTTGGAATGGTGGTAACAATTGGAATGGCGGCTGGAACAGTACCAACAATTGGAATGGAGGTTGGAATGGCGGTTGGAACAGCGGTAACAACTGGAATGGTGGTTGGAATGGAGGCTGGAATGGTGGTAATAACTGGAATGGTGGTTGGAATGTCGGCTGGAACAACGGAAACAATTGGAATGGAGGCTGGAATGGAGGCTGGAATGGCGGCAACATTTGGAACGGCAGTGGCATTTGGAATGGCAGTTGGAACGGCACTTGGAATGGCAATGGACAGGTGAGAAATCCTTAGCCATCACCATTTCTTAGACCAAATGGGGAGACTTCAGAGCTGCTGCCCAAAGCCAACCCTGATGCCCTTCTTGCCTGGCATCTCCTCATTGACAGCTTCCTGCTTGATGGTGCAGATGCTTTAAAAGAGCCAAGGGTGTGGTTTCCATTCAAGACAATGAGCATGAATTTACTGGGGCCATGCTCTTGCACACATCAACGTCTAAAGGCAAAAGATAACAGCTGTCAGATGTGGCAATGATTCTCTGAACCTATGAAAAGATTTCTTACGGGCTCTGCCCAACACCACAGCCTTGACTCTGCGTCCTTTGGAAAAGACTGAGCAAAGATTTGGCACTTCCCGGGGGGCAGCAATTCTTCCATTAGAGCAGGGATTTTTGGGAAGTTTTGGGGACATCACTGTTACCCTTCAAAGGTGAAACATCTTCTCTCCCTTGGCTGTTTAGTCTCAGCAGATTCCAGGCATCATCTTCAACAACACGCAGGTCATCTTTGGTGGCCAGTCCCAAATTGTGACCATCAACAGGCAATGGCGTGTGGCAATCATTGAGCAAATGAGCATGAGTGGGTCCTGGAAAACCATCTGGAACTACAACACGGTGAGTGGCAGAGAATGGGATCGATAAAAAACCGTATGAGGAGACTGTCTCCTCGGACATCTGGCCCAGAGAGGGCGATTCTTACTTTATTTTAAACATATGGAGTCCAAAACGTGGACCAGTAAAACTCGGCATTTGTTATGGCTTCCATCCTGACTATATCCCAACATTAGTAGCTGGAAAAATCTGAATTGTGAGTGTTGAATTCTTTCATTTCACAGGGCGTCATCGCAACCAAAGTCCCGCAACAGAACACCTGCTACATTTCCATCATGAACAGAAACGAGATGCCCCGCTTTGATAATCTGGCCCGCCTGGCACAAGAGAGCAGGGTAAGATTCCAAAGGAGTTGCAAGCTCCTGGCCCTGGAGATCATCGGGCCATTTCTTCATGTGCTTTTTCTATCTGGACACGATCTGGTTGTCTCTAGTGGTAGACTTTCCATTCTCTAAACCGTAATGCAGATAGGGAATTTCTTGTAGGGAAGCTTTGTCAGAAGGAGAAAGGGGTTGCATTATTCCTTGTCCCAGCTCCACTTTCTCTGAGGATGTTGAGAATGTCTGCAGCTAGCTGGGCAAAGCCTTGCTCTCAGGAGCCCTTCAAGGGCCTTAATCCTTTTGGAATGCCGGGATCTCAAAGTTCTTCATAGACTGTTCAGTACCAAACTGCATTGGTCAGCTCCAAACTTGCCATTGCAGACACTCTTGGCCAGACTCTCTTGTCCTTTGGGGCATGAGAGAGCATCTCCCTATTCCTGAACCCTTTCCGCACATTCAGTGGATGAGCCAGAACTGGAGGCTTTTGGCCCTAGCTAAGGAAGAAGCTAGAGAGCAGAGAGAAGCCGAGGGCATGGGAGGAGACAGCAGGAAAGCAGCCAGGGACTTGAGCCAGGCCACACATCATTCCAGGAGGACAAGAGAGTGGCAATTTATTTGGAACAAAGCCCGTGAGGGCGGTTCAGAAGGACTTGTCCCACTAGAGCACCCAGGGGTCACGGAGAGGGGCCCAAAGCACCTCCTGCAAATAGTCCGAGAGCAAATGTATCTGCCTGGGCTTGCTGCTGCTCTCTTGGGTTCCAGGTTAGAACAGGCTGCAGGAAGAGATTTCTCCTGCCTGCCTTCTAGCCAACAGCCCGAGTGCCTCTGAGGGGCCAGGGCAAGGACTCAACAAATGCTTTGGAAGGAGCTCTGGCTCCACAGAGCGGCAGCACTCCTCATCTCCTTTTCAGCGCTTTCCTTGCACTGCCACTTCCCCTCAGGCTCCCTGCACCTTAACTCTATTAGAACCATCTGCCTTTGGAGCTGCCTTCAAGGCTTACGAGTGGTCCCACAGGACCCCAGGGGAATAAAAGGCATCCCTAAAGGCAACTGGGACTCAAACACCCAGCCCCGAGGAACAGGCCTAGCAGGAGCCAACTCCTGACACTCACCTTGCTGCATGCTGGTTTTTCATGTTTAGAACCTGCTTGGTTTTGGAAGAGCAACCAGGAAGATCACCTTTGTCACCAATGGATTGGTCAACAACCTCAACTCCTACGGAATAGACATCACCGCTATGTGCAGTGGACTCACCACCTACATGGCTTACGAAGTTCACAGTGAGTGCAAGCATGGGAATTCTCAGTGTTCCTGACCTGGCCTCTTTGTCTCCTGGGGCATGACTAAGGCACAATTGCTGCTCTTCCACCTCAAAACACGCAGACACCAAGGGCTTCAGCAACGGGTGCTGCACCTCCGCAAATCAGATCTGGAAATGGCTGGGGTCACAGCCCCCATAAGTGACCCAAACCAAATCCTTACAGCTCATCTCCAGGAAGTGAATGGGGCTTAAATTAGGGCCTGGAGGGTTTTGGTCATCACTATGCCTCCCTGAAATAGCCAGTCAAGGAAAAGGGTCGTTCTTTAAGAACCACTGTCCTACGGCACACAGCTTGCTGATGACTTGACCAAGGAAGTCGCCAAAACCTTGGGCTTCACAACACCAAGCCAAATGGCGTTAATCCTTGTAGGTTTATCCTTACGGACTTAGATGACTTACACTTGGTAAAATTCTTTCAGAACGTCACTGATCATGTGACTGGGCCCATGAATTAGCAGCCTCACTGTGTAATGCCCAGGCATCAGGACTCACAGGAGCCCCAATTTCTGCACGGGAAATCCCAAAGGGTTTTCAAGAGCACGCCTTTGTGGGCATTCCTTGCTGAGCCACAGAGCTGCTGCTCTATGGGGATTTCCAGAGAATCTGTCCCTTGCACGGCTCAAACAATCCCCAGTGCAGCAATCCTTGAGAACCCGGCTGACTCTGAGCAACTCCCGTACCGTCTGTGGAAAGGCAGCCAGGGTCTTAGGCATTGGCTGATGGTGTTTTGTCTTTTCTTTTCCAGCTTTCCAAGGACCCCAAGTGACTCTGGGATCATGCATTACCCTCGACGTCCTGAGAGCTGTGGAGCTTCAGTACTGCATTGGCAATGGCAGTGTCAATTTCCCGGTGAGAAATCCTTAGCCCTTACCGATTCTTAGACCAAATGGGGGGCCTCCAGAGCTGCTGCCCTAAGCTAACCCTGATGCCCTTCTTGCCTGGCATCTCCTCATTGACAACTTCCTGTTGAAGGCTGCAGATGCTTTAAACAGAGCTATGGGTGAGCAGAGGTTTCCATTCAAGACCTTGAGCATGGATTTTCTGTAGCCACTGCCCTCGCACTCACCAAAGCCTAAAGTCCCCAAATGACGGCTGTCAGATACGGCAATGATTCCCTGAATCCATGAAAAGAATTCTTATGGCCTCTGCCCAAAAGCTGAGCATTGATTCGGGGTCCTTCGGAAAACATTGCGAGCAGTGCCAGAACTTCCCGAGGGGCAGCAATGCTTCCATTAGAGCAGGGATTTTTCTAAAGCTTTGGAGACATCACTGTTACCCTTCAAAGGTGAAACGTCTTCTCTCCCTTGGCTTTTTAGTCTCAGCAGATTCCAGGCATCATCTTCAACAACACGCAGGTCATCATTGGTGGCCAGTCCCAAATTGTGACCATCAACAGGCAATGGCGCGTGGCAATCATTGAGCAAAAAAGCATCAGCGGGTCCTGGAAAACCATCTGGAACTACAACACGGTGAGTAACAGGGACACGGGGCAATCCAGTCGCATCCAAGGAGTCTGGCTCCTTTTATAGCTGGCCCTGGGTCGGAAAATCTTTCTTATTCTAAACATTTGGAGTCCACGACGCAGGATATAATCGCCCACATTGGTTATGGTTTCCATCCTGACTTCCAACCAATACTAACAGATGGATAAAACAGAATTGTGAGGTTGAATCCTTTCATTCCACAGGGCATCATTGCAACCAAAGTCCCGCAACAGAACACCTGCTACATTTCCATCATGAACAGAAACGAGATGCCCCGCTTTGATAATCTGGCCCGCCTGGCACAAGAGAGCAGGGTAAGATTCCAAAGGAGTAGCAGGTTCCTGGCCCTGGAGATCATCTGACCATTCTTCATGTGATTTTTCTTTCTGGAGGGTATCATGTTCTCTCTAGCGGCAGAGTTTATTTCCACTCAAGCCTAATATAGCTGAGAAATTTCTTGTAGAAATGCTTTGTCAAAAAATGAAAGGGGCGGCATTATTCTCTCCCTGACTTGCACTGACCATGTGGATTTCTACAGCCGGCTGGGCTAACCTGTTGTCTGTGGGGCCCTTCATTGTTTTCCTTGCGCTGCCTCTTCCCCTCAGGCTCCCTGTACCTTGACTCCATGAGAACGAGCTCTGCCTTTGGAGCTGCCTTCAAGGCCTGCTAGTGGTCCCACAGGCCCCCTGGGGATTCAAGGTGTCCTTAAATGCAAGTCGGACTCAAACACCCAGCCCCGAGTCATCATTCCCGAGCTAGGAATAGCACAAGCTGGACCTAGTTCGTGACACTCACCTTGCTGCATGCTGGTTTTTCATGTTTAGAACCTGCTTGGTTTTGGAAGAGCAACCAGGAAGATCACCTTTGTCACCAATGGACTGATCAACAACCTCAGGTCTTACGGAATAGACATCACCGCTATGTGCAGTGGACTCACCACCTACATGGCTTACGAAGTTCACAGTGAGTGCAAGCATGGGAATTCTCAGTGTTGCTGATCTTTATCTCTTTATCTCCTGGGGCATGACTAAGGCACAATTGCTGCTCTTCCACCTCAAAACACACAGACACCAAGGGTTTCTTTCAGCAGTTGCACAAAGGGTTCGACACCTCCCCAGGTCAGGACTGGAACAGACTGGGCTCACAGCCCCCATACATGACCCAAAACAGCTCCTTTCCAGAAAGCTGAATGGGGCTGTAATTTTGGCTCAGAGTGTTTCAGCCAGCACAAAACTCCCCAGTTATGCCCAGTCAGGAAGAAGGGCCAGTCAAAGAATTGCTATCCTTCAGGTCAGAGCTTGCTGATGAGTTTACCCAGGCAGCCACCAAGCCCTTGTGCATCACAACACTAAGTGAAGAGGCTTTGATCCTTGTAAGTTTTTCCATGGAGCAACGATCCAATTCCCCAGGGCTGTAATGACCTACACGGGATAGGATTCTATCAGAATGTCAGAGATCATGTGACTGGGCCCATGAACTGGCAGCAGCCTCACTGTGCAATGGCCAGGCATCGGGACTCACAGGAGCCAGTGCAATAGAGCCTCAATTTCTGCACGGGAAATCCCAAAGTGTTTTCAAGAATATGTCTTTGTGGGCATTCCCTACTGAGCCACCGAGCTGCTGCTCTATGGCCATTTCCAGGGAATCTGTCCCTTGTACAGCTCAAACAATCCCCGTGCAACAATTCTTCAGAACCCGGCAGACTCTGAGCAACACCAGCACCTCCCTCTAGAAAGGTAGCCAAGGTCTTAGGCATTGGCTGATGGTGTTTTGTCTTTTCTTTTCCAGCTTTCCAAGGACCCCAGGTGACTCTGGGATCATGCATTACCCTCGACGTCCTGAGAGCTGTGGAGCTTCAGTACTGCAATAGCAATAGTAATTGGAATGGCAATTGGAATGGCAATGGCAACTGGAATAGCAATGGCAATTGGAATGGCAACGGCAACTGGAATGGCAATGGCAATTGGAATGGCGGTTGGAATGGCGGTTGGAATGGCGGTTGGAATGGCGGTTGGAATGGTGGTTGGAATGGTGGTAACAATTGGAATGGCGGCTGGAACG